>NC_091506.1:7738067-8065210 GCF_947461875.1 Haliaeetus albicilla
AAAAAGGACAAATAAAATGTCATTCCCATAAGCACAGACAGACCTGTGAAAGCCAAATCAAAATGGAAAATAGATAGCAAGTTACTTGTTTAAAAACAAATGAACAAACAAAACCCCCAAACCTGTTAAAAACAATGAAAAATATGCAAATTGCTTTTAGAAGATACAAGGCGGCTTGTGACTGTTGGTGCAGTGGCCCATGTTTGCATGAGATTTTCAAAACTGGTCTGCTACTGCTTCTGGTCACCAGCAGCTCTGGAGCGGGGGGGACCTGTGTTGCCCCGAATTATTTGAGAGCAGCCTTCGCCCCTAGGTCTCTGGCTCCCACGTAGCATGTTTTGCTGGAAGGTGGTTGGGATGGAAGTTCAGGACTACAAGAAACCAAATGTACAGCTTGACTGGAAAGTACCAGTATGCCAATTTAGGCTGTTACACATGGTCTCCTGTACCAGCCAGTCCAACCCACTGGTTCTGGTCCCTCCGTGGCCCTTTCATGTGGTCCCGCTGGGTGCAGGGTGGGTGCAGAGCAGCCCTTCTGGAGCATGGTCTGGTTGTGTTGCAAGGAGGGATGGTTTGACTTCTGCCTTTTCCCGGCGGTGTCAGCAATTCAGAAGCATGCACTGAGGAAAAATTGGAGCGAGGTTGTACAACGCTGCTTCCAGGGGCCTCTGGTGAAGTTCAACCATCCCTGGTCTTGCCTGGAGTAGGAAAGCTGTGTCACGGCGTGGAGCGAGCAGGCGAGCTGTGTCTCAAGGACAGAGCCAGATAACAGAGATAACTCCCATCCAGGCACTTGCAGCAGAAATAATGAGGGTGTTTATATAAATAAAGCTCCCTGCAACTGTGCAAAAATGATAACGCTGCCTCTAAGGCTGCTTGGGGTCCACAGACTTCTGGGTTTTGTTATGGCTTGGAGAAGCACCTCTGATTTTTTTGTTTTAACTACTATAATTGCCTGAGCGTGCATGGTGTTGGGGGTGGCTGTTAACCATTGCAAAGCAAGCAAAGTTGTTTTAATCAACTCGTGTAGCTTTTAAATAGAGGGATTTGCATAACGTTTATTTATTTATATGGTTTTTGAGGCAGAAGAATTAAATCTGCCGTGCTTTGAGGTGCAAACTGATTGTCCCATATCTGCAACAAGATCACTCTTCTCTGAACTGGGCCTGATGGGCACATCAGCAGCAGATTGTGGAGCCAGCATTTGTCAATGGCCCTGGCGTACCAGAGCCAGGTCAAATCTGGAGGCAGAGGCTCAAGAATTAACATGGAAAACGCCTGGGATTTGCAGTAGTGTAGTACATATACCTGCGTGACAAGGGGGTCTGGGTGTGAGACTCCTCACATCCACATCTCACAGTGTTCCTATTATCACACCGCCTCAGGAAGGGTCAGGGCAAGGCTATTTGTATTGATAAAGAAATGTCAGCATGTATCATACGGAAATGTGTGTGTATTATTTATTTTTATACATACACGTGCACACACACACACACACACACACACACGTGTGAAATCTCTATCCTGTTTCTTGGGAGCCAACTTTGTTCTGTTGTGCTGTACGAGAAAGTATTTGTCAAACTGAAGGTAATCGTGATGCAAGTCCCCAAAGCAATAAAAGAGGTTCAACATGCACAGCTGCTCTGAATGTAATAAACTGTGTCTCAGGGCTGTGGGTGTTTCATGGGGAAAGTGGGGGCATGAGTATCTGGGGTTTGTTTTGGTATTTTTTGTTTTATGCAGTTTCTTCATCGCACTCTTTAAAACGAATGCATGTGCTTGTCAACCTGCAATGTTTTTTTTCTAAGTACACACTGTAGCAGGAAGATGAAGGTGTCTCCTACAGAAGCTAGGTTTGTTCTTTCATGTTGCAGAGGCAATTTAAATAGTCTGGAGGGCTGCTCCAAGGAGGACACCCATCAAAGGGGAAAACTAGGTAAGCAAATGTGAGCTGGGCACCTCATGAGCTGAATTCCTGGTAAATCTGGGGGAGAAGAGGGGTTACCTAATTGTAAATGGCAGCATGCTTCCATTTGGAGAAGGCTAATTACTATTCAGGAGGTAGGATGGGATGTGTATAACTTTACCCACTGAAATCTCTGTAGTCTTCCTAGGATAATTTTTCTCCTGTGTGCACAAGTACAGCTGTGTGTGCACAAGTACAGCTGAACCTTATATAAATGGCTTCTCGAGCTGAGGGCAGGCTGGTATCCCAGCTCTTGGGTGATCAGAGAAGGTGCAAGATCCTTTCTGTACAGAGACATTTGGGAATTTTACTCCAGAAGTACATAGTGCGGATTTTCTGAAGTCATAACATCACGACACCACCAACACTTTACCAAAGAAGTTTTTGTAGTGCCTTTACCAAAACTCCTTAAAAAGAAAAGCAACCAGCCTATTCACAAATACGTAAGTGATGGTCTTCCAGCAGAGCTTCTATGTGCAGCAGCGTCCAAAGGTTTTTTGGACAGGTATCCATCAGCACACATGGTCCTGTCTCAGGGCAAGTGTTGAGATTATCAGTCCCTGCCCAGCTCAGGCATGGGGACTCCCACAGTATCACGTTTGTTATATTTGAAATTTTACTTGACTGCAGGTAAATGAGAAAGTTTGCTATGGAACTTGTTCACTGGGACTGCGTTTTTTCTTTGCCATCCATCTTCACCCACTGTGTTTTCCTTGTTGCCAAACTGGATTCTTATAGGGTGATATTCATCCCTCTCACCCCTGAGGAGTATATTAGGTTAGGTTTTGGGTACCTGCCAGCGTTGGAGATAGCTGGGTTAGTCCCAAGCAATCCATTACAATTTGCATACTGATGAAGGTGGGGCACTGTCTCTCATTTAATGTCGTGAAGTGAAATAATTGTTTTCCAACCGAGTGACCTGACATGACTTTATAATTAATTTTGTAATTGGTGGAACACATATTTTCTAATGACACCAGTCACTTGTCAGCCAGGACACAATGTTGTATTTACTACCAGATTGCTGCTTTTGACTAAAATCAACAGTTCCACTCTGTGAGCACTGGATGATCCATGACACTGTGTCGCCTGTGCCTCAGAGTACTATTTAATTGACTTACAGGGTTTACTCTGAAGTTGTTGGCTAGCCTTGTAAACACCACTTCTCTGAAAAATCATACGTTGTAGCTGGCAAGCTCAGTATAATTTTTGTGTGAAGTATTTTATTTTTTTTAATGTTTGCAGGTGTGCCTTTGCCCACTTCCCAGGGGAAAGTCATGTTCTTGTAGCGTTGCGAAGCAGTGTCGTTTCTGCTGCGGGGCACTGTTGTGTGCAGGAAGGACTGTTGATGTAGTAAAGTCTTTATATATGTAGATATCTATATGTCGCATCTCCAGCTCTGCTGAGCTAAAAGGCATCTCGTGCCAAGAGCTGCTGAGAGGTCACCAGTAGCTTCTCAGGGCGATGCTCAGCTCAGCACTGGGCACGAAGTAGCCAAGCAGAGCGTGGCCATCCTTGTGATGGGTGAGAAAATAGAATAGGCAGGAGACATTAGCATTGATTTGTTGGATAAGGATTGTTTATCCAACAAATCAAATCTGATAGAGGGGGAAAGTTGATTTCCGCAGGTGATTTCCAGGTTTTCTGTTTTGTTGGGAGTTTATGCTTAAAACTGTTCTTATTTCTAGTATTTGTTATCTTTCCCATCAGGGAAACCACTTTGTGTTTAGCAAAAGGGTGAGGCAGAAGCACCTTTGATGAAAATGTTGGTTCTAAGCCATTTTGTTACAAATCAGTGCAAGTTCCAGCAGCACTTAGCGATTTTGCTTGCAACTGTCAGCACACAACCTGAGTGATGTGCAGAAACCACTGGGAATTGAACTACAGAAGTGCTTAAATAAGAAACTATCACCATGTAGGTGAGGATCTTGTGTGGTGGAAAGTAAATGAAGGGTCTCCTCGTACAGGCAGGATTTTACAATGTGAAAAGGCATCTTTTGGGGACTGGACCCATGTGCACTAGGACACAGGTCTGTGGTGGCTGGAGATGTCCCCTCCTGGGCCACCAGGTCCGTGGGGAGCCAGAGGGAGGGTGTCCTGCTGTCCGGTGTGGCAGTTTGTCCTCATGGATGGGTCATGCCAGTCTGCAGGGTGGGGATGGGGGCAAGTTGAGTTTGGGGTGTGTTTTGTCCTACTACTGTCCCAGCGAGCTGATGGGGTTTATATCCTCTTCAGTCCCGTGAGAAGCTGTTTTGGTCTGGTTTTGCGCTCAACCTAGCTTTAACCAGTACTGTGTCAAGTGTAAGCGGGTATTTGAGCATGGATCTTTGCAGAGATGACCAGAGACAAAGGTTCCTGACCTAGGCTGTGGTGGAGGAAAGCTTCAATCAAAAGGCTTAGTTTGTTTTTTGCGTTTCCCAGACTATGTGGCTGAAAGCGCCTTCCTGCTCCATCCACACGAACGTTTCTCTCGCATGACTGTAACTGAGGGAAGCCTCGGAAAAGGCCCGTACGGGCATGACCACACGTGTGTGAGGTGTAATTAATGGCATCCTCGTAGCAGTCCTGAGTCATCCCGTGTTACCTCCCTGCAGCACCGCTCTGAGCAGCGAAGGGGACCCAGAGCGGCCGAGCCGTTGCCTGCATCTCTCCTCCCCGTCCCGCAGGCAGCGATGCCGCTGTGAGGGCGTGTGTCCCTTCTCGGGGACCCGCCGGTCCCTCGGTACCCACATCGCTCAGCGCTGCCGCATCCGAGCTCTGCGGGAGGGCATCGCCATCAGGCAATGAGTTTGTTAGGTCTCAGCTGACTTAGCTGGTGCTCGTCATGCAAAGGGGAGGACGCACCTGTCAAAATAGGGCCAAAGTGCTGGTACTTGAGAAAGAGGGGTTTGTGTGCTTTCCTTTAGCAGCGTGGTCTTTTCACATGCTGTCCCGTGTGCTCTCCCAGCATCAGTGTTTGCTGCCCTGGCCAGATCTGGTATAAAATAACCCCTTTTGCTGAGCTATTTTCCCTGCCACCTCTGTACCCTTATTTTCTGTGTGGTTGCACAAACATTTGACGTAACACAAACAGTGTTAGGAATGGGTCAGACAAAACTGGGATTACTGCTTCCCCCCACCCCCAGTGACAATTTTGGTTTCGATGCACATCAGACTACCACCTAAGGGAAGGGGAACAGAGCCGAGAGCTTCAATACTTGCCAAAGATATGCTATCGCCATGAAGAATGTATCGACTGTTGAAAGGTAAGGGAGGGTGAAGTTAACTCTGGGAAAAATAGCTGGTATTTCAGTTTTCAAGGTGTGAGGAAATTCTTATTTTACCTAGTGCTAATTTGTGAATTATAACCAGATGAGTGTGACTTGAAATTCAGGAATGGCATATACAACACTCTTGATGGATGCTATGCATTTCATTTCAACCACATAACCTGCCTTGGGCTTGTTTTTAACATATCCCTTTGAGTTGAACATTTTTCTGGAGGTCTCTTTAACTTTGGGTGGCCTGCGTGGATTGTAACAACCCAGCACAGTAGGGATGAGTAATACGAGAGTCAGTGTTATTTCTGAATTTCCTTGTCTTTGAAGACTGAGGTCAGATACTCTGTTCTTCTGGCTGCAGTCAAAGCCCATGGTTTGATTTTTCTTGAATATATATGTGTATTTCAAGTCTGTGCTCTCCCTTAAGTGGTTTGTTAGCCTTTTAGAGGTTTTATTTCTTCTTCCTTTAAGAAAATAAGTTGGAAGCATCTGTTTGACTCCAGTTGCTTTCGAAGTCTCATTGGGAGGAAAGGGTTGAAGGAGAGCTGTGGTGTTAAGTGACATTGGGACTTCATCCTGATTGCGTGTTCGGGGTAGCTTTTGCTCCAGCAAAGTGCTCTCTCCCAGTGGTCTGGCAGCAGCAACTCAACAATACTGGGCATTTTACTGTCAAGTAAACGTAAAATGCAAGCAGCTGTTGTGCAAGGGTGCCCCATTAATGCCAGTCACTCCAAACCTTGCTTTTATGGAGGATGCTTGGCCCAAGCAAGAAACCTGTTATCAAATAGACTGAGCCTACCTTCTGCTGAGGCAGGGCTCTGCTGTGGATTGCCTTGGGAGCAGCCTGCAAAGTGCCTGTCGGAAAATTGGAGCAGATTTTTTTCTACAGGACTAATGCAAAAGTGTAAAAACAATTGAAGTGTGAGGTGTCTGCAGCAAGATGGTGCAGAGGAGGATGGGATGTCTCTGCATGTCTGGGGGTCTGGGACAGAAATGCTGAAGAGGTGGGAATCTTGCTTTCGGACCTTTTTCCAAGATGCTACAATTAACTTTCATGTTCATTGACATTTACCCCATCCCTCTCTTAAAAAGACACAGAAATGCAAAACCGTCACACCAGCATCTGCTTGAATACTGCTCGTGCATTTGTGTCATGCTTGTGAAATCTTATTCTTAGTTTAAAATGTTTGTATAAACTATCACAGCTTTGGACTAACTGGTTGCCTCTGCCAGACAATCTCAGTTGTACCACATCTGTGCTTGGCTTGTGTTGGGAGAGCTCGTTCTGAATTAAAAAAAAAAAGGGGGGGGGGGGGGGGGATGGACACGGACACGACCTGTTGTTTCATTTTGTGTGACAGCTCTTAAATGGGAAATTTCTTTTTCCCCTTCACTTTTTTTTTTTTTTTTTTAATGTTGCATGGTTATGGTCCTGCCCATCTGGCAACTTCAGCTAAGGTTGCCTAGGACTTTGCTAGATCTCGGAGTGGGAAGTTGAATTTTTTGTGTGACAGTTCTGGGAGAGATGTACCTGTTGGTTTGTGGTCCCCAACCTCCTGGAAATATCTAATTACCCAGATTTAAGAACAGGTCTGTGGGAAGAAGTTTCTCACAGAAGCTGGTTTTGCTTATCGTTTTGCTGCAGTTACATGGACTTTGATTTCTTTTTTCTTTTTTTAAAAGAGTGAAACTGAATAAGAAGTTAGTTATTGTATTTCATTGGTGTTTCCTCTGCAACAGTTCATTTATTATGTATAAATGCAGTGTTATGTATTCCAGGTAATTTATATAATTACTGTGCCATTAAGCTTGTCTAGTTAGAATCAACAAAATTAGAAAATGTGAAATTCGAGTGTCTGCAGTAGTGGTTGCCTGGTTATGTTATATCCTGTATGGGATTCCTGTGTGAGATCCTTCCTTTCTCTTTTTTGTGCATGAACCTTTAACACCAGCATGAGTTGCATTAAAGCTAAATGATTAAACAGGAAAAACATTTGATTGGAATGACATATATGTAAAACATGACTTCTTTAGTGATGTTATTAGAATATTTAATGTTTTCATTTCCTGGCCTCTGGGAATTTAACTATGCAGCCTTAACACTGCACTCCAAAGGAAACAGGGAATGGTTTCCCCCTTGTTAATTTGCAGAGCTCCTTGCCACAGGGTATTACTGAGGGCCAAAATTCAACGTCTGAGGCGATGCCAGTAATTAAATATACACGAACTGTTGGAGCAACGGAGATTAAGGCAAAAAGCCACCCAAAACAAAATCCAGCCCTTTGAATTTAAGAATATTGGATGGGGTATGGCTCCATGCTGCTTCAGGATATAAATCAATATTAAGTCTGGATTTGGGAAGAAGGCTTCTCAGGAGCACTTTAGGAGGCATTGCTGTCACTACTCCACCCAGTGTCCTGTGTCTTTTCTGGTCCAGCTGGGATGCTCTTGTCTGCCAGCGGTGATGTTTAGCACGGAGCATCAAAGCATTGAGGGTTTATAAAAGAGAAGGGATTCCTCCTTCCATTCTTCACCTTTACTGGAGCTATTTTCAGCTCCTTCCTAGATGCTGTTTAAATCCCAAGACTCAGTGTTTGGTCATTTGTTACCTGTCTGTGTTCGCTTGTGCCAGATCCAGGGTTTCCACCTAAACAGCAAGATACAATTAGGGACCGCAGGAGTGTGGTAGTGCTGGGGGGATGGATATCCATCCCAGTTACCGACGGATGGGAAATTCTGCTGAGCTGTTTAAAGAATAATAATCTGAAATGTTTAAAATATCTTTGTCTTTATGGGTTTTATGTGGCCATCAGTCATCATACCACTGTGCTTCTGCATGAAATCACAGCAGTGGGAATATTTCTGAGTGTTTTCAGCCAAGGACTATAAGGCAGCCCAATGTCATGGATGTCCTGAATTCTCCCACACTTCCCTCTCAGCTGTTGTCCAAGACCTGATGGCTCTTACTTCATTTTAAAATCTCTCAAATAAGGCATGTGCCAATCTTCAAGCTTGAATTTAACCTTTTGCCTGAATTTCCAGGAGTTGCTGCCTTTATGCTGGGCCAGCGACGCAGGTCTGGTGCCTGAGAGTGCAGGGCAGGACCTCTGCTCTCAGGGCAAACATATCACTTCTGAAAAGGAGGTATGTTCATGCACTGCAAGTTTGCTCCAGCTTGTTTGGAAGCATTGTCAAGCCAAGCTTTGCTGAGGTTTAAACCTGCTTTTTGACTGTGTTTTCTTTGGAGTTTTTTGATTCATTAGATTATAAAAACTTGGTGGATGAAAGTGGGTTGGATTCCAGCTGGCACAAAAAAAAACCCCAAACCTGTGATTTTTTTTTTTCTTTTTTTTTCTTTTTTCCCCCTTCATCCAGTATTTTGCCAAAGTACTGTTTTCTTCAGACTTGGTCTTAGAAAAAGTATTCTTCTGCAGGAGTTAAAACTGGTTCATTCAGCCTTTAGGCCTTTCTTAGCTCCATAGTGGTTTTTATCAGTTCCAGTCTGAGAGCACAGTGCCCTTTTCCTTGCAAGAAAATGTGAAGTGGTAAGGGGGGGTGGGGGGAAAGAGAAGCAATGTTATTTCTTCCCTGAAGTCATCACCTACAGAGCCGATACGGGTGGCATTTTAATAGATGAGGTGCTCCCCATCCAATATTGTGATAGAAATTCATTGTGTGCAGAATCAGTGAAGTTGGGAAATAAAAAGCAAAAAAAAAAAAAAAAAAAAAAAGAAAAAGATTGATTTGTGTTGGAAAGAGGGGGAAGGGCAAAATGTAATAAATGGGACTGTTAAATGTTCGGTGATTTAATGGGGTCTTGTCAGCCTCATCTAAGAGCTCTTGGATCCTAATAAAATAATTCAAAACAGGATTAATCTCAGGAAATTAGGGTGACACAACCATCAGTTTAGGTACAACAATTTGCCTTTCTAATGTGCGTACTTTGCTTCTGTGGAGAATAATTGATCAGGCTTCAGCATCTGAGCAATTGCCTCAGTTTATTATTTAGCTGTGCTGGTTTCTGTGTGTGAAATCTCCCCTTTCCCACAAATCCAGCCTGTGGAGTCAGCCTTGGGGAAAGAAATGACTTCAGAGCTTTGAAAAAACAAAAGTGCAAACTTTAACAAATTTCATCTTGGCCAAAAGCATTTAATACCAAGAATATTGTAAATGCTTTCTGTTGGAATGACTCCCTCTGGGCTGCTAATCTGGGAGCAATCCAGGCGTTTGCTTCTGACCTTACCCCCTTCCTGGAGATCCACGCACGTTACTCATGAGAGAACAAGACGGGGGAAGGAGGGGCTGGTAGAGCTGTTGTTTTCCAGAGGAAATGAAGTAATGTCACTTTTGGTAGGAATTACAGGCTCTGCAACATCTTTAGAAAAGGTGACACTCCTCAGAAAGGAAAAACAGCTGACGAAACGTCTTGAAGGCACCTTGAATGTTTGCGTGCTTTCTTCTTTACCAGCAGTGCAGGCTGGCTGTAGTTTTATATGTGAGCTGGTAGTAGATAATTTTATCACTTTATCCCTTTGCTTGTTTACCGGTAGATGGCAAAGACATCCCCCAGGATTAATTTACCAAGTTTACATCTGCAGGAGCAGGACGTGGGGCTGTGAGATCCCTGGGGAATGGGGAAGGTGGCCCTTAGTGTCCGTACAGACTGTGGTGTGATGTGGTCCCACCTCACCTGGGAGCCTTCAGCCTGTCTCCGCTAGAAATCTCGCATAGTCAGCATTTTTATGTTATTTTTTAAGAGAATCCAGTGGACCTGGCGGGTGCTGCTCCATCCTCAGGCACCCACATGGACCCGTTGGACGGGTTTCTACCTGCGGAGCTCTGTTGCTTCGGCACTGTTTGAATAGGGAGAGCATTTAAAAAGCTTTTAGCCTTGGCAACGGTGTGCAAACGGTGTCGAAGCCAAAGATCGGTCTCCTGCAAACAGCAGCTTTGGGAGCCATCAGGAGTTTTTGATATCTGCAGCAGGTCCTCGCTTCTGCTGCAGCAACACGCTCCTTGGGACTGTGCTGGAGGCTGGGGCTCGCCGGGGAGAGCTTTTGTTTTGCTGAAGATAGCCATGCTGGCATTCCCTCAGCCGATTTAAGTGATCAGCTGCCTTTTTTTAAAAAAATTTTTTTTCCTTCTTTTTTTTTTTTCCCCTGTATGTAATGTTTCAGTTCAGTGTTTGTGAAGCCAGGCAGTTTTATGTACTTGGTTTTTGGAACTAATAAAAACTTATAATATTCCTCCCCTGAGCCCACGGCAGCCAGGCAGTATGGTGCAACTCCTAGAAGGGGCTGAGTGTGTGATGGTGCGTTGGGGATGTTTGAGTGTTCAGGGCTGTTTGTCCTCAGTTTGCTCCAGATCAGCCCGGCATCATTAGCATTTTCAACGAGCACTTGGCCTTTTGATGCAAAGCCTCTGCATACCCTGTGACCTGTGCAGGGGGGACCTTCTGCGGCACATCACTTGGGAAGGCTCAGGAAAGGTTAACAGAACTGTTTATCCATTTTTTGCTCAATTTTTTACTTCTTCCTGTCTTTCCTGTTCTTACCCAGCCGCTCAGCCATCGGGGGAGAAAAAAAACCACAACAGGTTTCCTTGCAATATTGGTTTGAATGTTCTGGAAAACAGGAATCGTGAGTCATCGGTCCCAAATTAACGCTTGTGTGCGAGGCTGAAATGACATGTAAGAGATGGGTCACCTCTGGAGACAGGAAGAGTGTGGTATCGCGCTCATAACTCTCAAGGCTACAGTTCAGCTTGTGTCGGCTCTTCCGTTTATAAAATTCTCATTGGAGAGGCTTGTAAACACCTCTGTGTACATTAGTCTCACTCTGGAATTGAGGGTTTCAGCCTGGGAACAGGTTTTATAAACAAACAGCCCTCTTCTGTTGCTCTTACACTTTAAAACTCAGCATGTACAAGTTTCTTTACATGTCCTTGGAGCCTGCAGAGATCAGCAGTTTCTGGAGGAATTTGTTCTGCCAGGTTTCTTTTGAAAAATGTAAATACAAGCCACGGGTTTGAGATGGTTTTCTGGATTTCAAGTCTCGAGGGTCTGGTTCTGACCTACTTGCTAGCATTAGGAGCAACGGGTTTCTCTCATCTTCCAGGAAATTTTTGCGGGTTTAAGGACACTGGTTTTTCTTTTTTCTTTTTTTTTCTTTTTTTTTTTTTTACCTCATTTTTTCCTTTCCCCCATGTGCCCACCTTTTCCAGACCCTGCCTTCCTCACAGCAAAGCAGGCTGATGCAGATGGACCTATGATCTCCTCCATCCAAGTCACCTGGGCTGATGTTAATACTGAGCATGGGAGCTGGAGGAGCAGGCACTGCCCTCAGGCTGAGTGTTCATTTAATCCTCTGATTTGCTTAACGCAAAACTATCTCCGGTTGTGTGTAAATGTCCTTGTCTCCACACATTGATGGAGCCAGAAGAGGTTACTCCATCCAGCTTTAATTACGTCCCATGACAAGGAGGTCCGTGAGGGTCCTGTACCAATTTCTGCCCAAATTAAGGGGTATCTTGGCTGAGCAGAGGCCTCTCTTACTAATACAGTTCTCTCTTGGTAACTTTGCTCAGCTACTGTATACCACAGTCAGGCACTACTGGTTTTGGCTTTCTTTCTTGGCAGAACAAGAATAGGACAATATTTACACACCTTTTCTGTCCATTGTGAGATCATTATTTTTTCTGTAGTGCTTGACCTTTGTCGTTTTGGTAACCAGGATTGACCTGAAGGGTGTTGATTTAATCAGGCCTTGGAGCCCTAATTGGTTGGTATTGTTTAAGGAGCCAAAAAAAGCCCCAGAACCTACCTAGGTTAAAAACAAGTATCCCAAGTCAAGATGAAATTCCTCCTTCACTGAAATGTGGTTTGGAAAAATATTTCACCACTACAACTCCTTTCAAGAGGTTGACCTTGGATCGTTAATCTTAAAAATATGCACTGCAGATGAGGGTTTTTTTTTCTAGGGAGGGAAGAAATGCCACGTTTCTCAAAGCACCTCCCTGGAATTAGGGGAGACAAAACCAAAACCCAGAGTGGTTGATAAATGGAGTACTGGCTAATCCAGGAGTGACAAGAATTTAATGCCATCAGAATTGGCTTTATTGTGTTAATTTGCTATTTTTTCCTTGCTCTCCTATTATTCTTGTTGCAATTTGCCATCCATCAATGTGTGCATGTTAGTAAGCGCTTTAATTCTGCGCGAAATGATAAAGCTGCAGCCTTGGAATTTGAAATACTTCATGTTTAGCCTCCACTAACGTACCTTATATCCACGCTTCCTCCCGGCTGCTCGGCTCAGGTGGCCTGAAACCCTCTGCCAAGCATTTGGAACAATTCACTTTTTGGTATCTCAGAAACTGCTAACGAGGCTGCCAATTTAGCATCTGGTGCAGCACAGTCCCACGATGCAGCCCGCCGCGTGCTGGGTGGTACTGGGTGATGAAGACAGGAACATTCCCGGGGAGGGAGGGAGCGGAGCCGTGATTTTTGGCAGGTTTGGATCGCTGTTGGATGAGCTCCACGGGAGCGGAGATGGTCACTCGCTCGGGCCATAAAATGGCTGGAAAATGCCACTTTGGATGCTGGAGATGGGCTTTGAGGGTTCGGTTGGATTACAGCTGCAACTGCCTCGACTGCTTTGAAGTGGTGGTGGAGCCGGGTGTGCCGTTGGCGGGCCACGTGCAGGGGAGATCTCTCCATCTGAACACAGTTCGCGGTGGATGGTTTCAACCATCCAAAGAAAACCAGACTGCTCTGGGTCAGGCGAGGGTGCCCTCCCCGCCTTGGCGTCTGGATACTCAGCCACTGCTGCACGCTGGTGCCAGCTAAACCTGCTTTCATCTCTCCCTGTTTGTTTCAGTAATCTGATCTTCCTAAATACATTTTCCTATAATTATATTTTTGCTCCCCAACCCTATGTACCAGCCAGCTCTGTTAAAGCAGGAGGGCAGTGCTGGAGGTGTAAAGCAGGGGTTGCCTGCGCTCCTGGACGCGGTGGTGAACTGGATATGCCGGGTATCTGAATATGTTAAACGCAGGGAACTAATGGAGAGTTAGAACCGAGACCAGAAATAAGCATGTTGGCTAGGAGGAAGGTGATCAGTAGAGGAAACAAAAGCTTTTAAAGCCAGGGGATGAAATAAAGAGGAGAGCTCACTTGCCACAGCATGGCTGTGCATTCAGGAGAAGGAAGATGCAGAGTCCTTGGTCCTTCTGGGGAGCGATGTGTGGGGCTGGAGGGCTCAGAGGGGACCAAGAAGAGGCATGTGGGGCTTTGAGGGGACCGAGGAAAGGTGTGTGGGGCTAGAGGGCTCGGCAGGGACCGAGGAGAGGCACAGGGGTCTCCTTGGGCAGGGGTCTGACTCTGCACCGGGCTACGAGTGGGAGCTGCAAACCTCAAATGCCAGGCAGGCAGCCAGGTGTCGAAATGTTCTTCCTTGGGCTGAGGAGGAGAGAGGTTAAAGCAATAGCTGTTCTCCTCCGGCGCTGGCCGGTGAGCCCCCGGGGTGCGAGTTGTTCTGGTTTTTAATTAAAAAAAATGTATGTTTCTGTAAATGCTCTTGGGGGTGGGTATCATTGAAAATGTGCTCTTTGTTAAGGTTCTTGCTGATAGTGGAAATTGGAGGTGACTAATTTCTAGAGTGTTTCGTCTTTTATTGGCCACAGATAAGGAAGGAAGCAGGGCTTGTCACGGCATTTACCGCTGGGGTGGCAGTTCCCAGATTTTACCCTGTGAAAAGTGCATGTCATTTCCAGTTACGCTTTACAAAAGGGTGAGGAAATTTCTGTGTATTTATCAAGGAGTTTTGTTTTCCAGTCTTTTTTTCAGTTTTGAGAACTATTTTGCAGGACTAAGTTTTTGTGGAAGAACGTGTTGGGTTTTTATAGGTTAAAAAGTACTTACAACGTGGCACCGAAATTGCTATGTGGGACTGGGTTTGACTGAAAATGAGAGCTGTGCTTTGAATCCCACAGAAGATGGACTTCCACTCACAATGTACGGCATGAACTGTTGCGTGCGGTTGGTGTTATTCCCACTTCATCTTCAGAGAAACTGGGAGGTGGAGAGGACTCGGGTGGTTTTTCTAGATGAGTGTTTCTTTGGAAATCGTGTCCCAACAGGTGGTAGAGCTACAACAGCATTTGCTGCTTCTGTTTCTTGACTTTATTGCAGGGATCCTTGGTAGGAAAACACTCACGGGGGGACCGGGGAGCCTGTTGCGGGGTTGGGGAGGCATCGTGCAGACGGACCGACGTGCAGAGCCTCTCACAGGGGTGGTGGTACTCACCCTGCTGTGCCCCACGGAAAGAGATGGGAAGACGAGATAGTCTTTGAGTCAGTGTGAGTGTCCACGTACGGCAGACGCGCACGCCTGCAAAGGTGGCTCCCGAGCAGGCATTTCTATCAAAGCTAGCCTACGAGGACTTCTTTTGGTTTAACAGTGAAAAATACAGTTAAACTGGAGACCTGCCTAAATGCCCTTACACGTGGGGGGTGTGTGTTTGCTCTGCTCAGAGCTGCAAGTCCCCAAGTCTCGTTTGTGTGGTTTAAGTGCTTGTGGATAAATCACACTAATTGGGACGCTGGGCAGAGCACATTTAAATGAACGCAATAAGGAGCTGCGTAATTAGGAGCCTTTCAAAAAATACTAAAGGAATCATTAGACTTTCTCTGACCCTAATGGAAAATAGTAAATGCTATTTTTTGCTTGTAGTTTTGCACCTTCAAACTACTTTTCATGTACCAAAATTGAGAAGGCGATGGGTCACGGCAAGTCTCTAAATTCCCTCTTGATTCTGTTCTGTAGAGGCAAAGTTATGTCAGAAATGTCCAACTGTAGACAAAGTTGCACCCGCGCAGTCTGTCTGGCAGGATTGATTCCCTTGGCCGGCTGAGCTATCTGTTGGCAGCCCCGGCCCTGCTCGTGTCTGGCAGCGATGCTGCTGTCTCTTCCCAAAGGAGGGGCTGGAATTCACAACCTGCTGATGAACATTCACGGGCCTGTCCAGGGAGGAGACAGGTTTATCGTGCACGGGTACACGAGTGCCTGAAGGTCAGCAGTAGGACGCCCATTAGAGCTGCTTGGTGTACTCCTGGCCTCTACTTTATTAGGCTCTGTTAAAACTAACAAAGGTGATCCTGAATTTTGAATTACACTGCCAGATATCTGCATATGTGTTCCTTTCCTCCTCCACCAGATCCTAATGACTTCATATATTTTAGTAGATGAAAATACTGAACTAGCACTTGAATGAGACTTAGAGTTTGAGCCAGTGGGTAGAAATTGTAGCCATGGGTTAAATCCCATTTTCTTCCCTCCAAGATATTGCTTCTCCCCACCTCTTTCACTGGAAGGGATACCTCAGATGCTACATGCAGATGCTGTCCGGAATCTTACCTAGTGCGCTACTGCTGAGAAGCAGGACCGCAGCCCTCTTAAAGTCGGTGGCGAAACCAAACTGAATGCGATAGAGTTCCTTGAGATTTACTGCACACATATAAATATTTGATTATGAAATATGACATGCACATATGTAAATATTTGCCTAAATGAAGTGGCCTGAACTTGCTGTCACCAAGGAAGGCTTGCTCTTCTTGGGTTTGTGCAAGGGTGTCGTGGGAATAAGGGTACCTGACACCGAGCACTTGGCTATGAGAAGGATGATTTGTAACATGGAGGAATTAATTTCTAATGAAAGGGGAAACCTCGAGGGAGAAGGCAGAGAATTTGTAAATCAGGAGAGGTGGAAGTTCAGCCCTTGCAAAAATAGGCAACCAATGGAGTGATAAAGAGGAGAGGTTAAAACAACGCAGATGCAATTGGAAAAGCTGCGTGGACTGGGGAGACAGGCATGTTAGAAGATGCCCTGAAAAAAATAAATAAGAAACAGAAAAAGGAAACTTTTTTAAAAAATCTTTTTATTCCCATCTATCTTGTGCCAGGTTCCAGTTTGATTTCTGTGTGCACCTGTGACCCTGTTATGGCTAATTAAGGTCTGAGCAGGCAAAGGTCTGCTGGAATGGAAACATTGGGAAATTAGAATTTTTTTTTAAATGCTGGTTTATTTGGATGAATGGTTTTAAGTTTTTAATGTGTGAATGCATTTCTGAATATATATGGAGTGTTACACATCTATGTGAACTGTTTCTACCATATTATTTCCTATTTTTAATGCTTGAGGCCTCATTAAAATGGGGTTTATGGAAATGTTTGTTCACACACACTTATATAAAATGGGCATGCATGTAATTATCCATTTCAAAATGAAGCTAGCAAATGCCAATTTCACATTGTAGTGTAACAGAAGTCTGTGTTTTGGGTTTTTTTCTTTTTTTTTTTTTTTTCTTCTTTTTTTTTTCCACTTAGAGCCCCATGCAGCCCCTGCCTTTGTTCTCCTGGCTTACTCGCTCATTACTGCTTGCATCTCCAGGTTGCAAAAAAACAGTCAAATGCTGTGGTCATTCATCTCTGAAAGCCTCTAATGAGCTTATCAGGAAAGAACTATAAATATATATCTTGTACCCCTCTTGCACTTGGAAATGCTTCCTCAGGCCATGAATAATTAGGTTGGCCCACCTAAGCTAATTACAAGCTGTCTCACCATTCAAAATACCTTCTGGGTAACATTGTTAGGACTCTCTTACCAGGTTAAAGGGTTCTCTGTACTCTGAATATTAGGTTGACCTTTACCACCGTGACCAAAAATGCACTGTATGGGACCTTCTGCCATGCCAATTTGTGATTTGTTTACTACTAAGAGCATCATCTTTCCTCTTCTTTGAATGGGGAGCTCAGAGGGAAAGGGCAAAGCTTGTCTTGATCAGGTACTTTGGAGTCCATCCGTGGGCTCAACAGTGCAACTGTGAAAACTTCTTTGTGAGTCTTTTGAATTGCAAGGTGGAAGCAAGCAAGTCCTTAATGTCCCTGGTTGTATTTAAAGCCCACTGCAAAATTTGATCATTTGCGCTTCTGATGTGATTACCTTTCAGATCTGCTCAGTGTTGTCTGGCAAACTTAACTCACCCGCTTATCTTCAAGAAAACAAATGTACCAGTTATTGCCTACTAGAAAATACGAGTTGAGCTGTGTGTGTTTTCTTCTTTTCAGTGGGCTTGCTGTGATTTTGTTTTGACAGATTGAGCTGTGTTTCACTTTGCTTTCATTTTTCACCCTGTCAAAAGAATTTTTAGTGCATTTTTTTTTTCTTCCCCTGCCTCTTGCTGTCTGTATGGATCAGTGCATTGAAGCAGTGACTCCTTCTTCTCTGCATTGCTGGTTTGCAGCTTCCCGTGCTGCAGAGACCTGAGTTGAACCTTCCCGATGGGAAGCTCAGGTCAAACCTTGGTCGTCTCAGTGGGCAGCATCTTCTGCCATGGGCAGGACATGCAGGAGAGGTGGGTGAGCCTCCAAGTGGGGGAACGTCTTAAGCAATCTGCAAGTTTTCTTTATTTTTCACTTGACTTGTGCTGTGTTTCTTCTGACCCACCCTGGGGAGCAGCGTGCCTTTGGCTGGATCATCTCCGCTGCTCGGGGTCAGCTGTACAAAAAGTTGCTCTGCAGTGTTGCAGAGGACGTGGGACGGTGGCTGTTCCCAGCTGCAGAAGCTGGTTTGGTGAAGTTGATGTGTGTAAGGGTTTAGGGGTTTGACTTCCATTCCTGCCCTCGGCTGAATTACGCCCCTTCATGAACCCATGTGGTGTATACCGTATTAATTTAGGGAGTCTTCATGCGGTTGTTTGGTTGTGTTGCCTTTATTGGAAGAAAGCAGCTGTTTAACTAAATCAATTAGAAAATGATAGGGTTTACATCAAGCTCACTTTAATATTGGCACAGTTAAGCTGACCTGGCGCTGCAGGGTTTAGTGATTAAGTGAATGTCTGAGCTACACTGATTTAAGCAAGGGGAAGCTGAAATCAGGTTTAAGTGTACCATCTCCATGACTGCAGTTTCTGAATAGCCTCAGTAATGGAGCATTAGGAGAATCAGGAGATGGTGTAAGGCGAAGTGCGGTCCCTGCCCCTGAGGACCCTCTGCTCTAAGGGGAGCAGAAGTACAGCGACACGGGCAGCTGCCAGCACTGCAGCACGGGTGCTGCTTGAAAACAATTGTGCCAGATCCCTCCTGCACCGAGGGCAGTCCGAGCATCATATATACACCTTGGTTTGTTCTTTTTATCAGGCAAGTGCCCCACATTCGTGCAGAGCGTGTGCACGGTGCTTTCCCTAGCCATAAAGGCTGCAGATCCCTGCCGTGCTCCCTGCAGCGGCAGGTACGTCTGGTCCCTGTTGGGTCGATGCTGGGGCTGTAATGGCACATTGCTCTCGTGTCTCTCGCTGCCCTGGGATATATTCTCCAGGGACCAGATACTGTTTCTCTGTCCATGAGGAAGTGAAGTGATCATTATCACATATCAAATCCCTAAGTACTTTTTTTTCTTTTTTCTCTTCTAAGCTTGGATTACTTTTTTTGGATGCCGTTTCCCTTGTTTTATGAGCTGTATGTGCCATTCTTGCCTGCTTAATATGTCATTTCTTGAAACCCTTGAATTTAGTCGCAGTGCAGTGACCAGCAGGTCTGGCTACATTGTCAAGTCTTCCAAATTCTCCCTCAGTCTTTAGAAGTGTACTTAGGACAGGCAGAGATTTATTTGCATAACTGGTCAAATGGAGGTTAGTGTGAAATAAAATACATGCATGTGTTCCTCTCGGCCTCCCCCGATGCTGGGTCAAGGCTGGCTTATTTTTTCTGGGTCCTCCCATTGTCAGAACCTCTCAGGGATCTGGGCTCTGGTCCACTTGCTGTCAGTAATAGTTTACTTTGCTTCTCAGTAAATTCTCCAAGTTTGCAAACCTCCCCAAAGGCTATCATATGACAGCATCCCTCATGTGATGGGTCTGGCAGTGGGAAAAAAAAAATATCTATTTTCTTGTAGTCCAAACATATAGCCCTTTCAATTATGTATGAGTCAAGTGTTCAAAGGATGCAAAACCTTTGAAGTTGGCTCAGGTGTCTCTTCTCCCCCTGTCCCCCACCCTCTGTGGCGCTTTATCGTAGCGGTGGGGTGAATTTACCATTCTCTGAATGAAATAGAGGGAGAGAGTGATCGGGAGAAACCCAGCCAGGGCTATACAAAGACAACACTTCTGGCTCGTGTGGTCCTCAAGCCACAGCCTCTGCCAGGTGGGGTATTCTCTGGGGAAGTACCACCATGCCCTTGTCCTCTTCTGGGGTTCCTCCCGAAGCAGTCACTGCTGCTGTTCCTTGACACGGGACTGTGGAGTAGTTGGACCTGTGATCTGACAAACTATGGCCTTTTTAGATGAAATGAAGCCAGTGCCTTGAAGCAAGACAGTTCAGTGCCCAAGTGACACACAGCTCTGTTAGAGCTCTCTGAACGGCTGCAGGCTTAGTTCAGGTTTCGCCTCGAGTCCTGACCCTGAAGTGTGCCCTGGCAATTCCCCTCTCAGGTGTCCCTACAATTCGGGACCCAGCATGATAGTTATGCCTGGATCTGCTGTGTGAGGTGCTTTTGGGCAGGGCCCAAGGACAGGTTGAAGTGAGGTCCTGGAGGGGAGTGACCCATCTCCGAGAAGGTCTCTACTTTCAAAAGATGGATATTCATTGGCATGTGCCCCTCCTGGAGCTGAGCACCCTGGTCCTCTCCTGCCTCCATAGGTTGCAACCACCACACTGTCCTTGAGCGGTGAGGTGACGCTGGAGAAGGTGGCTTGCCAACTCCCTGCAAGGGCCAGTGTTCGCATCCTCAGCGGTTGATGTGTCCATGGCCAGGGTGCCTGGTGTGTGGCTTTTGAAAATATGACTACAGTGACTACTATCTCCTGGACTTTCCAGGCTCAGTTCTCTCGGAGTTGTTGGTTGAGAGGTTTGCTACCAGAATTCCCTTCCCTGATACTGGAGAAGGTTTGTAGATGAAAGGAAAGTGGTGTTAACAGTGGAAGATAGCTTTTCCTTTCCACTCCTCCCTGGTGAACGTAAAATGCTTCATTCTGCCTAGAGTTTAGCTACAGGTTACATTTAAAGTGTTTGTTGAAGCTGAAAGTGGTTACACTGGTAGCTTAAAAGAAATAAAAGCAGTGACTTGAGACGGCAAGATAGGAGACAAAGCGGCAGCAGGGAGGACAAAATTCCTATAATGTTTATATAAGGCTGTAAGAAATTGATTACAGCTCAGATATGTTTTGTTGCATGCTGCTGGGAGGAATCATAAAAGTAATGCAACAAAGTTTTGAACACTCTGTTATTGCCAGTCCGTTTGAAAGCCTCATTTGCCACAGTGAAAATCTTTAATTTGTTCTTCTTGCTAACTCTAGTTGAGTTCACTTCCAACTTCTGTGCATTGCTGCTTTCAGGATTTGGGTCTTTCAGGCTGTAGTCCTTTGGGGATGAATCATTTCTTCTGTTCTCAGTCATTTAAAACAAAAACAGAGCTCAGGATTTTGCAGAAGCGTGTTTCCCCACAGAGGTGTTATAGTTGTTTTTTATAGGGCAGGACTTGTCCTCTTCTGTCATGCTAAGAGCTTTGGAAAAGCCTTTCCTAATGTTCTTCCCAATTTGTTCCACCCAATCCCATCGTCCCACTGAACCGTGCAGGGCTTGGTGCATCAGCACGTGGTGCCCAGCAGCGGTGCTGGGAGAGGGCGGCTTTCCTGCAGCCCTCCTCCTGCCCCGGTGGGACCAAGCCCTGGAATTGCATGGCTGTTCTGGAGCATGTTGGGGGTCCTCAGCAATGGCTTGGGCCCCAGACCACCCCCCTTCTTGCAGCTTTGGAGCAAGTACAAGTAACAGATCTTATAAAGACTCATCTGGGTTTTGGCATTTAAGGCATTTTACAGCCAGAAATTCGTCTCTCCTCTCGCTGTCCTTCCACCTGCCCAAGGCAGTATGTAATAAATCTCGGCGTCTCTGGGCATCCATAAGCCACCTCTGGTAAATGAAGTTACTTTCACCTGTTTACTTTCTGATGCTCTCTTTCGGTGAATGTGCATTAAATTGTTTTTTCAGTTGGATCTTCTATAAAACAATGGCATCTTATGTCCCTTCAGGAACTGCACGCAGCAGTAGAATGAAAGGCATAAAAATAAAACACATGAATTGCTCGTGTCTAGCAAGACTAAAGACTAAAACCACCAATAAAAGAGACACAGGAGTGCTGTCCTCCTGTCTGCCACCTTGCAAGGTCCCTGGTTCCCCTCTGCAGGGCTGCTGGAGGGGGTGGTGGAGCAATTCAGGATGGGTTGCTCGTGGTGATAGAGGGATTTGGGGCAGAGACTGCCTAGCGGTTGCCCTGGATTTGAGTTCGTACCTGAGAACACAGTGCACACAGTGCCTTGTCTTCATTTTTGTGGATAAATTACAGAGACGACTGTAGATGCTCATTTAGCCTTTGCTTGCTGGAGATTTGTTTGCAGAACAGACAGGGTGGTTTAAGAGGTTATGAAGCCCATCTGCTGTTTGCTAGTGCTGTTTCAAATGAGGAGGGGGTGTGTGTGTGTGTGTGAGTGCTGACAGACCGTTTCAGCACAGGTAAAACGCGTTTGATCCAAACTGTTAGTCAACAATCGAGTTCATGAGTTGCTGCAGCTGTTTTTAGCACACATCTGTGTATGTTCTTAGGTTACTTCAAGGAGAAGTCCAGTAAGCTGGACACAGGATTGCTGAGCTGCACAAAAGCAACTCTAAAATTATTAACCTGCTAATTTTAAGCCATTGCTTTACTCTGTCATTTGCATCAATGAAAGCAGCACTTGCTACTTACCTTCCAACACATACCTGTGACGGAGAGAGGGATTTTAGTTGCCATTTCTAGTTTCACTGATGATAAAGAATGGAAGGAGTCTGGATCTGACATTCTCTGAGCAATCATCCCACCAGATCTCAGAAGATGATAGCAGAGAGCAAAGTGCCGAATGCCATTCGGTCCGTTCCCACCGAGAAGGAAAATCAATGGAAGCACATCTGAAATAGCTGCAACCATGAGGAGAGGAGAAAATAATACGGCACTCAGACAAAAGGACTCAATTCTATTTATTTTGATGTTAAGAGAATGGAGTTGAATGAGACTGTGTGTGGCATTGGTTTCAGCACATCTGGCATTTTGTGGTGTAGTTTTATGTGAAAATGAGGTGCAGTCTTAAGTTGCAGGATCTTGAATATGAGGATGTTTTATCTGAAACGTCTCAGTGAAAAGTTGGTGTTTTGGGAGGACTGAGATTTTTCACAAATCAGTGTCTATAAAGTTGGATTTCTGAGTTCATTTATATACTTGAAAAACTGTCTTGACATCTTTTTATTGTTGTTATTATTATTTTACTGTTAAGTGCTAAAGTATCTTTGAGCCTTCACTGGTTGTAGAGGGAACTGCAAGACGTTCAGCACATCTGATACTTCCTATGTACAAGGTCCAACCATGGATTTGAGTGCCAGGCACCTCTAGTAAACATCTTGATTCATGTAATGTAAGTTTAGGACAACAAAATTAGAATCAGATGCTCCGGGATTTTTTTTTTTGTTGTTGTTCCTTCCCTGTTTCAGTCCTAAGCCAAATGGTTTACTGTGGAATACAGCTGAATTGCTTGCTTTATCTCATAAAACAAATACTCCTTTGTTCCTTTTTTGGACTGATATTTTCCTTAGCTCTGTTGTGGCTTAGCTATACCCTACCTTCCCTCTTGATGTTTTTGATTTTTCTCAGAGTGCGAGCAGTTATAGTGGTCTTGAGTTCAGCCTTCACTGCTAGCTGACAGAGTTGTCCTTTCCATGCCAAAAGGAACCTGCTGCATGGGCAGTGGAGATATACTGATAAATTCTTTGCTTTTGTGTTAAGAGTTTTTTTGTTTTGTTTTGATGTAGCGTGTATCATTTCCCATTTGAAACTGCTTTTATTGTATGGTTGGAAAAACCCTCTTACTTGGCATTGGCAAAGGAAGCAGAGTTTAAAAGGAAAGAAAAAAAACACTTTAATTTAATAAGCAGTATTTTGGGGTTCCTTTTGTTACGTGCTACCTTTTGAACTCTGCAAGCCAACATGCAGATCTCATTCACAATAGCGTCACTGTGTTAAGCTGCACAAGTAAACACTTTAAATGGGAGGAAGCACCTGCGTATCGCTATTGTCTCTCTTCTTCCATTAGCAAAAGTCTCTGGGCTGACTCCGTTCAAGCCAAACCTTCCAGTAAGTGGAAATCCACAGGCAGCGGGAGGCAGAAAGCAAACCTCGCTGCCTTCAGGCTGGAGGAGTGAGTGTGCGTGGAAGGACAGCCGGTCATGGAGGGGAGCGTGGGTGTGCGTGTAGGCACCCGCACACGAGTGGGCTACCAAACGCTTGCACATCTCCTCGGCCTGGGCCCTGAAAGAGCGGGTTGTCAGGATTACAGGAGTCGGCAAGGTAGGTTCACATGAGGCTTGCTGTACCTGAGGCTGTTGGTGGGGCTGGGGAGGCTGATAAACCCCGAGGGCCATGGTGCTCTCAATGTGCGTAATGCTCCGAAATTATTGCTGTCGTCCCACTTGTTGGATTTGTGTAATCAAATGTTTGACTTGATCGCTTTCCAGTTGAGTTTATACATTTCTATGGACCAGCACCATTCCTTGGTGAGGAACTGGTTAAGATGTCAGGGTTATAGATACAGCCTGTAAGAAGTTTATAAGACAAGCTTTAAAGCTGGAAAAGCTGGCTTGTATAGAAGAGCCTTAAAGGCTAAAATCTCTTTAGTTTACCCAAGACAGGTCAGGAGGTGACTTATCGTGATCTAAAAGCATCTGCAAACAGAAGATCTTTGCTGGTAGAGAACTTCTTTTGATCTAGGAAACAAAAGCATAAAGAAGTTCATCGACTTGAAGCTAAATTTGGATAAGTTCAGCTTAGAAAATACTAGGATGGATTTTCTGTCTCCATTGCTGTGTTAATACTGTGCTCTGTGCCTAACGAGAAATTGTGGGCAGCGTAGAAATCGCTGGATAAAGTGCTTAGCGTTGTATAGGAGATCTTGTTAGAGCAGTGTCACTTCTGGATTTCTAGGTTTTCAATCTCTACATGTTAGAGACGTTTGGTGGTGTTGTAGTACCTGGGGAGTTGGAACTACGTCTCAATTTATTAAGTGTTCATTCCTTGGGAGTTGGAGATACCTTTGGTGAGATGTTAGTAATTATTTTATTAATCCTTCTAACATCAGTTTCCATTTAGGAGAAATTGTCTTTGTGCCCTCTAGTGGAAAAACTATTTATTTGAAGGCTTCCAAACTGGGAGAAGTTCTTGCAAAAAAAGTGGAATGTGTGAGAAAGGCCATAGAGGAGCAGAGCAAGGCTGGAGAGATGAGGGGTCACAAGAGGTGGATGTGCTTTGTGCTTCCTCTGCTTTGGTACTCACAAAACTGCAATGCCAGTTACATACACAGATGTGTAGCTTTTCAAATAGGGGAGGTAAGGGAGTGTGAATAGAGAAAGAAGAGATTATGCAATGCTCATGTCAGCTGGGCTTGGTGGAATTATTCTAGATGACTTGAAGAAAACCTGGTCTCAGCAAGCTCTGAACCGTTGGTGATTGCTGCCAATGTTCCCTGGGGATGTGGTGGGGAGGGAAGAGGAACGGAGCAAAGCCCTCTCCAGACCTTCAATGGGAGGTAAAGGGAAGACCCAGAAAATGAAGGATCAGAGAATCTGACCCTGATTCCTCAAAAAAGTTCCTGAGAAAGTTGTGAACAGCAGAGAGGAGGATGAGGATGGGGTCCAGAAGAAAAGCTGACTTCTTAAAAAAAAAAAAAAAAAAATCAAATCTCTCCAACTTCCCTCTTTAATGGGATAACCGGTTAGTGCATGAGAGGGACTGCTGATGTGACTAAGGCTTAGGAGCAGAATTTCAGATCATCTTGGTGAACAGCAAAACCCATTGGGCACCAACATGATGAGGTATAGGGAAGAGGAGGGTGTGGTGGCTCTGGAGGGAGCTGGAGGCGAATGACCAAACGCAAAAGGAGGAGCAGCGGGCTGGGTGGTACATGGTGATGGGGGCTGTTGTGAACGGCCAGCTCAAACAAGTCAACGAGGTTTTGAGAGAAGGAGTCAAATCTCTCTCTGAGTCATCATTACAGAAGCGTTGTGCGTAAGACAAGGCTGATAATTGCTTCCCGCTGCACGGAGGGGTGCCGGGTGGTGCAAGGCAGGAGGAAAGCGGTCACGCTTGCAAGTCTGGAGATGAACCGCACAGATGGGAGGCTCAGCAAATGAGGCCGGAGAGGGAAAGCTGAAGGAATTGTATTTGGAAATATAAGCCTGAGTGCAGGCAATGCATTTTCTGATGCATAAAAGATTTCTGTAAAAAGGATGATGATTGGCTTTTAGCACCCACTGGGGGAAAATACCTTTATTTGCCTGAAAAAAAAAATTAAAGGTGTGTATTGGGGGAGAGTTCCTCACTAGGAAGGTAATGAAGCAATAGCAAAAGAAATTGTGAATCTGCTTCACTGGAGGATTTGCAGAGCAGTTAAACCAGTGCCTCTTGCCGATGGTGTGATTTCTTCCTCCACTCTGTTGCCTTCTGTCCATCCACCCACCACACAAGGTCTATTTTACTCATTAACTCACCAAGCTGGACTTTTTATTTCTGTTGCTAGAGGTGCTTTCAGGGGCTGGGGGTCAAAAGCAGTAGCAGTGTTGTAGGTTGTTACATGGCTTTGGGATATAAATTCCGCTCTCAGTGCAGTCATGAAAACTTCAAGCACAGATGTAGATCACAAGAAATTGCTGCTGTCCCATACGTTTTCCCTTCCCTCTCTCTGTTTCTTTCTGGAGCTGCTCATTTGGGATGTTATGAGACCAACAGATGTGACTGTGATGGAGTCCCCACGCTCCCCTCCCATCACTGTCATCCTCCCTTTCGTTGTGCTGGACTGTCATTCTTGTTTATTTTGGTTTGAATTATAATTGCAAAAACTGTTAGTGCTGTTTATTTGCTATGTGTCATGAGTCACTGTTTATATTTGCTGCTGTTTGCGTTGCCTCCCCTCTCCCTCTGTCTTATGCTCAAAGCCACAGTTCTCCTCGGAGCGTCTTCTCCTGTTTTGAGTCTACGATGCTCTGTGCTCCTGTGAGTGCAGGGAAAAGCAAGCTGACAGTGAAGATCCAGAATTAGGCATTTTTCCCTTTTTTTCCCTTTTTTCTTTTTTTCTCTTTCTCCTGGCATTTTGTAAGGGTCCTTGTTCAAATGAAAAGATTCCTTGGAGACTCCTTCCCTGAGATCTCTGTGCTTAATTAGTCTCTATCTTATTTCTGCCAGGTAGTGAGATCGATACTGCTTTTTCTGGCTTGCAAATTTCAGGGAAGGGGAGAAAATAATGTTAAAAGGGCGTTTTTTGAAGTTAGCGGGATGCCCATGCACAATTCCGTTGACTGCTGTCATACTGGCAAGTTGATCCCTTCACGTGCGCGTGTCACTGGGGTGGTAAGTCGAACATCCCGCACAAAACAATAATACATGAAGGATTTTGAGGCGCTTTGCTCTCAAAGTCTCAGCACAGCAGCAAGTTGTTTTTCTTTACCATGCCTTGATGTTCTGGTATGTAAAATGGGGATAACGTTGCAACATCCAGGCCTAGCTCCCCCTGCCACGGCTCCAGCCATCACCCTGGATGTTGAAACGCTTCCACTGTCACTTGCTAGGTTTATTTTTGGTCCAGAATAATGTTTTGTGATGCATCGAAGCTTTGCATGTCGAGATCACTAAAGCAACCAGCTTTAATGCCTTTTTGCATCGGTTCTCTGTTGAGACAGCTAAAGCCCAGGCAGCTTGTAGGTGCTTGGTGTTTCAGCCCGAAGGTGAGCAGAAGTTGTTCACATGCAGCATGTCTCTGCCAAAAGGGACACAGCGAGGTGTAAGGAAAAGACCATGACCTTGGTGGTTGGCAGGGCAGTGCAAGGGGTGGCCATCGCAGCTGGTTTGTCCCAGGGCTGCCCAAGAGAAGAGATTGACTTGTGCCTCAGTTTCCCTACTGAAGGAGAGGTGTCGGTGAGTCTTGCAAAGCGCTTTGAGCTCTGTGGGTTGGAAGTGCTGGGTAAGAGCTTGTTCTCAGCTGGAAAATCCCACTGACTTTTCATGGGTTTCTCCTGGTTCTGTAGGCTAAATTAAGAACAAAACTCTTCCTCTCAAGCCATTTTAGGAGGCTAAATGATCTCAGAAGGTTTGCTTTGAAGCTTACAAGGTTGGTGTCGACTGCTTACACCGCCAGCGCAATTTCTGTTTGGGGCAAAGGCAAATACCCAGGTGCTCTGGGTTGGGGTATCTGACTGCAAGGCCACAGTGTGGCCCCAGTTGCAAGGAGCTGCTGGTCTACCAGGAATTGACCAAACCAGCCTCTGGGAGGGGCTGTGGGTGCTCTGGGTGGATGGGGAAGGGGGTCTCCCAGTTCTCATGGCCTTGGGCGATCCCCCATGCTTCCTCTTCTTGCTCCCTGTAAAGCGCTGTCATTGCTAGCCAAGAAAATCGTACAGTTCCTTGTCTTCGAAATCTGAAAAGTAACGTCTTGCAAGTCGCTCT
Source organism: Haliaeetus albicilla (assembly GCF_947461875.1). Lineage (NCBI taxonomy): Eukaryota > Metazoa > Chordata > Aves > Accipitriformes > Accipitridae > Haliaeetus > Haliaeetus albicilla. The sequence goes on from NC_091506.1 coordinate 7,765,858, forward strand.
GTATATTTATCAAGGAGAAACAGGCAATTTATTTGTGTCAGCTTAATAGAGTTTCAGCTTACACAGCTCCATGTGGGAGAATTAAGGCAGGTCCTGAGTCTGTCTCGGGTTGTCCACCAGCTCAGCAAATGTTTGATTGTGAATCCACTGTAAAATAGCTCCAAGCTTCTTGTGCCTCAATTAGCAGCCGCGATAGAGAGCAGGCAGGTTTGCTGGTATAAAATGTCCATTTTGACTCTTTAAGTGTTCTCAGGTGGTCCACGGAATGTAAATTTTTAAATCTTTTTGTAATGCAAAACCTTTTAATTATCTCCAATTTATAAATCCCTAGTTTGGTACTTGAGTGCCTGTAAGAAAATGCTCATCTTTTAGTGGATAGTAATCAGTGTCAGAGGAAACGGGGAATAGATGGCATGTTTTAAATGGTGTCAGTTCCAACAACTGGAATCTATAATTTAAGTCACTTATATTTAATCATCCTTTAAACACTGAATTTCAGCCTCTGCTGCTTGACTTACAGGAAGCTGACAGCTTTTTAATGCCACTATGGTAACACTTGAAATTTCCTTAAGCTGCCGTACGCTGCGACGTGGCTCTTTATCGCATGTGTTGGTGCTGCATCTGCAGCTGATGGTCCGAGTCTGGCAGCAGCTGGGTGCAGGGGTTGGGCTCTGCTTCACCTCCCCCCAGCCCCAGTTTCGGAAGTATCAATTGTTTTACCTTTTTACGGAGCCGTAACATCTGCTGTAAATACCACAGCAAATGTAACAGCTGCTGAGGGTGGGATTATGGATCTAGGGTCCATGTATAACAGCTAAACATATTCTAGCAATTCAGCAAGTTGAAAAATAAGGTGGATAAAGCTGTGTGCATTGTGGTCCGGATCCGTGCGGTGGGGTTGTTTCCTGCTGGAGTGAGGTTGTGCCAGGTTCGGACTGGGGTCCAACGCCTGGGAGTGGGAAGCTTTGATTTTCTGCATTTCAGCAAGGAAAAGGTGCAATGCAGGGTGCAGCAGGTCCCAATCCTGCCTGGGGAGCAGAGCAGCAGTGCTCCCAGGTGCTTGCGGGAGCCCACTGGCTGCAACCAAGTGTGTGGGGCTGTCAGAGCTTTGCTGGGTCTGTTGGTGACATGCACACAAGACACTAACTAGTCACTGCAGTGACAGTGTGCATGATTTAAATCTGCATTTTATAGGGGTGCGTGTATGTGTGTGCATATGTATATGCATATATAAATACATGGACACGTGTATAAAGAAGACTAAGCATTTTTTAAAAAGCTGCTGAGAAGCCCTGTGTGTGTTTAGGATTACATGGGATTTTGGTTCCTGGCTGCCTCCCCTCTGCCCGCTCCCTCACTCCTGCCCCTACGGGTAGTCTGACTGCAGATGAAATAATTTAATGCAATTCTTGCTCTCGGCGACTGGTTGATGGCATTAGCGGGGTTGGGGGGGGGAGTGGAATTTCATCCATAAAAATACAACTGGGCTGCAGGGGAGTGAGCCCCAGCAGAAGGGGTTAGCAGCAAAGGGAACCCGTGCACTCTCTGCGTAAGGCAGAAGTCGGTCGCCTTTATTTGAAATTGCACGTTGAGGGGGCATTATAACAGACTGTTTGCCTACGTGGGAAATAGGTAGTTTTTGTTGTGCCTAGCAGTCAAATTATAGAGTCTTAAATTAGAAGCTGCCACTTCTATTTAGAACAAAACTTGCTTTTCTGTATATGCATGAGCATATTAGCGTTTCAAAATGCTGAGCTCTACCAAACGTGCACCAGATTTGCAAAGGAGCCCGTTAGTGCTCGCGGAGGTTAACAGCAAGGAGGGGGCAGCAGGGAGGAAGGTCTTAATGAGATGGGGTGAAGAGCTGATGTGAGGACACGGAGAGCTTGGAGCCACCTTCTGCTGTGGGAAGAATCCGGCCGTCGCTGGAGGTGCGGCAAACTGGGGTCACGGGCAGCTCGGCGGTCCCGTCGCTGTGAGGAAGGAGAGGTTTCCGAACTGCCTCTCTCAGATTCTCCTGCAGCATTAGAGGTGGCTCAAATGTGGATCAGGAGATGATGGAGGAGCTTTGGTCCTTTACCCGCAGCCACCAAGTGAATCGGATGCGGAGGAGAGAAGACCTCCTGTGGGCCTCGTTTCCCTGGGGCTCAGGGGTCCCAGGTCCAAGAGGGTGACAAGCCTGAGCTGGGGGAAGGACTTAGCTGCCGTCCCACGGTTCAGCCCAAGACACGGGTGGGAGAACAGCCGATCTGTGCCCAGCGCGGCTCGGAGCAGCCTTGAAGCTGCTCCCACCGGAGCTGTCGTCTGCCTGGGGCTGTGGCCACAACTGTGACCCTTCTGACTTCCGCAAAAATCTTATAAATACAGAGGCTCAGCACCAGCTGGTGGTGTGAGCTGGCCTGGGTTGGTTTTTTTTGTGTTTTTGGTTTTTTGGGGTTTTTGGGGGTTTTTTTTTGTTTTGTTTTTCCCCTTTGCTTTGACTCCCTCCCGGCAGCACAGCCATGCTGCCTTTCCTCTGTCACCAGAGCCGTCCTGGCTGGGGACAAGGGACGATCCGTGTCCTCCCCGGTGCCGCGGGGATGGCCCCTGGCCATCGGAAAGTATCACGGGGCTGCATCCTCGGCATCAAGGCTGATGGGTCAGGGCTGCGCTGCCCCTGCGCAAGCCAGGCTGGAGGGACCTGCTGGGGGTGTCGTGGCTAAATACATCTGGTGGGGAGGGGTGCAGGGGTTCGGCTTTTCATATTATTCCTTAATTTTAGAAGCGTTTCAGTTCCTGAGGTGGCTCAGAGTTGGCAGGCAATGCTGCGTTGGCTTTCAGTGGGAGTTTCGCAGGCCTGGAAGCCCACTGGAAATATTAGGATTTGGAGGAGAAGATCTTACAGTGGAACATGGACCCTTTTGTCTGTGCATTTACAGCTCTCCAGATTGTGTTTAATTTTTTATTTTATTATTTTAAAGACAGAGATCTCTGTAGTCACTGGAAGAACTAAATGAATAATTGGGAATTTATTCTGTGCATGTCGCCTTGTTTCATATTGTTCGAGTAATGGTAGAGAGCTTGTAACTTCTTCGAATTTATTCACTGCTCAGAATTACAGCATAAATTTTGGGGGAAAAAAAAATCCGCAACAACTTAGATGTTCATGTAAGTTGTGGGATGAGCTCAAAAAAAAAAAAAAAAAGCATTTAGCTTATTTAGTGCCTGCTTCCCCTGAGATTTAAAGCAATGGTAACTGTTGAAGGTCTTTTAGCTCTAGCATTTTTGCAGTTTTGTAGTGTAAAGGTTCATTTTTTGTGTTCCCTGGGCAAAAATGATGATCTAAAAGCCTTTTTACTTAATAAAAGTGCATATTTCTACTTTATCATGTGACTCCAGGAGCTGAATTTTTTTAGAAAACCATCAGATATGTGTGAAAATCATCAGTCTTGGCAGCATTGAAGTTGTTAAGGAGACGTTCAGTGCTGTATTTGCTCAGAACTGAGCGTATTGGGACTGGGTAGTTTGCAGCAGTCTGGCATGCTGAACAGCGTGGCTTTTTTAAAGCTGCTAGTACAAGTGCCTAAGATTCTATTTTGAAATTTATTTTCTGCTGCACTTGATAAAACTTTATTCACTGCAACGACTGACTTTTTAAAGGCAAAATCCTGGAGAACTGCAAGTAGCTTCTTCGGGGTAACATGGATTTTGCTCTTTGCCAAGCTGTTGATGTCAACACTGTAAATGCAGGTACCTAGAGATGCCCTGTGCACCTTTGCTGTTTGGGGTGCCTGGAGGTTCCTCACTTTCCTGTCTCAGGTGACACGTGCCTGGTTTTGGGTGGCTTCATTGTCCTCACAGCACGGACTGTCCTCTTGGGTGGCTCTGAGCTGTGCTGGGGTCCCAAAAACAAGTCCTTGCGTACGTGGCTGGGAGGTTGCCTTGGGGGCAGCACCAGGTCGGGAGGTGAAGTAACAGATGGGGTGGTGACAAATGATGTGGATGTGGCCAGATCCAGGATGGTGGGGGCATGTTGGTGGTGATTTATGCCTTTGTTCAGTAAGAAAAATCGGGGATGGGGTAGACTGGGGGTACTTAGGGGCAGGCGTAATGGGAATGATAAGGTCTGATTTACTGTGAAAAGGTTGGTGGTTTCCTGTGATTACAAATTTTAGCAGAAGGATCAAACTGCTGGTGACAAAAAAAAAAGCAAGCAAGCAGAAGAAAAACAAAAAGACCCCCAAAACCTTGGCATGGCCAAAGTTTTCTCCCAGTGTAACCTATTTCCAGTCCCATATGGGAATTGCTATACTCTGATAAAGCTTCTTTTATGGATTGCAAAGTCAGAAGGGACCTTCCCCAATGTTGGAGGCTTTATTTATTGTGTATGTTCTTCCTTTCACTATACCAGAAATCTTTATTCCTCAGAATATATTGTTCCTGTCTGGCTTGAAAATTTAAAACCTGAACAACCCATGTTGTCCTTTCCATCCAGTATGGACCAGCGGGAGACCAAAGCCATTCTGGTGGAGACTGGTGTGTCCTCTGGGCTACTTTGTAAGGAAAGACCCGATTTCAATTGAACGTTTTGAATTTAATGTTTTTTGTGAGCTGGATGTGGATCCATCCCTGCTCCATGGTGAAGCGTGAGGCTGCCTGGTCCTTGCCTGGTACCAGCAGATCCTCCATCCCCAGCATCACTGCCAAGCAGTGCCCCATGCTGACAGTGACCCTGGCCCCTGCGAGAGGTGCGTGGCTCCTGCTCAGGACTAACCCTCACCTCCACCGCTCAGCTCCATCAGCCTCCAGGCCACCCTGCTGTTGCCTCTTCGAGTAGTTTAACCTGTGCTAAATTTCAAAGTCAAAGGAACCAGCCTGATATCACAGCTCTTGTGAGCACCAGGGGAGACCTGAAGAAAGGAGAGGGCAGAATCACACCGGTGTTACCTGTTCTTGTGCTGATGGCTACCGCCTGGGCCACCCAGGTCAGGCTACTGGTAACACGGGTTACCAGTTGGTGTGACTGGGCTGCTTTTACAACCCCCCGAGTCCCAACTCAATTAAAAGGACGTATTTGCAGATTGGGAAGACCTGGGGAAATGGCATCATTTACAAGGCAGATATGCTAAAAGCGGATATTTCTGTAGCTGGACATGCAAGTCAGCGTGCCAGCTCTGCCCCAGCCGGCCGGTGGGGATGCTAGCCACTGCGTGGGCACCCGCCAGAGCCTTGGTCCCCGTCCCAGCCGTCTGGCCAGATTGGCACCGGTGTCTCGCATAAATCGTACATTTATAAGAAGTCGGCCGATTCAGGATTTTCACCTGAGGTGCGACATGGATGTGTCGTGGGGATCCTGCTGTGAAATGGGCAGAGCGAGCGCTCCGGCTGGGAGAGCGGCGGCCGTTCGGCCAAGCGTGGGTTTATGTGCCAGCATGCAGGCGACATAAGGAAGCTATATGGAAATTGGATCGGATTCTGGTGCAAGATTTCTGGCAACCTTTGACTCCGGGGAAGCAGTAGTCCCTGAACCAAATGTGCGCTTCCAGCTGCGGGAGAGCAGCCTGCCGTTTTCATCCTTCTGCCCATTTCCCTTTCCGATCTATAAGATTTCACGTCTCTGCTCCAGCAGCTTTAGTTATATTGCCAGCACTGTTTGGATACTGGAGGAGACTTTTTTTGACAGTCACATGGGAGCTGTTCCTTATTTGCCTAAGTTCTGGGTTTACAGTGATGCAAGCAACGTGATACTATTTAGCAGCTATAATAGAGGTCAAGGCCCTGTTGTCTTAGGTATTGTAAAAATGCCTTGTAAAAGGCTCTACATTATCCAAATGTGCTACAGGCAAGGCAAGCAAAAGGAGGAATAAACCAGGCCTGCACAGCTGCTCCTCATAGATGAGAAACTGAGGCACAACCAAATGTGCAGGTGTGTTTTGCCAGCACCTGAAACGAGACCCAGAGCTCCTGTGTTTTGCTATAAAAGACTTTTTGTTTGTAGGGGTTGATTTAGAGGCAGTTGCTAAAACAAGCTATGGCTGTGTGCACCTTGCTTGCTGCTTTATCCCCTTTTGAGTTGAAATGCTTTGAAACGGATCCAGGATAAAGCTCATCCACTGCTGGGACATCTCTAATCTACTTTCAGGGAAGCTTTTTTTTTTTTTTTTTTTTTTCCCCTTCTTCCCTCTGAAACCTGGCTGGGGAGGAACCGGGAGCATGCTCAGTGTCCTGCGCCCAGGTATGAAGCAGAGGAGCGCCTGCGATCACACCCTCTGCCAGCAGTTTGTGTGTCTTTGGCTGGGGATCCCAAATCGGAGTGAGTGTGTGAGAGAAGGAGGCAGGTAAGGAGTGCTGAGCACGGGCTTGCACGGCATAACTGAATCCCAGGGCAGGTTTCTTCTTCTCCCTAAGACGCAAGGAAGAGGCTTGAGTAAGAGCGAATGAGTCCGAAAGGAGTTTCTCAAGGTGCAGCCCCCGGGCGGCTGCTGCGGCTCTTTGTCTGCTCCCTCTCTGAGCCCATTCTTCGGAGCCATCTTGAGAGCTCGGGTTGATTTGGTTTGTTTCTAATTGAGTTCCAGGTCTGCTGGCTGGCAGGGCAGGGTTGCCCATCAGTCAGCCTGGCTTGCAGCGCACGTCTGCATGCTCGGTGCCAGTGTCAGCTTTGGCTCCAGCTTATATTTTTGGAAATTAAGTTTACAAGCTGCAAGTCTTACTAAGAAAAGCTGTTGGTTAATTTTTTTTTCTTTAAAAAAAAAAAGGAAAAGAAAAATCCTGTTCAATTTCTTGCTTCTCTGAAAATAGTAAAATTCTTACCCCCGTGGTTGTTAGGTGGCTGCCAGAAGGGGCGGTGCTATAACCCCTTCCCTGTGTAGCTAAGAAGTTGTGTGTGTTCTTTGCTGCGTTGAAATCCTAAATATTTATGTTACATTCATGTTTCCTTGCTGTGATCTTTACTTATAGATCATTGTGGTTATAGTTCCTAAATTATTTGAGCCCTAATAAATAGTTTATTCTATTTCATATCAACAAGCTAAACTAATAACTTCATCTTTTAGGATATAAATGCCTTTTATTTCTTGAGGTCTTGTTTGCTTTTACTATTGAAGTTGTTTACAAGAAATTGTTTTTAAGCAATATATTGTTCACTTGTGTATTTTGAAAGAATAACAATAAAACATTATTGTGCTCCTGGTTTCCCTTTGAAAAGGCAAAGTAACCCTCCAAGCACAGTTGCCTTCCTTGCTGTAATGGTTGTGTGCTCTTTGCTATTGTGTTCCTTAAATAAAAAGCACAAGATGATCCTGCCTTACAGAAACCTAACAGTTGTTTTTATAAACAGTGTGTGCTCTGGTATCTGTTGCAAATAACTAGGTTCTTGTTTATAATTGTATCTTCTTAATGAGAATTCAAGTCGTTGGATACTTCCGTGTTTTTGGAACTAATTGTACCATGATTTTAAAAAGTGCTTTATGTAATTTAAGTCATTAACTCCTCATACAATGTGATGTAAATGGAGGAAGTCCATATTTGAAGGGCTCTCAGGGCACAGATCATCCCAGCAAGGATCGCTCTGGACGTGCGTTCAGTGAATTCCTAAATTCAAAGCCTCCTGTTGCTTGTGGCTTGGTGCAGAGGTATGTACCAGCCTGTCCATGGGAACTGGGTTGGGCTCATGAAATTGGGAGGACCTGTGGTTCCCAGAGCTAAGCAGAGGCTTAAATACCTTATTGAACTCAGCCTTAACTTGTTCTCCCTTATTGCCTACACCTGCATGTACTGGAGATTGTCAAGGGGCCGCGGGAGGGGGGGTGGTTGGGTAGATTTTGTTCTTTGCTTTGAAGGGCTGGTGATAAATGTTAGTCTCCCCACCCCCAATCATCTTGTCTGGCGATGCAAACGATTCCCTGGTGACTGATTGATTGGAAAGGGAAAGGTCGGCATTTATAGCTCTGACCAAAGCCACAGGAGAGTGCTCCTAAACGCGCAGAAAATGTTTGCAAGACGAGCTTGTTGGGGCAGCATCCTCTGCAATGCTGCAGGACCGGGGGCAACACGAGCAAAAGCACCCAGCTCTGGGGAGAGGAGAGGGCATGCCGGGAGGGTTCTGCAAGGTGAGCAAGAGCTGTAAATCCTTCTGAAACAGTTGCAGATGCTGGAAACTTTGCCGTAGGCACTTGAGGTGCAGGTGGCTTGGGGCGAGGGTGCTGGGGAGAAGGGTGGGCGATGGATGCTGAGCTGGCGTTAGTGCTGCTGCTGCCCTGCCTGCCCCTCGCCTCGGGCAGGAATGCGGCAGGAAAGTTGTTTTCCTCCATCACATGGAAGGGGCTGATGTATTTCCCCATCCAAACCATGCTGCCAGGTGCGCTGCTGAGTTTCAAAGGGATTACCCCATCCTAGAAATACCGACTGCTGTTGTTTGCTGCCTGTGCCCTATGCTTTTTCCCAGCAGCATCTTTGTGATGGTCCATGGGTGACAGAAGCACCTGAGCTGGGCACAGACTGGTTCCCCGTGAGGATCGCCGGGCTGTGGTCAGGGTCCTTGGCTCTTCATTGCTGCGGTGTCGATGCGGCTGTCCTGAGCTTCTCGCTGTGCTTCACTGATAGTGGGAGAGCCAGCACGGTTCAGGGGAAACTTTGGGTTGTCTCATTCATCCATCGTAGTAATGTCCTTCGTAACGTTGATCTTCTCCTTCTTTCCTTTCTTTCTCTCTTTCTCCCTCCCTCCCTCTCTTGAAGTAAGACTGCTGGAGCCCAGAGGCTTTACCTCTCTCTGCATAGGATCTTCTGACAGCAAAGCTCCAGGGATTCATCCCTGTTGTATAATGCTCAGTAATCTCTATAGTTTCTGCAAGTAACGTGAAACCTCCCTGCTCTGCCCACACACCACAGCCGAGGTTTTTCAGGCCTGGGACATGGGCTGCCCAGCTCCTGTTAGAGTCAGCCCTGCAGTGACTTCCAGGGATGGAGCTGCTTTCTCTTGCTGCTCACCATCTCCTGTGGTATTATCCATCTCCAAAACTATTTCTCTGTGAATAAGTTTAACGGTAAAACAAAGCCCGGCAATAAATGGCCTTCCAAAACTGCACATTTTTAGTCTTCTGATCTCACTGCCTTTTGTCTTTGGGCTGTTCTGACCGATTCGTGTCAAGAGAGCAAAGAATCTGTGAGACTGATAAATTTGTACAGCCCCTGCATAGTCTAGGAGAAGGTCTAATTTGATCTGACGTTTACTAATCTGCCAAGACTTTCAGTGATTTGTTTTCATACCGAGTTGAGTTTCATATGCCATAGAGAAATGGGTAAACATACTGCACTGGTAACAACAGCAAGTATGAAGCCAAGTATTTTGTATTCATGCAGTTGAAAATTCCTTTCTGCTTGCGTTTTATGGGGATTTATTCCTTTTGCTAATTGTCACGTTGCTAATTTCATTCACCTGGTGAAGTGCTGGCAGAGTATTTGCTGTGAATTATGTGAGGCTTTTTGTTTGGTTTAGTCTTGCATTGCATTCATATTTTCCTAAGTCTGTCGCCTTAGCGCGCCAGTTGTAAAAGTGATTCCAAATATCAGATCGTTTTTCTACCCAACACGTGTGACTGGTCCAACAGCAGCTTATGTAGTGTATAGATATTCTTGAATTTATGTCCTTAAATGGTTCTCTCCATAAGGTGGGAAGGTCCCTAATTGTTTATGTGTTTCTGGCACTTTGTGGGTAAATTAATGAAACTGTGAAATTCCCCACTGCATGGTTTTGATGTTTGGTGGGCTTTGTTTTTGTTGTTGTTTTTATTTTCTTTGTTTGTTTTTTATGTAAGTATTTTAGGATACACTGATTAGGTTAGGTAACACTAGAAAGAGTAGGTTTTAGACCTGGAATCTGTATTCACTGAAATCAAGCTAGGAGTTTATTCAAACCCTTGGATCAGAAGAACTCATTTTACAGTTCTGACTGTTATATCTGAAATCCAGAGGGTGTCAATCCCTTTTCTTTGTAAATACTGTTCCTTTACAGAAATCCATAGTGATGACATAAATGCAGCACAGGAAAAATTAGTTGTCCTTTTAAGAAAGAAAAAAACCAAAAAACCCCAAAACAAACCAACTGCCACACACTGCCTGCAAAACCTCACACTATTAATTTTGATTTCAAGCCTCAATTGTGTATTGCCTGCCACAAAATAAAGCATGGTAAAGGATCGGGCAGTAAAGATGCTCGTACGTGGGGGTACCAAATGAAGGTGCTACCTTGGAGTATCCCATCAGTTTAGAGTTTGTTTTCATATTGCCTTGAGAAGTCTGTTTTGACAGTGCTGTCTGTTTTGAAGCTGAGACATTGGATTAAGGTTTCCAGGACTGAGTTTCAGGCTCGTGGTCAAGGGGGTACTGCAGTGCTTGGGACTCCCTCTCTCCGAGGTCTCTGCTCTCACCACACCGGTGGCTTTGCTGCTTCTTTCAAGGAAACCCCAAATTGGTACTCGCTGCGTGACCTTATGTCACATAAGCTTTCGTTGCCCAATTTCCATATTGGTTTCCTTCCTTGCAAACCCTCCAGCCCCTTCCCGGATGGAGGACAGAAGGGAGTACAGTGTGGACTCTGTTTCTGTGTGGGAATTAGGTGGTGGTGCCTGCGAGGGCACTTTAACCCCTGCTCTGCGAGGCAGGAACAGCCGTATGTCACTCTGCTTTCATAACTCCAGTAACATCTCTGCAGCCCTTTATCTGAGGAAAGGGCTCCAGCCAGCATAGCCGGCCCTGGGGCCTTGTGGCACAGTCATCTGTGTCCTTGTTTTATTTCCTCAGCTTGTATTTCATTAACCTTTTACCCCACTTGCTTTCTGCGGACTAATTTCTGACAGGCACAAAAGCAAGCTCAGGGTTTCTGGTTTCCTCCGCACGTCTGTGCACACGATCAATAGACTCGACCTTTCCGAGGGATGCTCAGCGCTCCTGGAGCAGCGCCGGTGGAAGCGCTGAGCTCCTCAGCATCCTCCTCCTCGCCTGCTGCACCATCCCTGTCCAGGGCTGGGGAGGGACGCCTGCTTTAAAGCAATGCAGAGTGGTTTACAGCCTTGAACCTAACAGCAATCGGGAAGGAGTTTGTTCTTTCTGGAATTAGTAAAACATTAATTGGCTGCCAGTAAACCTGGAGTCGAGCACAGCTGGCCATGCATTTTGTTTGGTTTGGTTTAAAAACTATTTAGGATAAAAACTGTTGACAGCTTAAAGCTGTGTAGCAAACTTTGGGTTTTTTTGTTGTTGTTGGTTTTTTTTTTTTTTTCCATATTCACACTGTAAGTTGGCAGAAGCTTTGGGATGTTCACTAGCTATATTACACAGTTTTTGCTATTGGCATATTAACTGCACACTTGGCATTTTACAATTGCAATGACTTTATATTAAGCAATTCCTTTGATAATAGTCAGAGGGATTCTGGGTTGAGAGAGCATTCATCGTGCCTGGGTTCTTTGTTAGGGTTTAAAAAGAATACCAAGTTTAGAAGACAAAGGTTTTTAGAGAGGCCAACTTGCTTCTCAGAGGGACTTTTAATAACTAACAGGATACTCACGTCTTTAAAGCTGTAGGGAAGCTCTGAGCCACCTTTGAACTGTAACTCCTTTTGCTCCATTAGGATTTTTGCTATGTAAAAGTCATTCCTCAAAAAAACATATATATATTTTCTCTCCTCCTGAAGAGAGATTATTGTCCATCTTGTCAAATGCTGTGAAGCTGGGTAGGAATGGCAGCTCTGAGTAGAATTCTCTGCTTTCACCACTGCTTCTTCTTGCTGATGTCCAGAGTGACGGGGGAGAAGTTTGTGTGTCCGTTTTGGCAGACACAGCCTGTCTTTGCCCAAATATTGTGTAATTGGGAGCGTGGCATCAGGGGGGAATGGTGCCAAAAGCTGGGGTGCCATGCAGTCAGGTGGGCCAGGCTCTGCACGACATGAACTGTCTCACAAAGCAGTCATAGTAAATACATTTAAATATGTTAATTGACAGTAGTTTGGACTGTAAATGGGAGAAAGATGGTGAAGGAAAGGGGATTCTTTGCTTAATTTCAACTACTGCTGCTGTTTGGGTTTATCAGCCCTGAAACACTTATACTGTCCCCCTTCATTTATTTAATTGTCAATCCGGTCTATCAGCTTGCATCAATGAGCTGTGTAAGCGTCTCCACCGTTTAAGTCTTTCCTCTCACTTGCAAAAAGCGTGGCTGTGGATTTTTGGTTTGGAATAGCCCAAATTTCCAGGTCATCTCCAACCAGCTGAGGGCTTTCAAATCGCATGGCCCGAATCAATGCTGTTAATTCCCAAACTGTGCCTCGGGAATCATGAAAGCCTTCGTTTCTGGCATGGTCTCCAAGTCCTAGGTTGGTACGCTGCTTGCTGTCACCCCCCCGTGGTCCTGGGAGCACTGTGGTGGTGGCATGTGCCTCGGACGTTGATGCTTCTTGGCTAGGACTTGTGTCGTCTTGTGGCCCATGACAGGGAGTGGGTGAACTGCAGGTGCAAACCAGCACTGAAGTGCTGCGAGCTGGTGTGTGGTCACCTCTGGAGATTGGACATCTCGCCTCCTGCAGGCTCATCTCAACCTCCTGAGGAATTTGGCTCAGGCTGGCAACAGAGGTGGTGTCCGAGACCTCACCTTTTTTTAAAACAAGCCTAGATTGAAGCTTATGTTCCCATTATTGAGAAGGAATGGTTGCAGCAGGGATGTGGGCTGTTACACACTGCAGGCAATCAGTAGAGAATTGTTTAAAATACTAAAGGCTTTTTTTCTTCCTTTTTTCTCTCCTCCTTTTTTTTATTATTATTATAAATGACCTAGGCAGTGCACTACAAAGTTTGATCCTGAAAGTCTTAAATGCTGGCTCAGGCCCAATCATTTTTATTTGCCAAGGTTAAGTAGGATATGGGGGTTTTCTTATATGCATCAGAAGAAGCTTATACATGTGTGGCTTGTTTTATGTCTTCAAATATTTGACATATGCAGACAAATGAACTTGTAACTCTTTGCTCACTGGGCTGCTTTGTAAGAGAAGCCAAAACAGAGAGATTCTCCACTTGCATTTGTCACAATAAATATTGTTTCACTAGTTCAACTTGATTTGATAGGAATCATTAGACCACAAGCTTGGCAAAATTCATCCCCACTTCACCCAGGTGGGATGGGCCTGGGCAGCGCAACTAATCTATTAAGGGTAAAGCAGAGCTCTTCCAGTGGTCTGAGTGCCCTTTGGATAAGGCCTCCTGCAAAGGAGTGTTTTTTTTTTTTGTTGTTTTTTTTTTACACATATAACATGACCTTCTTGAAGTACAACCTTCCCACCTGCACAGTTGCAATAGATGGTTTTTGTGAATGTGTGTCTCCTAGCAAATGAGCTTTTTGGCCAAGACACCTGGAGGCAGTTACCCTGCCGTTATCGGAGAGCTTTAACCGCTCTCTGGTGCACCCCAGGTTGTTCCATGTCCCTGCTTAGCTCGAACAGCGTGAGCAAGTGCACGAGGAAGAAAGCACCGATAACCCACTTCTCTAAGGGTTTGCTTCGACGTGAAGGTGGATGTGACAGCTCTCCGAGCAGATAAAGGTCTCCATCCAGGGTTGTCTTGTTGCCCTGGCAAGCAGGACCCGTTCCTTATGAGGAGGAGGGTGTTTGTTGTTGCCTGTGTGTTGTTACCCTGACTGGAGACTGTTTTTTAAAGGCCAAGAGCATTGCAGGGGTCTTAATTCTTGTGCCCAAGGTTCGTTGTCCATGGATTTAGCATTTTTGTTAACTGTTTGCTGAACTAAGGTGACTTTGATACAGTATATTAAAATAGTTTTCTTTCACAGCCAACTGGTACATCTGGGCAAGTGATCTGGGACGTGTCGCTATCTCTTCTTCTGGGAAGTCTTTTTAAACATCTCTTCCTCACTTTTTCTATATAGTAGTACCTTCTTCTATGTCCTTTTTGTTCAAGTATATAAAAATGGGAGATTATGTTCTTATTAGTCCATTCTTCAGTAGCTACAGATTAAAAAATGCCATTAAAGCTCTGTTGTAATTTTAAAAGTAATGCATCGTCAGGAAATAGAATACACTTTTTTTAACAGGATGGGTAATTAACCACTGAAGCCATTTATCAAGGGTAACCCAGTGGGTTGCCTGATGTGGAAGGTGTTAAATCAAGGATTGATGTATAGGGAAATGCTCTAGTTAAAGTAGAAGCCAAGGAGGAATTGATTGATATGACGTGGCCTGTGTTACATGGGGAGATGGGAATAGATCATCTCAGGATCCCTTGAGGCTATAAATCCATATGAATCTGTTACCTATAAATACTGATAGAAGATTAGACCAGGATGTGTAAAATGTCTTTAATTTCTCTGAGTGACCGCGGTGCCATATTCAGTCATTGTTCTCGGCCTGGGTCGGTGTCACCTTGTGAATTAACAGGGTGATTTAATGAGCACTTCTGGATTGCCACCTAACGTGGCTTAGCTGGTGAGAGGGGAGAAGATCAGATGCTCAGAGACTGAGATGTCTTCACAGAAAAGATTTCACAATAAGAACTGCCCCCCTCCACTTGTGGCAAAAAAACCCCCTAAACTGAAATAATGAAGGAATGTGTATTTTATGCTTTTTGTCCTGAGGAGAAGTGTCAGTGGTGAGGAATATTATATATATATATATATATTTTTTTTTAAAGAGACTAAATGGATTTTTTGTTTGTTTTTGTTAAACACATGCAACAAAAAGGAAAGCACATACTTCCTCACTCCTTAAGAGGAGAAAAACTTGGAGGCTTTTAGGTTTTAATAACCTCTTGCTTTGAATTCCACCTGGTTCTGATTGTAAAATGAATCCCCCATTTCACAGCTGAGTAACGCTGGGAAGTGTTATAAACCTGTGGCCCAATTTGTGCTTCAATGTAGAGATACTGCACACGTTTTGTAGGATTACTGAGAATGTGCTTAAGAAAATATTTTTCTAGTTGTGCTTCTGTGTTAGTCATTGGATTCATACTAAGGGTTATCTTTTCTTTGTATTAGCATTTACTTACTCACAGACTTATTTGTGCTGCATCCTGTTTTGAAAGTAATTGCTGGCTAAATGATGGTGTAGCTGTAGTTCATGTGGGAAGTGCCTGCCCGTGAATACTAAAAGCTTGTGGAGTGATACCTGGTATATTGTGGCTTAATGGAAGCGCTGTGTTTGACCCAATCTATATCACTTTGCTATTAAAAGTGTTGAGAGGGTGCATATAGTTGGATGAAGGAGAAGTTAATCATGGTTTTTAGAGATGAGGTGCTTAGACATAGAAACAGATTTTAAAAAAATGCCCAGAGTTGGTTGTTTACATGGGGATTTACTGCAAGTGTTTTGTTTTTCAGCAATGACTTGATCCCCACCCCCCCGCCGTTCCCCCACCAGCTCAGTGTTGATGGGACTCAGCAGGTCCCAATCTTCTCCTCTGAACGTAGAGGCTCAGATGCGGCGTCTTGAGCGAGGTTTTTGCTTGCGCAGGGGCTGCTGGCAGGGCTGGCAGTGGGGCTAGTGCCTGCCTCGTCCCTGCTGTCCCGCGGTCCGTGGGCACTCACCTGCGCTTGTAACAAACAGCAAATACTGCCAAAGCCCAGAGGAGCCTGGCTCTGTCTTCATAAAGCCAGGTCAGCAGCGTTGTCCTTAACGTGACTGTTGCCAGTGATTAAACATCCCCCCAGTTTTTTGGCTTTTTTTTTTTTTTTTTTTTTACAGTGGTGTTGATGTGCACTGCATGGGAGCCCTTTTCCCGCGGTTTCTGCCTCCTTCTGCTCCCTGTTCCCAGCCCGGCGGAGGGTGCTGGGACGGGGGGAGAAGGGTGCTGCAGGGTGCCCCCAGCATTTAGTACCTGCTGCAGTCGCTTGATCAGGTGCAGTAAACAAATCTGCACGCTGCCTTTGAGATACCAATTTTCTTGACCAATGGATTCAAAGGTCTATCTGTCTCTGCTTTACTGTCGCTATTTATTGCCTCAGTATTTGTTTGGCAGAAGGTTTTTGTGTTTTAATACCAGCCCTGCAGTCCCTTGCCAGGAAATTTAGAACCTGTGAGTGATTTCAAAGGCCATCTGACTCCAATGCTTCCAGCAGGATTTATGTTTTTGGTGGTGCAGAGTTACAGTGTCATAAGCTTTTTATTTGTTCTTACTATATCATGGGCATCTGCAGACTGTTGAGTCCGGTTCTCTTCAGCTGTTTATGTGCAAATACATCTCTGATCTTGTGAAAGGAGGTCATTCTTTATTTCCACTGACTGTTGCTCCAAGAAAAAACCTCCCCGATAAGTCATTAAAAGAAAATGGAATTAGTCGTGCTAAAACTGATGGCTACAAAATGCATATGACTGTAATGTTCATATGAAGGCTGAAAAAAGTTCTCGTAATTTGGAGTATACTCCAAATATTCAGTATCCATTTGGGTTTTATTCTGGTAAATCTGGCTTGCTGCATGCACTTCAGCTGGCAGTGGAGCCTGGGGTGTGTTGCCAGGGCTGCAGTGGGATTCCAGAAACACTTAATTTCATTTCTAATTGTTGCAAAGAATCATTTATTTAGTAGTTAAGCACCTACTCTATTTCCTGCCTGGCGGAAACAGTAGCAAGTTCCCTTACTTCTGAGATGACTTCTAAAATTGTGACTTTTGGTGGAATCTGAAGGTTGCTGTGTACAGGAGTTAAGGTCTGGTCCTTTTGCTTGCAAATGACTTGTGAATTCCGAGCCAGGACTTATTACCTACACCTATTTCTGGCTGGTTTCAAAGTAAATGTGTTTATTACCATATGGGCTGTTGTGAATTCCAGCAACTGCCAAATGTAACAGAATAACCACATTCATTTTTTGGAGTGCTTCACCTTTTTTTCTTTCCTCTTTAACCTGACAAGATATCTTTTTCCAACTGGCATGATATGTACTCCAGCAGAAAAACGAAAATACGTTTTCTAGGTACTGGTCAGGTCTCCTAAGAAACAGCACTAGGCATTAATGAAGGACGGCAGAGAGAGAAGAAATCTCAGGGTCTGAGCCTGTGGATGTCTGAAACGATATGTGTCTGTGTGTGAGCACATGGTGGGTGCTGGGCCGCTGTGACATGAAGTGGCTTGGCTGCCGAATTGCCTTGTTACCATTGCTTTATGAAGCAATGCAGTCATGACATTACCGGGTCATTTTATTTCTGCTTAAAGCTTTAACGTGTTCTGTCGAAGAATATGATGCATCCAAATAAAATCCATTTCTGTGCCATTAATAAAAGGTGTGCAACAGAGTTCAGATTGCTGAGTGATAAAAAATCCAATTTTACTCTTCCCCCAAGTTTTAGCCATGTCTTTCAAACATCATCTGCAGATGTCTTCATTATCCGTGTTTGCTTGTTGTGGACAAGCAACAGAGATTTTTGTGGGAAAGCAATATCCTTTACAGGGTAGTATAGTTGAATGACTGTATGCTTTTGCTAATACTGCTGCAGAAGAGATACATATGATTCCCGAGTCCCAGGCTGACAGCATGCCATCAGAGCGTATGCCATACTGGCAGTGTAACCTTAGTTCCTGTCTTCCTAGCATTTTATCTGGTATACGTTTGCTTATCCAAATATTACTTTGGTTTTTTTTATAGCTGTCACTTGCTATTCAGCTCAGAATAGCAAATGGCAGAAAAGAGTTACAAATAGCACCAGCGTTTTCTTCAGTTTATTTATTTGATGGCTCCTCTGTATAGCTATTTGAAAGGGGAAGTATAGAACAGTGGTACGATTTTGGGACAGTGGTCGAGGATTTGTGGTTGTGTCATCGCAGGCAGTAACTGGCATGTAGCAAAGATGACAAGCCCTGTCCTGGAGAGCTCCAGCTTTGTCTTTTGATATGTTTTTTTTTTTTACCCTAGTACTAATCCCGTTTTGTACTGGGATTTCTAGCAGGGGGCAGGGACGGAGTGGCACCTCTGTTGAGCCACCTCCAAGTGGTCCAGAGGCGCTGACAGAAATTGCACTAGTGTTTGAGGCATCAGTCCAAGCAGTCCTCTGACGTGGTCTTAAGGAAGTGCTCTGGAAACATCTCTTCTGGGTCCTTCGCCAAATGTTTCAAACAGGGAGGGTTTTTTGAAATGTAATATAGATTATTTTTGTAAGGAAGGTTAGATGTTCTGAAATGCATATCTTTTGTGTAGTCACCTTGTTCCCTAAGCAGGTTCTCTTATAACATTTTAAAAATGAACCCTACTGTGCTTTACAACTAGAACGGTGTTAGCTGGCACATTATCCATGAATTCTGGAGATGTTGTTGGGAAGAGTATTGGTGTTGACTCGGATATTCCACTGGGTTTTTCGTAGGCAGATTTAAAAGGGGTACTGCAGCATCAAGGGATGCTCCACTTTCTGTTGTGAGTAGCTGTCTAATCGTGCTTTGTAGCATGTAACTGTCCTGCACATCTCATCTTGGATGCAGCTCTGTAATGCTAATTCTTAAATACAGTGAGGTGGTGCTTTAAAAACAGGCCTTATTTTAGTTTTCTCAGAGACGGCAAGATAGATGAGGTACCTTGCATATTTTTCTTGAAGTCAGTGGATTGTTGACATCGCATTTGTAAGTGTTTGAGGCTGGGAAGCAGTTGTATAAAATCCTGAGGAATCCTTCAGCTGTGGGGAAGAGCTGTAGGGGAAACAGGGTGGTCTGGTGGGAGGAGGACTCCAGGCACTGGCTTCCACGATGGTCTCGGCGAGTCACTCCACTTCTCCGTGCTTCAGCTCCCCTGTCTATGAAACGATGATGGTGATAGCAGCTGACTTCTTTGAGCTTTGCTCATAGAGATGGCTATGTCCTTAAAATCTAGACCTCTGACAAGCAAGTTTTGTTTTCACTGTTGGCGTTGCTATGAAATTCTTCTGATGCTGTTGCTCCTTTTATAAGCTGGTCCAAAAGGACCGTATTAGTATAAGCAAAAGTCTCCCACTCAGTTGCGTGATTTGCATGCCCTGATGTGCCAGGCCGTGGTCCGGAGCTGAGGTGGCCACAAGACAGTCCTTGTCTCTGGGACTGTGGGGAAGGACTCTCTGGGGAACCCAAGACTAATTCCAGCCCTTTTTTTTTTTTTTTTTTTTTCCCTCTCCTTACCTCCCCTGCAGTGCAATCTGGCTATTAATATCTGTGGAAGTTTAATAAAAACAAAAATAAATATGGACTATTTCACTTACTTCACTTCCACTGTAATTGCCAGCCCATATCTCCCTCCATTATCCTTTCATCTTCTTTTCAGACTGGCTAATAGTTGCTTAGTGGTTACATTTAATGGCGTGAGAGCTTTTTAGTTTGGATACCCTGCTTTTCCTCCCCTGTTGCTTATAGAGATGTTTACATTTTTAGCCAGAGCTATGATTTGTCTCCTATATAATTGCATGGAAAGCAACAGTTCACATTCCTAGACGGGCATCCTGAATTTATTTTGATACCATTTCCTTTTTAATGCATTTCCCACACTCAGTTCACCCTGTACAATCTCTTGATTAGTTTAACTAACTGTGGCCCTTCCTGTAGATTTATTTCTTTGCAGTGAACTGCATATCTTGGCCTGTCTAGTGCGGTCCTTAGGGCGAAGTTTCAGAAATTCACGGTAAGCAGGTTGAGATGGAGGAAAGTACGATAAAGGAAATATTTCACCAGGTCCTGCTTCATGCAGCTGAGGTGTGCAGTCTCATTGGGATGCCCTCCTTGCATAGGTGTAACTGGTGCTTGGAGCACTTTGCTGGCGGAGGTGCATCACGGTGCTGGAGCAAAGTAAACGCTGGCAAAAGCTCTTTGGTGTTGGCTAACTGACCACGCTTGGACAGGATGGAAATGTCATTTAAAAATGATCCAGTTCAGTTTTATTGGTGAAAATTTTCAGGATGGAGCTCATCCAGGGAGAGAGCCTGATCTCACATCTCGCCTGCATGGCCGCTGATGGAAAAACACGGCACTGAGCAGCCCGGCTGTGCCAGCGCATCTCTCTGGCCGCGGGTAGCGGAGAGGTTTTGGCACAGCTCTCTGAGCTCAGGCTTGTCCTTGTGCTGCCCCACACACGAGGGGATGGGAAAGGGGGACGGTGTGACCACGCAAAGTGCAAAGCCACCACCTCTTGGATGGGAGCTGCAGTATTTCATGCAGGAAAAACATGCCATGTGGTACAAGGCTGGTAAATGAGAGTCTGTGGTATTGCAAGCCCTGTAAGTGTTCAAAACACAGGTCTCTCTTAAGACTTTTATCTGTCTGTGTGTTTTCTGTTCTGGCACCAAGAAACTAGGAAACTTTAAAAAGAATGTCCAGTCTTAGTGTCTCTGGTGTAGCAGCATCGCTGACTCATCACCGCTTAAATACTGGATAAAGCCCTTGTTAGGGAGTGAGGGATTTTTTTGTTAGAAAGCCAGAAGATGTCTATTTTCATCACTGAGTTTGCAATCCTAGCAGTTGGAATGAAGCAAAATTCAAAGCTTTGGAGAAGTGGCTGGGGGTGTGTGGAATGAATAATGATCTAATATGAGGCCTCAGCAGGGTGAAAAATGTAAAACTAGCATCTCTTCTGCTGTTGGGTTTTTTTTTTAAGATAAATTCACTAGCAATGAGAAGTATTTTAAACGTTGCTGCTGTTGCTGATAGGAACAGGCCATTAAATTGCTACAGTCAACATTCCTTTGGGTCCTGGTCATAAGCCAAGCTGCCAACTATTTGTAAATTTACTGACAGTCAGTAAGCAGAATACAATATTTAAACTGTCAGAAAACTAATATCCACTCGTTTCAGGGAAACGTAGCTCTGCTTCTCTTGGGCCCTGGCTTTTCGTAGTGTTCGGTTACTGCTGTTATTTTCTGCTTCTCTGAACTCCAAGACTGACCCAGGAAAAAGTAGAGAGGAGACAAAGAAGTATCTGCTTGCCTCCCCTTTCCCTGGGCACCCTGTTCTTTTCATCATCCATAACAGTATCCCGGTCCTTTTTGGCAGAGATGCTCAAGACTGTAGCCAAATTCCTGGGCTCCCAGGGCCTGGGTTCTCCATCGTGCCATGGCTTGCAATGGATGCTGTTCAGTTTGAGTGAGCTGCAAACCTGAAGGCAGACAGTCACAAGTGCTAACTATACATGTATGCTAGCTTCCTGGCGTGCACACTCAGAGATAGTGGAAAGCAGCTTGAGAAAGCCTAGAAAATACTTTGAACTTATTTATCATACTACTAAAATGTTGTGGGAAAAATGGCAGAATCATTTGTTTGCTGCTTGCTGTCGAAATGCAGCCCTGTTACGAATTACCCTTGCAAAGATATCTCCCTGTTATGAGCCAGCATTGCACGAGGAAATCTGTTTTTCTTTACTATACAGCAACGTTACGGGTTTACCCTCTTGTGGACCTTCATCTGAAATAGCTTTTGTGTAACTGCCTATGTGGGCTTCCATAAAATATGAACCCAGGTGGGTTTTCCTCATGCCCTGCTGAGCAGTAACTCTCCTGTCCCATCCGAAGAAGGAGTGGAGTTGGCCATAGGGAGGGATCTCCCACGGCACAGCTCTCCTCCCTTTCCTGTGCTCCGCTAGGAGGAGAGCGTGTATTTGCCTCTGAGAAGGGATAATTTCACCGGGCACATGTAGGCTGTGGCTTTGATAAACCCAGAAGGATGAGTTGGAAGGTACTGCTGTGGTGATTAGATTACTGTAATCTTTTTTGCAGCAGCAAAATAAGACATTACTTTTTGTTGTTGTTGTTTCATCTAGAGAAGTCTTTTTCAGACCTCGGGAAAGCCCCTGTTCCATGTCAGGATTATACCAAGCCTGAAATGTTTGGACCAAGAAGGCAAAGGGCATGATAGCAGCTCATTACAGAGCGGTCGGTGACCCCCATGGAGGGTGTTCACCTGCACGGCCGGGTGCCCGGGCTCGAGTTCTCGATTTCAGTCGTGTGCTGCAGAGTTGGATTCTTTCCTCTCGTGTGCCAGAGGAGTGAGCACGCCTCTCTCTGTCCTGCTGTTTGCCAGAAATTCTTCCCTTAAAATAAGGAACTTTCTTTCTCAACAGTAGTGCTCTCCCTTGGGTTGGGTGAATCATTGTGTTCATAGAAAAAAATGTGTTGCGACTCGCTTGAATTCCCCACCGTCTGCGCTCCTGGGGTTTGCCGCACGTAGTGCGTGGGAAAGCGATGCTGTGACTTTCCACCATCTCCTTTGAAGCTTGGCCCAGACAGAAGATGTAATAAATTGGAAGGTGGTGTGTGATCTGGAGTATCCTCAAGCTACGGCTGATGTTACCTGGCCACGGAGAGGCCACCTGTGTGTGCTGTTACTGCTCAAGTGCAAATAAATATAATATTTATCACTGTGTGCTGTCGGCATGTTAGAAATTAAGCCCAAAGCCTTCTATACCAGTAAGTGTTTTACCAATCATTATAGCATTTGTCAACATTATAGGCTGCTGTCTGTGCCAGTAATAAATGCGTGGTGTTCCTGCTAGATTAAATGGTTTATCCAGGGAGAGGTGTATTTATGAAGAATGAACAGCACAAGCTGTAAAAGGGGCAAGATCAGTTATTTTTACAAAATAGTTGTAAAAGGTGTAGAGGGAGGTGGCACGAGCTGTGGAGGGATGCCTCGTCGTCTGACCCCGGAGGGTGTCCTGGAGCGAGCAAAAGGGAGTTGGGTTGGGCACCTCCAGTTTTTGGCAGGTGTCTTACATTTAAATAAACAAAAAGGCAGCAAGCAACTAGTTGTGAAATAAAATGAATCGCTAATTTTCTGCGGAGGCACCTGGGGCACAGAAGGTGGCAGGCGGGCAGCCTGGTTTGCGTTAGTGGCACCTGGGAGAAGCGTCATCCCCGGGAGAGATGCTGAGCTGGGAATTTTGCCTCCTCCCTGCTCCGGGGTAGGGGTGCGAGGGCTGGGCTCCCGGGTGCTGCAGCCAGCCAGGGGACAGGCGTTCAGTAATGGTTTTAGAAAGGAGGAGGGAGCTGCGAAGGCTGTTCTTCTCTTCTTCGGGCTGGAAATGCACAGCTTGACTCTTGGTTTCTGCTTCCTTTATTTCAAAAGGGCAGTTTTGATTTGTGCTCGGCTTGCCAGATGGTGGTGTGCAAAAAAAAAAAAAGGCCTGAAAGTATGGGGGAGGGAGGGAGAAGCATCTCCCTGCCTGGGACTTGGGGAAACCTGACTTCCTAAATTGCTGTCAGCTGTTGGAGAACCAGAGGGCGTAGTCAGGATTATGAAAATTGGGATTGTGGTATTTGTTAAAAATACGTTAAAAATACATATCTCCATCCCACTTCAGGCAGTTTGGCTTTGATATATGGGTTTTATACCAGCCTTTTTTGTTTGTTTTGTTTTTTGAGCCCTGTGCATGAACCATCACATGAGAACTGACCATCATTTAGTTCCAGGGCTGTTGTGCAGTCTGTGCGTGTGTATAAGAGGGTCTGTCTTCCCTTGTGCAAATATCCCTCCTTTCCACAGAGGAGGAGTGCGGGTTTGCCATCTATGTTAATTTAGTATGGTTTTTTTTTTTTTCCTAATAGCATGTGGTGGGTAAAGATGATATATAAGCAATAGCATTAGCTGAGATCTAGGAGGTTTTTCCATCTACTGGGCAGGGAGGGAAGGATGAGGAGTGATGACTTTTGGGGGTCCATGTCCACATTAGCATCTGCTCCCTCCAGTGTGGCGTGAGCTCGAAGCCCAGCAGCCGGGCGGGAGGTGTGCTCCGGGGATGCCGGGGCATCCGTGAGGGAAACACACCCAACAGGGCAGGTGGAGAGAATGAACGGCCATGGATGTTTTGTTAACAGATAGCTGAAATCCTGCGTGACCTGGGGACCTCCTTTCCCAGGGCTTCCAGAGATTTCTGACTGTTGTGCACGTTTTAATGTTGCTGCAGTTTCTCCTTATGTTGAAAGCTTGGCCCGTCGGGGTCAGTTGCTGTGCTTTGGTTTTTGAAGTGTGGCAGAGATTGACCTGTTTGAGTTCAGAGGTGCCCCTCTCGGACACCCCCACGCAGGTTCAGAACTCCCACGTGTGCCCTGCACCCATGGGTGCCCAGCCCTCCTGCAGAAACACCCGGTCGGTGGGAAACCCTCAGTGCGGGAAAAGACGAGGAACTTCAGATACGTGAATCTGTGTTTTCAGGAAAAAGCCTGTGATGGTGGAAGCGAGACAGGTTACGTAGGAGGGTTTCATCCTGAGCAGCAGTTGTTCATTGTTACTTTGCTTCCCTGGGCTGAGGTCTGCGGTTTGGACCGTCTTTTGCTCTCTCCTCTCCGCAGCCCTATTAGAGGCAGCTGTGAGCACCCAGTGGGCAGGCGCAGGGCCTCCTAATTGTACTAATGGGGAAAAAAATGAGACCTATGTATTGGAAACTGTAGTAACGGAAAACAGCAGAGACCTATTATGCCATGAGAAATCTGTGTGTGCTCCCAGGAGGTGGAAGCTCACAACCTTTGCAGTAAATAGCAAGCAAGTGCATGTGCCGTATCTTCAGAGGGAAACTGTTACTGACCCCCGCCAAGGTGGGGCATCCAGGGCTGCTGTAGCACACTGGCAGCCCACCGGTGCTGAAACCATTTAAAAATAGTTGCATTATCAAAAAACCAGGAGAGAGGAGAAATGAAGAGCCAAGACCATTTGTTTGAAAGGCAGTGCGATTAAGGATTCAAGTGAAGTAACAAAGCTGTTGGATTTAAAATGAGCTTCATGTAGTTTTTATTTTCTGAAGAAAAGTTGATGTATTATCTCCCTAACAAATGGCTCATGCTGCAGAAGTGAAGCATGACACCCTTCTCCAAATCGGACTGTTCAACTTTATAAATGACAGTGTCACCTATCACTGCGTCAGCAAGATAAAGAGATGATTTTTCAAATGGTCCAAAAGCATTTATTTTTCATTGCGTTTTCCCTATAGTGAATATTCCACTTGTACCCAAAGCTTTACTGAACTAATAGACTTCCTCTGTAGACACTGCGTAGAAGTAAATACTATATAATTTTTTATGTATAAATTATGTATACTATTGTATATAGTGTGGATGTATCTAGTATATCCATCTATATATGCCATATATGCATTTAAAATATATTTGATTTAGTAAATATTAGATAGTAAGATTACACCTATGCAGGTACTAGAAATCACAGTGACTTTGTTAATATACCATGTCTGTTACCTACTAGCCAAAACTCAACCTAAGTAACCTTGAGACCTTAACGCAAAGGTGGCCAGAGGTACAATTACACTCTCTGTCGGAAAAGGCTCTTTTCCTTCTCTTCTATACCTCATCCCTCTTACAGTGAGACACTTCAAGTCTTAAGGCTTAAAAACATGATTCTGGATCGCATCTGTCTTTTGCAAATGTAGTTCTAAAAATATTTACTATTCCCTTTAGGAAAGAACTTTTGAGTCAAGGTTCAGAAGATCCTTTGTTACTGCTCAATGCATATGTTTAATTTATAAAATCTTGCTTAGTTAATGTGGTTTATCGACTTCAGGTCAGGGGGACTGTTAGATCATCAAGCCTGACCTGTGTAACCCAAGCCCTTGGATCCCACCCAGAAGTTCTTGGCGTTCAAACTTCAGCATTGACCTCCTGGGTCTGAGAAGTGCACTGGAAATGTGGCTGTCCTCCTCACCCAGCTGAGCTTCACAGCGTTTTTTTTTTTTTTTTTTTTTTTTGAGATCTGGCTGCAAAGCTTTGTGCTTTCTGAATCTGCTCCAGAAAATTGTAGGAGTACTTAGCTAAGCAAAGCATTGCATCGCTGCTCTCGTGTGAAACACCGGTGGGGCGAGGAGGGGGAACGTGGCCGGGCTGCTGCGTTACATTGATCGGCCTCTCTGGGTGACATCGTAGGACTTGCACACAGGGAGTGGAAGAACAGGTTTCACTATTAAGAAAGCAATGTCAGACAGCAGGATTCCCACTTGAAATTAGATTACACGCCCGAGTTCATCAGCACGGCGCACTGATGCACCCTTTATGTAAAGTGGTAATTGTGATATTCTTTGTCATAAATTTGAACTTCAACTTTGCAGCGAATCTCGTGAAGTGGCAGGCACAAGACTTCTTCATCAGCAGCTTGGGGAAGGGAGGGAAAGGCAGTCCAAAGCGGTATTTATTTCTCAGCAGTGATGAGGTCAGGTTTCCAAAGCATCGGTGTTGAGTGTGGTGATGCCTTTTTAAATGCAGAGTTGATAGGATGATGCAACTTCCAAGTGTTATGCCAAAAAAGGCAGAAGAGTGTCAGAAGAGATGGCCGTTGGCGATGTCTAAAGAGAAGACAATTGATTTTTTTTTTTTTTTTTTTAAAATAGCTTCTGGCTGAGGAGCTGGTGTGGGAAGGATTGTAGAGTGGTAGGACTGACTTTTGAGCAGCTCCTGGCAAACCAAAAGTGAACTAGCTTTAGCTAAATTAAAGTGGAGGAAGAGACTATCCATATCCTTCATATAGAAGGGCTCCAAATTTATGAAGGAAAGCACTTTTTTTTTTTAATATTTTTTTTCCTGTAGCTAACTGTGCTGCCTTAAGTACATTTTCTATCTCTCTTAATCAAAGGGTGTCTGACAGCCTTTCTCTAGTGTTGTGTTATCATAAGCAGCACAGAAATAGGTACCTGGAGAGACGACCAAATGCATTTCAGTGCTAAACAAGATTTGCAATCTGCAATAGGTTAGCTGAAATATTTTAATACCACCCAGGCTGTTGCTGCAGTGACAGTAGACTCCAGCTATTGTAGAGGCTTTGCACTCTTGTTTTCACTATGTCCTTTTCCCTGTCTGCCCTCATCCTGTTTCAGATACTAAGTTTGGAGCTAGTATCAAGATCCACTTCAAAATCTCAGGATTTTAATAATTTTTGACCATGGTCACCACAAAGAAGAATCAAAAAGATTTGCTTGCAGGAGGCTGCTTGGCTGATCATCTTTTACTATGTGCAAATAAAAATAAATTAACTTTTTGTAGTTGAAAAGTCTGAACTTTCTTTTAAATGCACCAGTTCGAACGAAACGTTGATTACTGTGGCATCGCTTAGAAGAAAGTGTTTCACGTTTTTAAAGTGTGTGCATGTGGTTTTGTGCATGCCTGGCTGCCTGCCTGATGTTGCAAACTGCAACAGTACAACTCGGTGGTGTAAAAAAAGAAAAAAAAAGTCTTAGAGGTCTTGTCACTGAGCTCTTTGTTTGCATAGGGAAACAGCTGTCTGGGATTTAATGTGCTGCTCGTAACACTGCTGTTAGGGAGCTGTAAATCCTTCCCATTTCTTCTTACTGGGATTTGATCATTATTTTTTCCCCCTTCCTAATCAAAGTGCTGTAGTCAAGTGTTGTAATTAGTGTGTATTAATTTATTGATTGTCACTGTTGTAATTATATGTAATAATAACATGACAAGATTTTATTCATTCTATAATAACATGTTTAAATATTGTCACTTTAATTAACGTTAAAATAAAGCTTTCGTATTTTTTTTATCAGTTCAGTATGATAGACTAATTGCACTTGTTTTCATTGACACCATTCTTTCTTGCAAGCACAAGCTGTTTAAAGATTTAATTCTCGTTTTAACTTCTTTGGTAGAAGGTTCTTAACCAGTTGGAGCAGGGAAGGGGAAGGATCTTAGAGTTGTATGTACTCGGGGTGTGACATGCTGAAAATAAATTGCATTTTCTGCTACTTACTCCGTTGGTTTGGACAAAATGAAGTGTGTATTTTCTCCTCCCAAATTGATAGCACGCTTTTCAAAACATGAAGTTGTCATCTTGCTTTGTTTGTTTCCCT
The DNA here is from genome assembly GCF_947461875.1 of Haliaeetus albicilla. Classification (NCBI taxonomy): domain Eukaryota; kingdom Metazoa; phylum Chordata; class Aves; order Accipitriformes; family Accipitridae; genus Haliaeetus; species Haliaeetus albicilla. Next base: position 7,793,613 of record NC_091506.1, read on the forward strand.
ACCACCACCTCCAGGTTCATAATTTTCATGGATTGCAGTTCAGTTTAAACTCCTGGGCAAAGTATTAGATTAAAACAGTACTTCTATATTAGCAACGAATACCTGGAAACATGCATGCGGCTGGTTGTTTTTAAAGGATGGATTGGCACGTTGGGTGTTACCTCATTTAGCATTCTCGTCTGATCTATACCAACCTGCTTCAATAAAGCGCTGTGAAATTTCCCTTACCTCGGGGCTCCTGGAAGCCCCAGGAGGGAGTTTGTGTGAGAGGTGGGCTCAAAGGCACCAAAATGTTTATGGACAGTTAGAGTTTGTCCTTGGAAACTTTAACAGGGAGAGGACCAACTCTCTGTTTTGGCAGCGAGGAGTGCTTGGATGCCTGCTGTTCGTGTCCGTGCAGGCATTTGGCCCCTCTCGTCTTGGCTCCCTGTGACTTTCCTGGAGGAGTAGATGGGCTTCTTGTCCGTGGGCAGCGCTGAGGATGTCAACAGTCCCTTGCTCTTTCTTGTGGCAGTTGCTTGGGAAATATTTGAGCAGTAGCCAAGATAGTAGAGCCCTTCCCATGGGAGAAGGGGTCCGAGGGCCAGCGGTGCCAGCAGAGCTCTGCTGCGGTGCGTGTTCCCTGTGCCCGGCTGGGACTTACAGGTACGTGTCGGGGATTGCAAGGTGCCATGCTACTACAAGGCTTGTAGGGTAAAACACCTTGGCAGACCTCAACCTGAGATGAGGAGGCAGCGGGGAAAAAAAGAAAGGCTGGGGGGCACCTTAAATTCCCTGCACTGAACCCCACCTCTTGTTGGCCTCCTGCGTGTCCCTAACTGTCCCCAACGTTTGCACCCAAAGGTGAGGTGAGCGTGCATGGGGAACAGCTCCGGCTGCGCAGAAGGAAGAGTTGGTGCTCAGGTCTGGGAGCCTGCGGGAAGGAAGGGGAGAAGCTAAAAGGAGTGTTTTCTGCTGTGACCTGAATATTTGCCAAGTGTAAAATCTTCACAGCTTAAGTGGTTTGGGTCTATCTGCAAGGTGTTCTTGAAACGTGCTGGTGTCTCTCCCTGGGGGCATCGGTGCTTAAACGTTGTTCTCTTGGAGAGTGCTGCCAGTTAAACAGAGTGCTTGCTGTGGGCTGCTATGTAATAAAGTGGACTGGGAGATAGAAGAAGGGAATTTTCCTTCTCAATAAGCACATCCTTCCTGCCTCTTTTAGGAGCACACTTAAGGCTACTATAAAATGCATAAACCTATTAAATGTCACCTCTGTGGATGGATTTGGTGAGGGTTTTTTTCCAGATTGTGTGCTGGGCCCCTGTGAGCTCTCATTCCATAAATCAGTGTGTAATGAGTTGTGTTACTGTCAGGGGTATCATCTTGCAGTTTGGCAGCGGCTGCGGTCTAACAAATGGTCCCAGCGTGGTAAAGACCATTTGAAGAGAGCAGAAGGTAGGCTTGCGCAGAAGTTTTACCAGCAATGTCCATCAGCAATTTCCTATCTCTCTCTTATCCCCTTATTATTTGTTTTGGTGTTGTGTTTGTTTTATGTTTTCAGGAGGCAGATTACTCTGATTTCTAGGGAAAAGTAAAAACTGCTGAAGTGTCACTGGAAAGCTTTTGCAAATCATTGGGAACTCTGGAGTGTGATGGTCAACCGTCTGGGCTATCTCTAATTGCTCTGTCTCCTCACTACTCCAGGAAACTTTCAGTGACTACTGTTCTTTAAAATAATGAAACTTTTGCCAGACTTATTTGCCTGTGTGGTAGATAGCAAAACATCTTCTATTTACAGCTGGGATAGTATGGCTGCTCTTTGCTCAGAGAGGAACGATTAACTTTAGATGTGAGCCACGTGACTTGCATGCATATGGAGTTCTGCTGGGGAAGTGTTCGAGTTCAAAAAACTGTGCATTGGGGTTGAGGGAATTCAAGGCCAGGGTTTCCTACAGTTTTGCATGTTTTGCTTCCGTACAGACTCTAGTTTCTTTAGAACAGCAACAATAGCAATGGCCGTTTGGTATAAGAAGGGAAGTGAAATGAGTTTGTAAGTTTGAGTGGTATTGAGGGAAGGCATAGATAAGGAAATGAACTGTAACATCGCACATTTGGAAATGTGATAAGGAGTACAGTTCATCGGATTCTACCTTTCTCTGAAATTAAGCAAAGCAATCCAACATAAAAGCAATTATTTCTGTACCCAGGAGTTTGACCATTTCATTTTTCAGTTTCACAGGACCATCCAAGTAATCATGGCTAATGACATATCTGCAGTCCAACAGCCGTACATTTCTGCAAAACTTGGATGAATCTGAACTGTAATTGTAAGAGGAATACTTCCTTCCTTTAGAGAGACTTTTTTTTTTTTCTTTTTTCTCCCTGTCTTCAGGAAATGAAAAGGAAATGATTTCACATTTACATTCAGGATTTCAAACATCAACTTTGTGATGTAATGGGAAAGCTTTCTGGTGGAGTTCAGCATTTCTGGCTCAAGGGTCTTGTGTGAAAAGTGGTGCCTTTCCCTGTTAGACCCCTCTTGGCCATGACTCTGAAGTTCTTCTGTGACTTTGTATGGGGTCCTGTCTTAACTGTAGGGAGATGGTGTGTGCTATGGCAGGGGGGTGGAATTAAGCTTTTAGTCATGCTTTGCCATGTCTTATTTGTCAACCACAATGTGAAACACTAAGTTAAGTTAAAACAGACACAAGCTATATGCTGGGAATCAAAACATGGGCTGAGCCAGTGCTTGGGAGTTTTATGTCTGTGTTTATGAATGGGCAAATTCAGTACATGCATTTCAGATGTCACTATTGTCTTAACAAGTGCCACAAACATAGCAACATCTGGGTGACAACAATATGTCTGTGTGTGAAATAACAGTGTGTATTCAGGGTAAAGCTTGCCCATGAATTTAGCTTAGTTTTTAGCGACTCGTTAGTAGATGCAGTTTCATTACCAGATTTGTTTTGTGAGGATTAAGGGGCATTTGGAGCATGTCAATTTAGTCAACTGACACTTTTGTTAATGATGTGCTTCAGTGAAGCAGTGTGGTCTGAATGGGGGACAGAAATGACAGTTAATTATGTGTAGAAAACACAGAGGTTTGGCTATTTGAAATATATGTAAACAAAAAAAAAATCTCAACTCCTTTTGCTGTGTGAGTAACATCTGTAAATTCAGGGCTGCTGCAATAAGCAAGAGATTAAAGCAAGTAGGAGCTTTGGAAGGGATTTGGTTTGTGTTTGCAATTGGCTCGTGTCTTGACTCTCCGCACTAGGGAGTGGAGCATGGAGCCAGCTGGACAAGAGGAAAAACCAAGCTCTGGGCTGGAACGGCGTGCTTTGAAACTCTAGACCAAAGGATACGAAGACTTATTCAACAAGAGGGCGTGCAGGATGAGAAAGCCCCGAGACGTGTTGTACAATAGAGCTTTCCCTTTCGGGAAAGGGGAGATGGCCCGTCGAGGGGAATCCCTCTTCTCGGACACCTGTTAGGGTGCTGCGGCCGCTGAGCCTCGCAGAAGTGCGTGGAGCCCCAGCTAAGTTTCTGAAAGTCAGAAAGACTTCATTTGTATTCTGGTAGCTGACAATCAACCATATTGCCCGTATATAATTTAATTGCTAGCATATGGGCCGTTTGTCTGACCACAAAAGCTTTTATTCACGTGCTTTAAATTTTTAAAGGCTTGTCATCAGCAGAAATATCACACAGCATGAAGCTTTTTCTTCCTTGGCAGCCACTTAGCTCTGTGGCACAGTGATAGAGTGGCAAAAGTGTGCCACCATGGATCTAGCTGTGAGTTTGAGTGTTTGGGGTAGGGAATATGTGCTGATGGCCACCCCCAGGTGCGTAAGTGGCTCTTAGACTCATTTGGCTGGGGGGAGAGAAGGAGCTGGGCATAAGGATGCTGTTATCCTTCACACGTCTTTGTTGGAGACCCTGGTGTTCTGTGACCACAGTTAGGGTCATGCAGTGCACGCAAGTCTTCAGGTTGCGTATTAAGAATGATATGTGGCATTGTTACAAGTAGCAAATAATTATGTCTGTAAGACAAAATGTCATTTTGTCATCTCTTACCAGCTTCATCTGTGTATAGGAGAAGTGCCACCATGGTGCGGTACGTTCTGGTCTGATCTATTCATAGTATTCTCCTGTTGTTTGTGTGAATCTTCTGGAGGAGAGGCTTCTGAATATTTTGTAAGGCTATGGAAATGTGACTGTGAAAACACTTGAAAGCACTTAGGACTTCTCTCCAAATGATTAGATTTCAAATTAACAATGTCCTTAACAGCAAAAACATGTAGTGCCTTGAATTATGAAGAAGGCTAAATGTATCAGCATTAGATAACTAAATGCAAACTCTTGTTCTTTTATACAAAGCACTCAAAGTTCATAATTTTGTTAATCAATAACATTGTAGTTTCAAATCTTCTATTTGTTTAAAAGCTGTCTGGACTGCAGAATAAATGTTATCTACTTGAGCTACTAAGCTGTTGCCCCTCGTTGAAGGATAAAGACAGATCTTATTGGTGCTTCATTAGCTGCTACATGGAAGTTTCCTCTTTCGCATGTCTGAGGTGCGAAACTGGAAGAGACCTGATGGTCATTGGTTCAGATCCCTGCAGGTGAGGAGGGGTCATGTCCTATATAATACTGTCACAGAATTCAATGAAATAATTTTCCATTTCTTCCCTCAAACACTCCAAACCTCACTGCCTTGGTGGTTAAAAGCCTTCGTAAGAAACTTTAATCTGTGCAGGTCCCTGTGCCAGCACCAGCACGTAGGTACAGGAGTATCCAAAAGCACTGCAAGCTGGTCTGTCTCCCTCTCGCTTGAACATTCACCGACAGTGGCATTATAGTGAGTGTTTGGGGAAAATGCCAGAAATTATGTCATGCTCTACATCTTTTCCTTTTATTAAGATATCTTTCCAGCATACATGTTTTTAACTACCCCCAGTCCAGTCTTTCACCTCCCTGCATTTGGGAGGATCGGTGTGGGAGCCAGTGAGGCTTTGCCTCTCCTGCTGGTAGTAGTCTTGGGGTGGATGTGCACTCACGCATTTTTGGTGGATATGTGCTAGTCAGGCTACAGCAATGATTTTTCTTGGCATGGCATTACCTATTTAGCAGTATACAAAAATAGCATGTATCCTCCTGTTCTCTAACAGGCTGTCACTTTTTAATTGCTATAGAGGCAGCACTTTGAAGAAATTCTGTAGTATTTTTTTTTTTCCTTAAAAGACGAAACTGTTCTCTCTCGAAATATCGTTAGTGGAGGCAGGAGAAGAGAAGCTAGTTTGTAAGATCAAAAAAACTTTATCATTTCCTTGGGATAACAACTAAAAGCTGGTGGTTGAGTTGTTGCAGTGACCAGTTTCTCAGAGATTATTGTGTAATTAATCATGTTATTGAAAAGGGAGAGAAAACAGAAGTGGAAGTTAGTTATTTGACTTCTTTGCATCATCCGTCAAAATCCTTCAAGACCTTTTAGGTGCTTATCAGCTCTTTTCCAGGTTATGACTCTTAAGTCTCTCCCTAGCAAGTCTGCTGGTTCCAGATGAATTGCTCTCCTGTAGGTTGGTGCCTGAGATAGGGAATTGGTCCCTATATTAAATGTCACAATAAAGTATTATAATGCATCTTCTGAAGGGATCTTGGGAATTCTTCAAGTCTTTTGTTACCAGAGAGGATCAAGTTTACTTCAACCTGTCTGAGCAGATATTTATTTAATGTACCCATTAAAAAACCTTAGACATTTGCTCAGCTCTGTCAGGTCATTTATTTCCATGCTTATGGGTGATGAGAGGCAACAGCCAGAATCTGGAACTTAGGAATTTTGGGCTTGTTATACTTACAATTTCTCTCCATGTACTTCTCCCTTGAGAATCTTGGGTTGTGTTTCATTGTGATTTTGGGGGCTAATTAACACGGTAAAGATTATTCCTGTGAGTACGCTCAGGTTTTTTTAAGTTTTATCTGCTGATATCTGTGCACAGACTGCCTGAAAGATTGTATCATTTAATTAAAGAAAGATCAAACAAGAGGATTAATGTAATCTATGGGATGGGGACAGGAGACGGGAAAGGGTCAGGCGAGAGCTAGCGTGGGGCCTGGTTGAATGCCTGGCAAAAAACACACGTGGTTCACTGCATGCTAAAATTGGTAAATAGAAATCCTTTAATACTTCTGGCAAATAATGAATGGCAAAGTCTTGGTGTCAAATATGAACCTTCTCATTTACATTTAAATAGTTTAGGTTTCCCTTGTGTGTGTCAGGCATAGCATAAAATAATGCTCTATTATTGCAAGTATTACTTTTAATGAAAGTAAATACCATCATCACCAGTGTTAATCTGCTGCACTCAGGAGTCTGTTTCCAAATATTGATTTCTGGTAAATGACCTTTATCATCAGCATTGTAAGATTTTATTTGGAAAACATTTTGTGTCAGAGCCTGGAAACATTCACTGGTGGTCTGGTTATGTTCGTTAATAGCCATTACCATCAGTTTGCTCAGTGCCTAACAGACCCGTGAAGGATGGGGCATCCTCTCCCTCAAAAATTTAGGGTCCGTGATGACTTAGGAACCAGCTGGGACTCGGTGGCCAATGCCAAGGTGAAGGGGGGGGGTCAGCAGATCTCAGAGCTACAGGATAATGACTTCGAGGAACGTCGACGTTGTGAGATTCTTGAAACCCTGGTGTGGGTTTCACTGTGGTGTAGATAGCGATGAAACCATTCTGGCCTGCAGAGCTGGGTGCTGGTCGTCATTTCTCAGCTGGGATTCAAAGCTGGGGACTAAACTTCATCTTCCAAGGGATTTTCTGTTTGTAAAATTGTTGCAGCTTATCAGGTCTGACTTTGAAATAGCTTGCTCATCTACATAATTAAGCTATAAATAGCAGAGTAAATGAACCTGCTTTTTAACTATAATGTTATTTCTTACTGAAGGAGGCTTATTGCCCAGTATGTGGGTGATTTTCCTAAGCCCTTGTCTTTGCCAAAATGATGGTTTTTCACCCTGGGGTTCTGCAGATTCAGGTGCTATTTGGGAGTCGTGTAAATGATTACCTTTGAGTTATGGGAGCCTGTGAGTGACAATAACAGTTAGGAAAACCTCACCCATTTTTGTATTCTTCCCTATTTACTGTGAGGCTGGAAGGTAGAGACAGTCAGGACAAATAGAGATAGTTTTCTGTTGGCATTTTCACTCCCTCTGAAATAAAAATAAAATGTCTGAGTTTGCCAGTTGGCCGTAGCTCAGCAAGTTTTTATTGGAGACAATTGTGTCTGTAGAGGTGTCTAGTTGTAATTCCTACGCCCCTAGGCCAATTTTATTGATAATCCAGATAATAGCTTCTGCCATTGAAGCTTGCACTTAATTTATTACAGAGGAAGTCCTGCTGACTGTTTCTCTAGATGGTTTTTTCCTGTTTGGGTACTCTCTGAGCTAGGATCCTGGCATGGATATAGGAGTAATGTGCCTTGTACTGGCTGCAGGGTACCATGCTGCAGCAACCCAAGAGCGGCTGATATGGTGGACTGGGTTACCAGTCAAAAAAGTTTGTCTGCTGCCTGTCAGGAAGTGCTTATCCAAAAAAAGATAAGAAACTCTTGCTTAGTTTTCAGATGAAAATCATCCATGCACAATAAGAAACAGCTTAAAGTGCCTTGAAACTCCAAGTCTCCTGTGATGCCAGAGTAGCAGATGGCCTGTTGTCACCGCAGATGAAAATTATGTTAATTAATATATTACAAAACTGACTCCAGTTGAACATTTGTTTTTTATGAGCATGTGATTATCAGCTTTACTGGAAGATGAATTTGGGGAATATTTGGACTGATTTATTTCTCTGAAATAGCTTTCTGGAGATTTAATATGCTGTTTGTTTTTGGTGCGGTAACTATAAATGGATATAAGTCATTCGGTTCGCAGGGGCACAGTTAAAGACCTTGGGGTAAATTAATTTAAAGGGTTTGTAAATGTATCGTGCAATTGCTGTAACCTTGTGCAGAGTGTGCGCTCTCATCTGCTGCAAACATGAGCACCTCGGATACGGCCACACCGTGGCCCTGTCCCAAGGAGCAGCTATTTTCAATATTTGTAGCAGCTAATTAATGGAGGCGTGGATTGAGCGAAGACCCGAGTTCATCCTTATCCGCAAGCCGAGACCTTGTATGCATGTTTTACCCCTTAAAAGAAACCTGTAGAAATTCAGGCTGCTTTCAGGGGGTTCTTCACCCACCGTGTAGATCTCCTGGCTGATACGAAATGACAGACTTTGAGATGGGTGTTTCCATGGGCAGATTTCATAAGCCTGGGCCAGCCCACATTTTTTCTGTTGAAAAATAAACTTTTGTAAGGCCCAGTACAATCAGTATTTCATTTCTGTTCTTCCACATTACTGGAAGTCTTTTGAAAAGTCTTACATGCTGCTACTCAGAGGCCTTTGTATGCAACCTGGAAAGCTTTTCTTTTCTTGCCCGTAGGAGCATGTTGGCTTAGGCTGAAGGGTGGTTTTGACAATAGCCGGCACAGATGCTTCAGAAGGTGTAAATCCTCCCCAGTCGGCAGATGCAGATAATCTGTCCCCTACTGTTAGCCACGTCCTGATCTCTAACAGATAAAGACTGGCTTAATCCCCAAAGCATGAGCTTTAATATCCTTTACAAAAGCTTCCTCCTAATTCACAAGGCCCTTGCATGGTTTCCCCCCCATGAAGTCCCTGTTGGGTGGCTGAGAGCTGTTCGGGGCTGTCTGAAAGGCAAAGAGGTGTTTGCTGGAAGATGCTGAAGGCTGGTCACGAAACTGCTCCCGCGCTGCTACCAGCTTCCTTGCTGTAATTGGCAGAAGCTGCTAATTTTTATTTCCTACTTATTGATTTTTTTAAAAAAAATTTATTATTCTTTATTCTCCTTGACTTGCCAGCTTTCATTTTCTTATGAAGAGTTGGTTTCAGGTGACGTGGCCCTTGTCCGGGCGGTCTTTAGTCCTGTGTGATCTGATACGACCCTATTCCTTCACCTCCCTTCTGCAGGAGGTTTTTCTTCTCGTGAAATGGAGACCACTACGGCACCAACACGTTAGCCAGGAGAATGCACTTTCGTGATCAAACCAACCCTGGCTGGCTGGCAGCTCTTTCCCATCTTGAAAGACTCGGCTTTGCCTTACTGCAAGCTGGCGCTGGCTGGTGTTGGCAGAAAGCCCTGACAGCTCTCAGCTGGGCAGGGAAGCCTGGCTGCTTTCCCCGCAGTGATGCATTTCACACCAAAATGCACGTGCTACCTGGAGAAGAGGGCTTTGCTGCAGCGTCTTTGCCGCGTTCTGGGGAAGGAGGCGGCTGCGGTGGGATTCGGCAGGCTCTGCTGGGGTGCACGTCCCAGGCCGTCGGTGCCAGCACGAAGGCGGTTTTGCTGCCGATGTGCCGCAATGCCGCTTTTACTTCAGAAAAGCATCTCGCGTGAGTTCTGTAAAGAGCCAGCATTGGTCTGTGCAGAGAGCTCCCTGCCCTTTCTAGCTCTCATCAGCCTCCTCTAAAAGTCTGAGCAAATCGAACACTGTTTTCCTGCCTGCAAAATCAGGCGTGATGCTTTTCCACCCCACTGTTTGGTCCCTGGGAGGTAGCGATGACTTGGAGGATGTCCACGTGCCGAACTCTGTGTAAGCACAAGGTTGACCCTTCCCTGCTGTCCTGAACATCTGCAAAGTGCTTGAGGTCCTGTATGGAAATTACAGCAAAATATTTTGGTTTTATTTATCCTAGTCATTGTAAGGAAGAGCTCTTCGCACGAATGTAAAAGCACAAGTTTTACAGAGCTACAAAATACACTGCAAGCACTTGTTTAGAAGATCCCAGAGAGAGTAATGAGCTTGTGTTGAAGGTTGAGGGGCTTTGATTTTTTTTCTTTTCTTTTTAGGGAAACATGTTTGTTTTGAGTAAATTGCAATGGATTCTGAACACTCTTGAGAATGGCTTTTAATTGCTTTGTAGCAAGTGTTATTTTTCTTCACAATCTCACAATTAACCTAGTCCCTGTGGTTTCCCAGTGTAAGTTCTGCTGTTGGTACAAATTGATTGTGCCTCTGCCTTTTGTGCTGGCAGGAGAAGGGAAATTCATTCCCAATGCCCTCGGCTTGCTAGAAATCCCTTCCTGCCAGGGTCTGTGAATCCAAGTGGTGCTCTGGGATTATCTAATTTTTGTATTGTCCTGAATGCTATTTTATTCTCCCCCGCTACCAGTCTTTGTTTTTTCTAGAACTTGAATTACAGCTCATATTAGTGATGAACAGGATTATGCAGGTGCCAGTGACTCAGTGATAAACCTTGTGTTTCAGTGCTTTGTTACGTTCGAGGAGGGAGAAGAAAAAAAATCCTCTGCCATTTTGAGCTGAAAATGTGAATGCCTGAACTAAATCAGCGATTCATTATATTTGAAGGAAAGTTTGGATAGGGAATTATTTGCCTGATTTGAAATTGTTTTTTGAATTAGTCTGTGACAGTCTTTATATGAAAATCTGGAGTTTTATTTTGCTGTCAGTGTCTAATCTGCGCATAAAGGCAGTTCGAGTTAGTGAAGAGGTAGCAAATGTGTGTGGTTTGCAAAGCTTCCATAAATAAATTTATTGCGTACTCCGGCACGCATTTGCTTTTAAGCTTTGACTCGGAGCAGCACATAAGCATGTGTGTAAGCAGTCTCGGTGATTTCCGCAGGCTGCGCAGTGCATGGCGCTGCCAGGGCTCCTGGTAGCGATAAAGACAGTAAAATCCCAGTAGAGAACGATGGGTCTGCATGTAACCGTGCCAGCACCGACACACACCTGCCTATGTGCACGCTGCTGGGGTCTTGCTTCATCCCACCATCAGCGTGTGCAGCTGCAGGACCAGGGCCAGGCTCTGCACCATCTGTTTTGCCAGCTCGAGCTCACCACCTTTCTGCAGCGCCGGGTCTCCTTACTTTTTTTTAAAATTATTTGCAGAGGTGTGGGAAAATAGTGACATTAGATACCGGTGTCTGCGTTAGCTGTTGGCAAGCGCTGTCTGAACTGGCAAGTCCTGCATGTCTCGCTTTCTGCAGACATGTAGTGGGTTGTCGGTCGTCGGGATTTCTGGGTGGGATGGATCGCAGACGGACGCGCTGGCGGGGAAACCGCACACGAGCGCAGGCACGCACCGGCCTGCGAGCGTGTGCTCGCAAGCATCCACGGTTTGCCTGTATGGGGTGTCTTCAGACACATTCAGAAAGAGCAGATATCACTGGAGAGAGGGAAATAAATCTTACGGTCTGGAGGCAGCTGGAGAGTGCACAGGAGAAGAAGAAATGATAGCCAGAGGACTCTAGAAATCAGCCAGGGAAGATTTCAGAGAACGTACCCTCAAGCGCTGAGAGCAGCTTCCAATGCCAAGAGGCTGCTCAAGATGAGTAAAAAGACAAACCATGGGTAAGGGTTTGGAGCAATATTCAAGTCAGTCAACCAAAGATTTCCAGCCGCGACCAACTATTAATAACAGATGGTTTGATACCAGAACTGGAGGTCAAAACCAAAGGGCTGCTGATATTGCACCATGTTTGTCTTTGTCTTGCTTAGCAAGCCTTGCATGGTAGTTTGGGGGAGTTTCAAGTAAAACATCCAGCCCGCTCCTTGGTTTCACCCTGCAGGCAGTGACAACCCATGTTGCACACTCAAAGGAGGCCAGAGAAATTCCCCACGACCCTGACGAGACCGTGCACGACACGATCATCGCAGCAGTATTACACAATGTCACTCCTTTATGTGGATCCTGGACATCTTCTTTTGGTAGTCCCTATAAATGCCTGTGGTTGTAGTCTGTCTCGCCTTAGGATAAGGTTTAATTTCTCTTGTCTGTTTCTTGGTTGCTCTTGGTCTCCTTTTCCCTGTAATTTTTCACCTCTTCATTTGACAAAGGGATCTCAGGTCTGTGTTTTCATTGCTCTGCCCTCTTGTGTAAGTTTGAAAAGATGTGCCAAGGATGTATACAGACGCACCCCCTCCTCCCTCATACTTTTGTTGCTAGTGGGCTATTTAAAAGCAGAAAAATGATCTGTAGCCAGAATTGCCTTTATCTTCTTTTTTCCCCTCTATGGGTGGTGTTCTTCACTTCACTGTTTTTTCTCAAATACTTGGCATACAACATGTCCATACAGGGATCCTCAGGAAAGTTGAATTAAATTAACTAAAGGTGTGAATTTAAAAAGGATTATTTAAACCTCATTAAACCTCTGTGTTTGCACACTTTTAAAAATTAAAGTTGCTTTAATTTGATTTCAGTTCACTTTTTAGGTGGAGTAATCTCAATTTAATTAAGGCAAATTAATTGAGTGAATGTCCAAAGGGAGATTTAATGCCAGGTAGACAAGGAGCATTCAAGGAAAATGAGTTAAAGGGAAGTTGAGCTTATTCAAAACTAATGAAACCAGAAACTCTTTCCAGTCTGAGCTGTTGCAAGAATTAGATGTGATCTGTGGCAAACACTGTAATTGTTATCTGGTAAAGGATACTATCATCAAGTGAAAACCATTTCTTTTGGGTTGTATAAGCAAACTCGCATCACTCCTTGAATTCTGGGCGCTAGCCCAATATTGTGAAAGGAGAAAACTGGGTGTATGGAATGTCTTCTTGTTTTACTTTATTTGTTCCTTTAGGAACCAGAGTAGATTTATACCAAATAATAACCTGTTTGTTTTTGTTTCACCTCCCTGCCTCCTCCATCGCTGTTTCTTACACAATATTTTTCTGGTGTTTTTTCTTGAGGAGAAAAGAGATTGGGAGGAAGAGGGATGAAAACACATCCATTCTTTCACGTGAAGGTACTTATCTCCACCTGTGTACGAGGTGCTCGGCCAAATCTCATTTCTGTCTTGTGTCCAAAGAAATTCCTGTCAGGTCCTTATCTGTCAGTTCTGCAGAAGGTTCAACAGCAGCAACAGTGAGAAAAGTGAAGAGGTGTCATTCATGACAGTGGGAGGGTGAAATGCAAAGGTAGGAGGGTGTATGGTGTTGGAGGTGCTTGGCGTGACCTTGAGTCTGATTTTTATCATCAGAGAAAAATAGCAATTAATGAAGAAGCTTCTCTGCTGCGGAGACAGGAGTTGAGCAACATTAAACATCGAAATGTTTCATAAAACCTGGGAAAAAGCTGTGATTTACAGGACTAAGACCTTTTACCTCTTTGGAGAGGGTAAAACACAGGCCTGTTAGCTTTGTTCATGCTTGTGCTCTTATTGTTAGATTAGTAACTCCAAGCGTATAGACGAGGAGTTCTAGAAGTATTTTTCTAGTTTCCGTGTTCTGCCTCTGTGTTGGAACAAATATTTAGCGAACTGGAGCTCATCTTGGGATAAGCCATGCTGGCAGTTTGTTTATTCTTTATCCTCTTATGTTGTATTTTTAACGGTGGAAACAGGCTTATGTGGGCTTCTGCTCAGGGCTTCTTTGCTCCCTAGCAGGCAGTGGGAAGGGGAAATGGGTAATTTTTTTGGTGTGAGGCTTTTGGGTTCTTCCCTATCTCCTTTCTTATGGACCTCCATGCAAAGGGCTTTTCTAAAGGGACCAGAAATCATGCCTTCTTCCAACGCTTCCTCCAGCCCTGAGATGTTTAGGAGGTGAGTGCCTGCCTCCACCAGCTTCAGGGACATCTTGGGGTCATTCATAAGCCAGGCTCTGCCTAACGGCACTGTCACAGCAGGGCAGTTCAGAAGTACAGACTGAATGGTCAGAGGTAGAGAATGTAGGTCCTTGCTGTTCCTTTTGTGTGGTGTTTATTCATTAGAAATGTATGATATCAAAGTATTTGTATCTGAAACAGGTTCTTCTTTCTACTTTGTTGCCTGAACAGTTAAACCCCAAATCCAAGTTTTGGACATCTCTTGGGCATACTGTGCAAGAAGTACAAATTTGGTTTTACATATCTTTGGGCTGTCAGCTGTGCAAAGAAAGAGAAAAAGGGACACAGTTAACAAATATGTCTATGTAGGAGATGATGTGTGCTAAATTCAGAGACTGTTTAAACAGGCATTTAACAAGAAAGCAAATATAATAAAGAGCTTTAGCTTATTCCCCCCGAACGTTTTTGATGGAAAAGAGTAAGGGGTAGGTAAGCCATTGGTTTCTTTAGCAGCAATAAATTACATGATGTACTTAGAAAACTTAGAGGAAAAAAAAAATTAGGAATAGAGGCATAGGTATTTAGATTGACCTGTGTTAATAAGGCAAAAGTATATCTTACCTAAGCAATTTATGCTTGTATTTTATTCAAGCAACTTATTGCTGTGATACTGGTCCTTTAGACACCATTTAAAACTAAATTAATAGCAAATGAAAGTTAGTAGAAATTAATAAGAAATCCTGTTATGTTTGATTTTTTTTTTATCAGTAATACAGGTCAAAGAACTGAAATGCCATTGGAGAGCTGTCAAGGCAACTATTTGGATTTGATGCTGACTTGTAGCAGATGCAAATCCTATTTCTTACTTTGAAGTGGAAGCATCTATATTTTATGATCAGTCAGAGCCAGCAACCTTGTATGTCTGAGTCATAGGACTTGAGTTTTTACAGGCTGAGCAGGCAAACACAAATGTGAATTTCTTCCCGTGTATGTTAATCAATTGACTGATAGTGAGCAGTTTTCAAAAGGAGATGCTCTTTGCTAGCTGGTCTCTGATCATGTGCTTTTCTGGCTTCTTTAGTAGTCAGATGAAATGGCCAAAGCAGTGAAGACATACCTGTTGTCCTCACCAGCAGTGTTGCTGCCTTTGTCTGCAGTGCGTTTTCCTTTCTGAAGGATATTCCACCTTGTGCTGGAGCCCTGGAGCTCCTAAGAGAGGCAACATGGTGTTGCACAAGAGTTGCATCAAGTGTCAATGAAAAATTTGTAGTATCAATTGGGAGTAGTTAAAAGGAAATATCCAAAGGCATCTCTTGCTGCTCAAACCTATTTTATTCTCATTTTAAATAGTCCCCCAAGGTGCCCCCTAACTTTTTAAGCTTTCTTACAGCTGAGAGCTGGTGGGGTCCTTGGCACATCATGTAGTCCTTTATCCTATCCGAAGGTACTGAGTACCATTAGCTTTTGGTACTAATGGTGCTGTGTACCATTTCTATCTGCTCTCTAGACTTCCACTGTAAAGCAAAACTGTCCTTGTCTCTTCCTGAGTTACTCCCAACTCTGTAATTGGCTCAATTAAATCATTCATTGCATGAAGGTGAAGGAGATGATGTTGAGTGGAGCAGCAGCCTAAATTCTGATGTGCTGTGAGAAAGTAAATTTGTTCTTCAAATGAAGAAAGCACCTTCAGGAGGACAGACTTGCTGTCTTGACAGTTGACTGATGGATTTATCTCATGGGGTTCGTCTTGTATATAGTCTGTTGTATACATGTTTGTCAGATGTCTAGGACATGGCTTTATTTGTTGAGATGACACTAGAGGTGCATCAAAAGATACTGATTTTAGTCCTCGGGGCCTTTTTTCTTTTTCCTACTGCTTCGCTGTTACAGCCCCAATTAGAAGCTAATCCTGAGTAAGGTTGGTATTGTACTAAATTCTCAGTTTAGGGCCATTGTTGTGGGGTTTTAATGAACACTAAAAAAAACCCCAAAAACTTCAAGCTCTTTCATTAGACCACTGGGCATCATGACAGTCTTCTCAATGACTCTGAAAAAATATTTAATAGAACATTAAGATGACATTTTTTCCTATATAATAAAACATCTTTCAGGACTAGCTGTAAACATCATTTTAGTAATCTTCTTGAACTTCATGGGAATTGTGCCTACTGTTGCCTCAAAAACTGTCTCAGGAAGAGAGGACACTTATAAAGGGGCTTATCCTTGCCATATGCATAGCTAGAAGGAAGAATATGAAATGAAGGTCTGTCTATTCTAACCCTTGGTTATCTATCTGTTTGTTCTCAGCATTTTTTCTTCGAATGGCATCTCAGTTTTAAAGTTTTCATTACTGACTCAAGAGATGCAGCATTTGTCAGAATCTTCTGTGTTAATATTAACTGATCTTAGAGGTCTTGCTGGTATTAAGATAAAAACTACTCTGTGGTACCTGGCTTATGCTATTTCTGAGGCTTTTACCCTGTCTCAATTCATGGCAGACAGACTAAACTGCCAGGCATAGAGAACAGTCTCTTGCTGTGCTTCAGTAGAACCTCGGTATCTTGAAAAAACCTGGGTGCCTTTTTCCATTTCAGTTTGTAAGACGACTGAAGAATGGGAACTATATTTAGCAGCTGCTTTTAAACTCTGCAAATTGTTTTCCCTTTTTCTTGTAGATACTTTTAGCAGGGAGAGGTAGAGGCACTCTCGTAACACAGGACAGCAGAAGCTTATGCTCCTGCAGAATCTAAATAAAAAAGGAAGAGATTCTGGGAAATTAGAAGGAGGAGGCAAAGACATGGTGATGGGGAGTGAGATGCTTGTAGTTGCACAGCTGGTCACTAGCAGACCTGTCCTAGCTCTCCTGACACCCTTTTCTTTTGGGCTAGATTTCCATGCTTTTGTACTCAAGCTGCTACAAGATCACTGTGTGTTTCGGGGTGATATATACCTTGGCACTGAGCTGGGAGCTGCTAGTGACAGTACATGCTGCCACCTTTTATGCTTATGACTGTACAAAGGGAAAATAGCTTGTGAATAACTGGCTTATATTTGACCTTGTTTTCTACAACTGTGTTGGAGTTCATGGGGATCTTGATGTGTATGAGGACGGGGGCATACATGCATGTGAAAGATGCCAAGCTTATAAGATGCCCCCCCATCAGCTAGACCGACTTGTAGAAAAGGAAAGGCTGGGCTGCTTTATAATATGGCATTACCCAATGGATGCGGTTTTCTTTCCTCTCTGTAGCGTCTTGCCTGTTAATGGAAGAAGCGGTCAATAGGAAAACAGGCGCTGATTGGTGTAAGAGTAGTTGCTATAACTGCTTATTTGGACTTCAGGTCTTGACATTGGTTTTTGTCTTCCCCAGACTGTGCTGACATTTGCAGCTCTTTTTCGAGGGAAAGCTGTAATGAGAAGATAGTGAAGCCATTCAAAACAGGAGTTAGTTTATCCTTTCATTTGCTCTTGTGAAGCCTTCTCATTAGCGTGAATTTCTTACCCCCTGCACATCAGGTACTGAAATGTTGGTGGCTCTGCCTTCTAAGCCTGTTTGCTATGCTTTAAATGCAGACAATATCTTTGCTGTTGAGAACATATCGTTTCACATACAGTCAGCGCCCAAGAACAAACGCAGCTTGCCCCATGAACCCTCTTAGAAAATACTCTCCCAGTTCCCAAAGGGTGTAGCCAAGCATCTTTGTGTTAGTGAGGCTGAGGCGGGGTTGGAAGACCACGCGAAGATGTCAGGAGCATGGGTACCTCCCAGCTCCTGGGAAGCGGAGCTGGCAGACCAGAGTGGGAATTGCATTGCTGTTATATGGGGCTGGCTGACCTTCAGCTGAGCTCTGGCTGAAGCTCTGCTCTGTGATGTGTTGCTGCTTTTCCATCCTATGCCAGTGTTTCAATGAGAAACATTTAAGGAAATATTAAGGAAATAGTTGCAATATTTGTGTCTGCTCTACAGGGCATAATCTGCATTTTGCAAATTCCATGGTGTGGCAAGACAAAGAGAAAAGTTGTTTCATCCTCAGTTTTGAACTGCCATGAATGAGCTTCTATCAAAACTAACAGGCAAATGTTAATATTTAGAGCAAATAACCTTTCATTTTTTTCTCAACTCTCTTCTGCTTCTTCGTGTAAACTAATTAACAATAAAGCCTTAAACAAGCACGCTACTGAAGTAACAGTTGTCTTTAACATATTATTGTAATTAAAAAGTTTTTCCTTATGGTCTTTCAAATCTAAATCCTTATACAACAGGGTCTCTCTACCACAAGCATTTTCAGAGGTTTCATTAGTTCTCAGTGTACCATCATTTATCGCTTTCTGCGCTCTCTCCTGAAAACTTAGAGGCAGTTAACATTGTGAATTGCATTGCAGTGCTGTCTATGCTAATTAGGTTTTTTCCAGGCTTGGTTTATGCCTCAGAGATGTGCTGCAGAGAAAACAGCTAGATAAAGAAAGCTATTACAGCACTAATGAATCCGTGCAGCTCAACTGAAAGGTAGCGTGAGCTGATGGCAACAGGCTGTGGGGTGTGGAAGGGGTTTGGGTCTCGCAGTCCACGAAGAGCCTGACCTCGGGCAAGTGAGGTGTGGCCTCTCTGCCTCATTTCTGTGATTGTGAAACCAAATTAGGACAACCCTGTTAGCAAATAAGAAGGGTGCTGCAAGCAGTGCTTTGTACTCTCTTTTATGAAGTGCTTTGCTGACTTCCAAGAGGTGGGATAGAAGTGTTGCTGTGGAAATTGCAAGCTCTTTCCCTTAAAATATAGTGGTAGCTGGGGAACAGGTAATGACCGCTCATTCTACCACTACTCTGAATGGCTGCTCATGAAGTTGCCTCTTTTTATGCTGCAAGCTCACAGTCTTGTCCCACTCTTTTGTTCTCCAAAGTTTGATTGAAGTGTATGGAAACCTCATGAGCAAAGGAAATGCTGGTTAGGAGCCCCTGGCCAGCCTGAAGATCAGGACAAGGTGTAGATTCAGCGGGTTGTGATTCAGAGCTCTTCCTCAGAGAGGGGGGATCTGCGAGCGTGCGAGCAGGCTGCAGTCAGCCCTCCTGCAGTTATGGGTAAAGGAGAGGATGGAAAGCCGTGGAGACCTCTCTGCCCTGGTGCAGTGTCAGCCCAGTGCCAAAGCTTGCAGTCGTTTTGGTTAAGAGCAGTCCAGTCGGTGTGACCCTCTGTTTTATGCTTATTGGTTTCCCTTTTGTTTAAGGGAAAATGATGGCACCACATTTGTTATATGTTAAAGCGTTTAATCTTCAGGACTGCTGTGATTCTTCATGCCTCTAAGATGCACACAGATGAGGCAGCAATGAATGCAATGCCCTCTGGCATGAAGTACTGGTCAGATACCTGCTGCTCTAATGGGGTCATTTACAGAAACTGGATCAAATAGTACAAAAGGGAGACGTGTTTCTTCCTCTCTCTGTCTCTCTCTTTCTCTCTCCCCCCCCTCCCTTTTTTTTTTTTAGCCTAAGGCTGTCAATCAACCAAAAATAGTGTTCAGCTGTAGCCAGCATTCCTCTCTCTCAGATTATTGATGGGGAGGTTCAAGTGGAAGATGTGTTCCCTGTAGCAGCCTGTCATTTTGCAGTGCCAGCAGCCAGACTTGAGACTATATTCTGGTAGTGGAGGACTTATCTTGCTTAACTCCAGGCTAAACTCACCAGAATACAAGCAAGTCTAAAGTCTGCCACAGTTCTTTGCTCTACCAATGACTTTGCACAGTCAAAGAAATATTATTATCTTCCCTTTTTTATGTAGTATTGGCACAATGTAGTGGGGCTTGTTGTATGTTTAAGTTTACACGTGACAGCTCTGAGCAGATAGCTGCCATAATAAAGACTTTCAAGAGCATTAACCCTTGGAATGGGTAGATAATTTGGCTCTAAATCAAGAGATGAAAACGCACAGGACTGTCAGAGGGAGAGGGAAAGCTTAATCAGAAGCTGTTTTGATAAAAACACTGTGCTTTTGGCAGAAGTCCTGCTGAGCACGCTGCATCCAGGACACACAGCTTTGTTGTCTTATTTCTTTTTCTCTCCAATTGACATTAAACACAATACTTAAAGCAACAGAGATTAACATGTCAAGCCAAGCTTTTCATTTGTCCTCCTCCCCCCCTCCCCTTTTTCTGTGAGTTACTCAATTTTCCCTTAATTCAGCAGATCATGTCTTTTAAGGAGGGTTGATTCAACAGCACGTTGGTGGTGGAGGGAGGAAAAAAGTCTTGCTCTCTGTCTGGAACTTCTTCAATGAAAGAAAATTATCTTTGTAAGCAGCCTTTCTTCTGGCAATAAGCTTGACATAGCAGGCATTTTGAGGCATTAAGAATAGAGATTTATTTCCAAATGGCCATCCAGACTGTTCAAAAGGATTTTGATTTTTATAATTAGTTTTTCCTGTTTATATGTTTTACTGTCTTTATCTTCTTTGCTTGAGCAAAGGCAGCTTTTCATTTAAACACACGTACTTGCATTTCTTTGATTTTATTCTGCTTGATATAATAAATGAATCCAGCCAGTAACGTAATTCTTCTATGGAATTTCTGCCCAAAATGCTCACTGTGGTGTACCGAGTGTTAGTAGATTCCCAGTGAAAGCAGTATTATATCACAACAGCATTCTGATATGAGGAAAAATAAAGCTATTGATCTGTTCCAGAGCAAAAGAATATGTTTGGGGCTGTAGTGGCCGTCCTCATTATCTTGCTGAGGGGACCTAGGAAGGCTGCAGTGAAAGGATCTGTAGCTCACAGGGTGCTTTTTGCTGCTCTTTTCTTTGAGAGTAGCTCTTTACATGTGAGCAAGCAATTAGCAATACTGAAACAGCTCTTAGGTACCTAGTGGAAACATTTTCATAGCATAACACAAAACTGGGCTCCTGCACTTGAGGGGTGCTGGAGGTCAGCCACCCTCCCTTTACAGAGCAGATCTGCTGGTGAGATGTTTCTGCTCCCTCCTGCATGAGAAGGGCTATTGATGTGGTGGGAAGAGGGCTGGTGAAGAACACAAGACAAAGCCTTTTTCAGGTGGCGGTTGGCCATCAAGCAGTCCGGTTTTGCTCGACTTCCAATTTGCTTGCCCAAGCCAGCGGTGAGAGACAGACATCAAAGAAGAACTTGCGAAGCTGCTAGTGAACTATGTTTGCCCTACAAGGGTTTCCATGGGAAAGGGCGAGCATCCTCATGGTTGGTAAACTGGCATGTGCTGCTGCCGTGTTCCCCTTTGGAATACACGGTAGCTGGTGGAGAGCAAAGCTCTGAATTTGCTCAAAGCACAGAGCAAAGCTGGTAGCCACCACGTCCTGCCTTACAATGTCTGTGTGGTTTATTACATTCCTGCTTGGCTTGGCCAGTCTCACTGGAATGGGCACAGGCCATAACCAGCTCCTGAGGGTGTCCTGGTACCAGGTGGTGTTTGAGGGGCTGATGTAAATGGGAGTGGAGAAGGCTGAGCTTTGGCATGCACCATGTTTGCTGAAAGTGAACACCTGGGTGCCTCTCTCCTGCTGCTCTGTGCAGTCTTGGTATATTATGTAGCATAAAACGGGAGCGCTCCTTTGGCAGTCTTCTCTGAGAAAATCAGTGTGCTTGTCTGCTAAGTCCTGGTTAGTGATACCTTAAACTTACATCCATTAGGCTTCCAATGAATGAGCTGTAACAGGGATGCACATCTTCTGTTTTTTAATGGTATGCAGCAGGTAGAGTTAAAACAAACCAGTCTCTCTAACTTGTGTCATGTTGCTTTATTATCTGCAAAATGCGCTCTCTTGCTTTGCTGGAAGCCAGAGCATTTGCCAGCCTGGCTCTTGTGCGTCTCTCGGATTTAGTTTCCACTCACAAAGGCTGACTGCTGCTATGCAGACAGAAAACCACAAAACTTTGATTTTAGTTGGCAGTCGTACTTGGACCACTGTAAAAGAGAAAATGTATTTGGACTATGTCTGCCCATAACTCACCCACCCCTCCACACTTTGACTTCTGAGAAGAGATCAAGGCAAATGCTCTGCTCTGGATTAGAGGTGATATAGCTTTGAGATGGACCATTCCCTGCTGCAAAGAAGGGGCAGTGAATCTAGGGAAGCTTTGGGATGGTATGTGACCCTGAAGGTGTCTTCAATGCAGCCAAGTTGTTACTGTAACTTACGGAGATGAAATTGGTGGTCTTTAAAGTTTAGCTAGCCTGGGTGCTGATCGACACCTGGCCATAGAGCTTAGTGCAGGCAGCAGCACCCCCTCAGGGAGCTTGGTGGCCCCTTGAGCGAGCTGTTTTACAGCTACCTTGGATACATCTCCCAAGAATTGATCCCATTCTTCACTGCAGTGAGGATATATTTGCTTCTCCAGGACTCATTCCCCTGGGAAACAATGAACTTCTGTTTTTGCTCTTGGCGGTATGCTCTGTCCATGTCAAGGCGGGCAGACTCACCTTTCTGACCCTCCCAATCTGCTTGTTTCTTATCTGCTTTGTATGACCAGAATGATCAGAAGCCATTCAGCTGAGCACGGTCCAAGCTCAGCACAGTTCAAGCAATTACAAAAGGAGGCCTTGTTCTGTTGTTTAACAAGGAAAAAACAACACTATGGGTGTTTAGGAGGAATTGAGTAGAAGGTGCTCTTACATCTTTATTTGCAGCTCTTTCCAACAAACTGCTTTTCTCAATTATCTTTTTGCAGTATGTGTTTGGTTTGTTCTTCTGCAGACTATTTCAACAAGGGGGTTTTCAAACTCATAGCATGTATTTTGAACATAAACTGCTCTTTTGCTACACACACATGCGTGCATACACCCACGCTCGCTCTCTTCTGGCAACACTCAGCTGTTTGTGTTCTTTATAAAGTCAAGCAAGCTGTTTTATTTTGATCACAATAGTACAACGCACACGACTGCTATCACTTATTGTTGGGAAAGTAGCTGTCATCACACTATTCAACACTTAATGCAGAAGACAATCCTTGTATCCTCTCTGCTTTTTCATTGGAAAGCCTTTTTGGTGGTGAAGTTGCTGTTTTTCTGTGTGCTGGCCTCTTACTGGCACTGCAAAAGCGAGACAGTGGCTCCCTCTGGAGCCAGCACCACTGTGACTCCAGGGACCATCTCTCTTGCTGAATCTGTTGTGATTTTCAGCTAAGTATTTCAACTCAAGCATTTTTTTGTTTTAGCATTAAGGATGCCTCTTGCCTGCCCAGTCTGCACGTGGTGTACTTAAAAAACAGTAATTAGCTCAAAAGTTTAAACAAAAGTTGTACAAACAGGGATGTGGACTTGATGCTCTATAATTATTTTTTTTTTTTTTACACTTATATTTATCTATCCCCTTCCATCCCAGAGATTTCTATAGAGATTCACAGAACATCATATCTTTTAAACACTGTCTAGTGCAATATTTCTATGGATAAATTTCAGTGAATTTGCCTGGCTGTAAGCAGAAGTACCCTTTGTCAGGGTAGACTAGTGCAGCAGCCGGCATGCAACGA
This sequence comes from Haliaeetus albicilla, assembly GCF_947461875.1. Classification (NCBI taxonomy): domain Eukaryota; kingdom Metazoa; phylum Chordata; class Aves; order Accipitriformes; family Accipitridae; genus Haliaeetus; species Haliaeetus albicilla. The sequence continues at coordinate 7,816,711 of NC_091506.1, forward strand.
GAGCGGTATGGTTACTGTCCACGTGCCTGAGGTCTGTTGAAGTGATATGTTGTCGTGATAGCCCCAAATGGTGAATACCATTTGCGCTCTTGGTTCTTTTTATTGATTATTTACATAAAGTAGCAATTGTTTGCAAAGAAATCCTTGCATCCCTTGCAGGAAAGAAGGGTGAGCAATTATAGGGGGCTGTACACCTTGAATTCAGCATAGCTAGGTGTTGCTGTACCATGTAAAGACTTTAATTGGGCTCCTAATATCAAGGTTATTTTACAGACACGTGAGCAGGTGACAGTCCTGCCTTGGACAGCTTAAACACGTGTGGCCACATCAGCTCAGACTGTGAGCAAATGCTGCCTTAGAGGATGCCCACCAAAGGAGATGACTGGCATTTCTGCTGAATGTGGTGGGCCTGATGGACGTCTAGTAGAGCTGGGCTTGCTGCATGTCTACTCCTGCTGCAAATAGTGCCAAATGTGTCAGGCTGGAGCTAGCTGAGAGGTCTCAGGCTCCCTTGTATTGCTTGTTAGCCCTTTTCCTGACATCAGCCACTGCCAGTCTAGGGCTGAAACAAGTCTGGTTTGAAAGCTCTGATTTTTATAGGTGCAGCGAAGCAGTGCTTCTGCCAGGTCTGCTGCAGACCTCTGAAGTCTGTAGGCTTAATGGTGAAATAGTTTGTGGTCAGTTAAGCCTGAAAGGAAAGGGGAAACACTGACAAGCAATTAGGGAGAACACTGGTGGCTGGGGAAGGGGAGAGGTGGCTGGGGGATATTTGGAGTGTGTAGGTTAAGACTCATGTCTAGGCTTGCTGCCTGTTAGCTAGGTGTCAGGATTGTAGTCCATGCTGGGAGGAGTTGTGGTCGTCCTGGTGGATGTTTGCCTGCCCAAGAGGTTCCTGGAGCAGATGGGGCAGATGTGCACTGGGTCTGCTGTGGACAGTCCTATATTGTTTTCCTTTTAATGAGCCAGTCTCTGAAATACCACCTCAGATGGCGTTTGTGTGCTGCTATGTGCTAGGAAGGTAGTGAGCTCCAGAAGAGAGGCAGGGCAGATGGTAACCTCTAAACTATGGCACCATCTTCTGGACATGGTGAATAAGTTCTGTAATCGTGATGGGGGAATTTTGCTTAATTGTTCTGTTTATTTTCTTTTAGAAGGAAAAAGATATAATATTTCGGTTAATTGAATTTCTGACCTCATAAAACTAAGGAAAACACTCATCTTTCCTTTTGTGGCATAGGATCCGCTAATCTTGATGCATACTAGCTCCTGAAGAGCCTTCCTTAGCTGCTAAGTGCTTTCCATAGGTGTCCATTGGTATAGGAATGACCCACGGAGAAGTGCAAGTTGTGGCACACAGCAGTTGAGTTCCCTGGGCTCGCTTGTGACAGTTTTCATTGTGCCCCTGGGTCTGGTGTGAAAAAAGAAAAAGTGTCCTATGGCTGTGTCAATTTAAGAAATAACTGAGCATCAGCCCTCTATCTTTGCCAGCCAGATGTTGCTTCTCATACCCCTTTGCTGCTAGATAATTTTAGCATTAATAGGACTGTTATATATATTTGGCTTACGTTCATTGTTCTGCCAATATGTGTTTGAATGACTGCTCTGGTGTGGGAAGTCCCAATGAATTCATCAGATTTCCTTGCAAGCTGAATTATAATGGCTGGTTTCCCTAGTGTTATACACAGCAATATTTCAGCATAAAGAAAGTCTGACACAAATGCTGAGTTTTTATTATCAACAGGTTTTTTATTATCAACAGGCTTTGTGGTGGCAAGGAGTAGAAAAGAGTCATTGTTAATTGTTTCATTATACAAAGTCCTGATGTCAGGCTTGTAGAAATCTGAGAGCAATCAAGGAGAGCAAGTTCCCTTTGAAATGTTTTCAAAAGGTTTATTAGCAAGCAAATTGATGTGGAAACCCCTAAATGGGATGACATGGAGTAAGGAGTAAGGTATTGGAGCTAGTATTTGCTGCTCCCTTTTTGAACAAATGTGTTTGCCAGAGAAAAATATCACTGTTTTCCCTCTAATCAAAAAAGAATAATAACTGGACCTGTGTTTGAATCATGTGGGCTTTTAAAATGGTTGAAATAAAATACACTTTTTCCTTCTAGGTTGAATATACTTGATGTATTCTCCCCAAACTTGTTAAGCTAACACGTAATTTTATATTGTGTTGTAAAGGAATATGTTTTATTTGTAATGTTTTTCATAAAGTTTTGAGGAAATGCTAATATTTATATTTGTGAGGTACAGTATTGTGAATAAAGGAAAAAAATGTATCCTTACAGCTTTCGGTGGCTGCATTATAATCCAGTATTTGTTAAAGCAGGTGATGGACTGTCTTCTATCTTTAAAAGAATTGTAGCAAAAGAGGTCTGAATCTAAGATACTTTTACAGACCTATCTACAGATCTGCTTTCTCGGCTAATGTGCAGCATTTGGAACAGAAATGTGCTTCTGCTCTGTCTGCAGCAGGTTTCCAGCATGTTCTTCTTGACAAATGCAGCCCAGAAATAAAGCTGGCAGGGTAGCGTATGTTATTCTGGAGTTTAAGGGAAAGGTGAATGCTTCATTTCCTAGAGTATTTTAATATTGGTACTTTTGAGTGCAATTTCACTGCATGTAAATCAGTTGCTTACTAAGAAGAGAAATGCAGAGATGACTTTGTGAGCATTTTGAAATTGCAGCTGACATTTCTAGATGACAGCAGACATGTGAGGTAACTTTACTGTCCACGCAGGACTGGTGCCAGTGAAGAAATGATCAGTCTGTCACATGAAAGTTTGTCCTGTCTCAAGCTTGAGTGCGCTTATTGACATTTCGTGTTTTTTAATCTTTGTATTGGCTCTTCCCCAAACCCTTTCTTCCCTCACTGGAATATCATATGCTCTTAAGTAGGAGTTTTCTGCTTTAGGTTTTAAAAAAGTGCCCTCTCGTGGTGAGCGGCAGTTTCTGCACACTGATTTTGTTAATTTATTTGTGAAAATCCTTTTACAGAGTACAGAGGTCATGGATGTCTCTTAGTCCTGTACAGTAGGTAAAAGTCTTGCGTTCATACAAATAAATATTTCTCTTTGGCTCTTGTCTCATTACAGTGATGGTTTTGCTTAGGCTGGAAGACGTGCCCCTTAGTCCCCAAGGGAGGGTGGGAAATACTCAGTGATTTGGGGTGTTGAGGTGAGAGATGTCAGCAGCTTTGAAAGTTGTGGCCTTTGGTCATTCTCCTTGGTTTTGTGAGATATATTGTATTTAAATATAAATACTGCAAAGACTGTATCATTGACTCATTCTGCTTGTTCACATCAGATACAGTCAGGAGTGAAAGCTGAATTTGCAAATCTATTAATTGGATTCCAAAGAAGCATTAATTTACATTGAAAAGAAAAGAGAGTAATGTGCAATGTGAGATTTTATGTGCTGCAGACTGTGTGACCCTACCACCTCTGAACCTGTGGCTAATACTGCTCCATAACAGCTCGGACCCCAGCTTTTAGGAAATTTGGGCATTGTTCTTTATGAAAGACAAGTTGCATCTTTGTCTTTACTGCTTTGCCTGAAAGACACTAATTCAGTTAGAGATATGAATACCAAATAGGATTCTTGGGGCAAAGGAGCAACAGTGTGACTTTAATTTGTGATTTTGAGTAATATTCAAATGAAAAAAAGTATCTCCTGTATTATGAAGTAATTCTTTTTCTTAAAAGCTCCTATTAAGCAAAACATGTGAGGAACTTATGCAATGCAGACACGTTCTTAAGAACTATGTTAAAGGAGGTTTGAACTACTCAAACTTCTCCTCCAGTGGCTTATCAACTTGTGCCCAAAACCTGTATCTATAACTTGACTAACTAATCAGAGAAGATACTCATCTAGAATATGATTGTTTCTGATTCAGCAGGCTGAACAGTGGATCATCAGTATTTGCACTAACAAACTTGAAACACAAATGCTAGACAGGAGAAACGTTGATTAGTTCAGTCTAGGACAGCTAAAAATGCTTGCTCTAAACCTTTCTAGAGGCTAATTGGGACCCTCTAATGTCAATTCAAGATGAGTTGAATCAATTTGTTCACGCATAGCTGTAGAGCAAGGCTGTTTGCATTAATAGTGGCAACGTCACTGGTTGGTGATGGAAGAGGTCATATCTGCAGTAATGTGTGCTGGAGCATAAATTGAGTAGCTGAGATGAAAGGGAGGCTCAGTAACTTGCTACTGTTGTGGAACTTAAGAAATTTACACTGCTTCCAGCAATCCATTTGAAAGTCAATGGCCGGAAACCAAATGACTGAGAGTGTGTTCCTTGGCCTTAAAGGCACCTTTAAGTAATTTTTTGTGAAGTGATCAGATAAGGGGGGGGGGAGGGCCACAAAGCAAGAGATGATTTTTTTTTTCTTTTTCTTCTTTATCTCATGAACTGTACTGCAAGGCATAATACAACCAGAAGTTCTCTTCTTTAGAGGATGTAGTTTAAATGTGAGTATTACAAATTACACTTTGCTATACCATGAGGGTTTCTCAGAATTTAAGAATAGGGTGACAATAAGAGCCAGACCTATTTGGAGGCTCAAGTTAGAGATCATATGCTGCCTATTTTAATTCTGACAAGGCTGTAATCATAAAGGATCCTTTGCAAGTCAAAACCTGTACTGCAAACTCAGGGTTAATACCAGCCATAAGCATTGAAGAGAATATTGCATAGCATGTAACTTGATGAACATGGTTTTGCCCCTCTTAGCCTATGTGTATTTTAAGCATGTGCTTACATCCCGTGTGCCATGCTCTTTTGAAAAGCTGCCCATGCTTAAGTTCTTACTTCCAGGTAAATAGGAGATAAATTAAAATAACTTCCTGGTCTTTAAAAAAAGGTGAGCTGCCTGACATTTACTGTGTAGTAAGGGCATGGAGCAAGTCACATGGAGTAGTAGATTTGTGGTGAATTTTTATCTTACAGCAACATTTTCCAGCGTCTGTACCCTGGAGCCACTCAGGTAGTGGGTGTGGGTGAGGTGGATCATGTACCTCCCATGTACCTGAAGCCTCATGTATACAGTAATAAGGATTTTTTCCTAGAGCATTAATTCTAAGATCATCCTTGTATTAAATTCCTGAAAAAAATAGCAGTAAATATTGTTGTGAGTCAGTAAAGTACTTGCTAGTTTTATTGGCATAAGTGAAGGGATCTGCATTCTTCCTAGGAATGCAGACTTGAGTGATCTGTGCAGAGCTGGGTCCACATTTGAACAAGGCATTCAAACATCAACTGGTAACAGGAGAACCTGAAATTGAAAAGGAGGGTTTGTCAGGGGAGATTAAATGACCACTTGTTAACTAATCGCACAAGTGTCTTTCATCTGCTCCTGGCTGTAGGCAACATGGAAACATGGTTTCTATTAAATCTGTGGTTCCACTGAGGGGCACCAGCTTTCGTTGTTATCATCTTTTTTTTTTTTTCTCCTCAGTCTGATGGGTGAAGCTGGATTTCATTATTTTAGTGGTATGCATGCCTGAAGTTCTTATGTCCCTGCCAAGAAAATTAAATCTCCTTGCGAACTGATACAATTGCAACAGATGTGGGGTTTTATTAATTGGTTCTTTTTTAAAACAGCTTCATTTTATACCTTAAAAAAAAAGGTAAATTTGAGTTTAACAGGACTGCTTTACTTGTAGTTTCTTGTGTGGTATATTTATAAGTTCTAAATGAAGATGATGTTGGCCAATAAAATGGGTAATCTCAGTTATATTTAAAGCTATTCTGCAGGTTTCTCAGCTTTATGGTCTTTATTACTTTTATTACTATCATATGAGCAATGCAGTAATGCGTATTTCTGTCATATGGTACTGGGATTTTTTTTATCTTTTCATTTTGATCTCCCGTGAATAAAATGACAAACCTAAATAATATTTTAATTTCCTTTCCTGGTCCTAGTGATCTAATTTCATCTGTAATAGCTTGTTCTGTATTTTTGCTCTTGGAGTTCTTGCTTTGGCAGTACTGTTTGCAACCAAATGAAGGGAGCACCTGATTTTGATGGACAACATAATCCTGTGCAGTACTCAGCCAGATTAGATGCTAAAATCTTTGGTTGGTTCCTGCATTCCGGGGGCGTAGCTGAAGCCCAGTGATGATCTTTGTGTTGCAGACACCAGTCAGTGCAATGTGCGGAGCATTCCTGGCTGTACAGTCTTATGCGTATCTTCCCTGATGTCTTGTGGGACACCTGGAAAAGTATGTTTCACTTTTCTGCAATTTTCTACTCAAACACAACACAAACTACAAGGTCGGCATATTTGCAAGTCCAGCCTGAAATAGGCAGATACCTGCTGAAGAAAAGGACCTTCACATGTGAGGGTAGAAATCTTTCCCTAAGGTGTGTTTCTTTACATGATCGAGTCCCAACATTAGCTCAGCAAAAGAGGTGTTAGTTGCCTTGGGTGCCAGTTCATCAAACCATATTAAGTATGTATTTACACTTCTCCCAGCTGAGAAAAGCATTCAAGCATGTAATTAAGTCCTATCTAAATCGACGGAATTTAAGTACAAGCTTAAAGTTAAACACCTGTCGAAATGCCCTGCTGAACAGGGAAGGGTCGCTGGACGGAGGCTGCGAGGCCCATCTGTTTTTTCCATTTTGGGCACACAAGTGTGATGTGAGAAGCCAGGTGCATAAAAGCAGCCCCTTGCCAACATGCCCGTGCTCTGTACTCTGCTCTTAGAGCATTCCCAGTGCTGCCAAAACAGCTGTTTATCAGTACATTGGGTTTTTTTTCTGTCCCTTCATCCCTTGTGCCTTGGCCCCGGTGAAATACGGTCCGGTAACAGGAGTGGAGCCGGGCCAGCACCTCTGCGGCCGGGCAAAGGGCTTCAGCTGGCACCACCATGTTAGCCTGGACCCCAGCCCGGAGCTGTGGTGACACCAGAGGTTTTCCTGAAGTCAGGCTGGCAGTGAATTTCCTGCCTTGATGAGGAGTAAAAAGCAAACTAGAGGGTTGCCTGGCTTCAGCTCCATCTGACTTAATGGTACAGTTGTTATAAATGCACCCATGCAGTGCCCTAATGGACTATTAGCAGCATAAGGCACCTTCCTGCCACTATACCTGTGTTTATGTTTGGGGTTATAGCTAGTGTAATTGTATTGATTTTAAAAAAATCACCCCTCCCTCTGGTATACTTATGTACTGGTGTACAGAGGCCTTTAAATCAAAGTAATTCTTAAAACTAAGACAGTGTTGTGCTTGATCTTCTGTTATGGTTGAAAACTAGTGAAATAAACTCTTAAATAGAGGAGGGGAGTGGAGCTTGAAAGCAGCTGTGGGAAATCTGAGTCTTTTTTTGTTTGGGTTTTTTTTTTGTCAGCTATGATTTAACCCTTCAGTGGACAGCGATGTCGAGATTTCTAGCTCTGTTCATGAACTTTAGTTCAGTGTTGCTTTTTAAACCGCAAAGGTTGAGAACCCCAGAGGACCAGCTGTCTAGAGCTGGGTGAAAAACCATTGCTTTCACAGCAAAGAAGAAAAACTCAAGATAGCAACACTAGTGCTGTCAAAACAAGATGACATGTTTGTAATAATTTTCTGGGTGATGCTGTTTGTCATCCTTTGGGCTATGATTAAATCTGCTCACTACCCTGTTCCGTTTACACGTGGGAGTTAAAACAAGGGCAGGATCCTTTACCTGGGCACGGAGCAAGGCTGCCTTTGCAGAGAAGTGTGCTTTCTTCTTCTTTATGATGGTGAAAGCAAGAATGTTGTCATCATCTATGCCTGCAGTGCACCCTTTTAATCTTGCCTCTTAAGATATTTCAGTAGCACACCTGGTCAAGTGAACACATGCCTCCCACAGGAGTGGGAAACCTGTGCTCGACTTCCCTCTGCCGTCGTACACGTGTGTTACTGCTTTGTGCAAGTTGTGTGCTGTTCATTTACGTTTGCTTCCTCCAGGCTATGGAGAGCATTGCAATGTCTTATCTTTCTCCCAGTGAGTGGAGTGGCCATAAAGGCAGTGTCCCAAGTCCCAGTGTCTGAAAAGCTTCAAAATAGTGGGAACTGAGTTTTGTTTGTTTATTTTGCTGATACTGTCCTCTGATTCAGTAGCCCTATATGTCTGAATGGGAGGTCTCATCCCTTCGCTGATGCTCAGTGGAAATAGCAAATCCATCAAACTCCCACAAACAGACGTGGCTAAGAACATACTAATGTGTGTGAGTGCCTATTTACTTTTTTTGCCTCTGAATTTTTTTTTTCTTTGAGAGTTTGTCTTTTTATAAATGCACTCAGCAAATCATATCATGGTTGCAGTGCACAGAGAAGGAAGAGGAACACTTTCCTTGAATTTCAACAGTAGAATTGGAACCCCTAAAAAAAAAAAAAAATGGCGAGGGTTTCTGTTTCATTTTTAGTTGTAAATCAGGAGGGGCCATGAACATGCTGCCGGTGATTGCCTTCTGTGGCATTGCTCGCAAATGTAAAATTAGGCCTATTCCTCATTGAATTGGGAGTCATACTTCTCAGTAATGTTTTATGGGGGGAAAAATAAAGCCTTTTCTGGCAGATTGATTGTTCGTAACTCCAGGTGCAAGTCATTTTTTCCAGAGATTGTTCAAGTGGGTGCAGGTGATCCGCGGGGGTTGCTCTGTCTGCACACATGGAAAATCTGCGGCGGGCCTGGAGGCAGGCGGATGGTCCCAGCCAGCGGGACCCCGGTTTGCCCCTTGTTTTAGAGGTGTCTCCTTACATGAACGAGGTCACGTCAGCTCTCACCTCTGCCTTGTATGACAGAAAGTTATTCGGTAATGGAGTCTGGCCTTGCCATGGCCATGGTTATGGCAGGAGTTTGACGGTTTGCGGCCTGTTGAAATGGCGCGGTCCTGTGAGGTGAATTCTGAGTCTGCAGAAGGATAGTGCTGCGGATCTGGGGGAATCGGGGATGTTGCTCTTATTCATGATGGTATGTTCGTGTATTGGATTTTAGAGGCAAGGTGTTGGCAGTGGGGGACTGCAGGGGTGGCATTCCCCTGCCAGACACAGCCGGTTCCGGAAGGTTCCCAGGGCTCCACAGCAGAGCACAGCTGGGCCGGGCCCCTCAGCGCTGCTGGTGGCACCGCTGTGGAAAGGTATTTAAGAAAGGGCAAAATGCTGCATGGCAGCGAGGAGAAAATTGTGAGAAACAGCCCTGCAAGCAGCCAGGCTGAGAAGGGGGTGGGGTGGGGAGAGAGCAGGCATTTCCCCTCAGCCCATGGGGAACCATGTTGGAGCAGGTATCCATGGTGCAGCCGTGAGGGGGGCTGACCTTGTCCGGCTGCTAAATGCCCACCCAGCTGCTCTCTCGTTCCCCCTCTTCAGCAGGACAAGGGAAGAAAATAAGATGAAAAAGCTTGTGGGTCGAGATAAAGGCAGGGAGATTGCTTACCAGTTACTGTCACAGGCAAACCAGCCCTAATGTGGTGAAAAATTAATTTAATTTTTAGCCAGTTAAACCAGGTTTGGATAGTGAGAAACAAAGACAAATGTAAACACCTTCCCCCCTGCCAGGCCCTTTTCCCCAGGCTCAGCTTCCCTCCATCATTCCCAACTCCACTATGGCCCGCTCCCCCAGCGGCGCAGGGCGATCGGGGCTGCAGTCGGTCCATCGCAGCTCTCCTCTGCCCTCTCCTTTTCCTCCTCAGCTTTTCCCCTGGTCCGGCGTGGGTCCTTCCCACGGGCTGCAGTCTTTCAAGAACTGCTCTAGCGTGGGTTCATTGCAATGAACTTCCTTTTGGAGTCAGGCTTGCTGTGTACCCTGTACCTAATGGATGTCTCCATTTAGGTCAAGTGGCTTCTCATTTTGGAGAAGGAAGCCATCTGCTATATTTGCTGTTGAACTTGGCATTACTGTTGGGCCAATGCACCCCTCGTTATCTATATCCATGTGACATTAAGAGCAAACAAAATAAGCTGCAATGTTTCAGGTTTTGTTGTGTTTGAAATAGTTTAATTTTTACCCTACATTTAGATATTAAAATGCTGTTGTATTTTTTTAATGACAGCTTCTTCCCAGGGTTTCAGCACTTTTCGTTTATCTACCTTATTCTCATTTTCACTTGTCTTTTGTGCAGCCCTTCCACTCATCAGAGCTCTAATGAGATTTATGAGTAAGGTTAGTTAGCAGGGAATGAAATAAATGTTACAGGGGTCATTTGTGAGTGGGTGAATAGTTTTGCCTTCAGTTTTCTTTAGCAGCTATTTTGAATTTCAAATCCAAAGAAGAGAAAGGATTAAAAAAAAAAATAAAAAAATTTAAAGAGGCTGCAGGAACAGAACAGGGACCTGATCCTTGAGCTGGATCTGCCCATGTGCTCTTAGCCTGGTTCAACCAAAGGGTTGGTGTTTATGCCTGCTTTGTTCTGGACTATTATCTTTCTGAACATAATTAAGATCATACCCTCCCCAAATAAGTAGAAATGTAAAAGGAAATTGTAGATTCAGCTGTTGCCTGTGCCTTGAGTATTTTTTGTCTATTCCCAGCTAGCTAGTGTGGAGGTACCTTCCCCCTTGCCCCCTAGAAGACTGTGTGGCACAAGACCTTTGGGATCTGGGAATGCTCAATAAACTCACCCAGCCTACAATACTTCCTTTTAGCTAAACAACTTGCAGCATAAGGTTGAAAATTCATTTGTGAATATTACAGTCAGAAGAAAGTGTAGCTCTGTAGTAATTTCAGTCCCTGGAGAGTGACCTACCAAGGAGGGCCCCTGCCTGATGAGGTGATTATTTTTCTTCCCCTTGTTGAAGAAACATTTCATCTGCTTAATATGGTGGAACTTCAGTTTGCACTTGAGAGATCATGAGAAATTAGTGCCTCAGCAAAGACAGTCTCTCATAGTGAGTCATGAGCCCTTTGTGGTTAGATGAGGTAAGTTTTGGAGATATCAGAGCCACAGAAGTCCTCTTGAAATGGCATCGTCTTTCTTGTGGATCTTGTGGATTCTTCCACTGCTGCAAAGAAGCATTTGTCTCTTGTTTTGTTTGTTTGTTTGTTTTTTGTCTCTTCCCTCAAACACCACCAGTTGCTCTTGACAACAGAGACTGAGTTGCAAAGACAGGTGATGGGCACTGTCTTCCAGGAGATGGGAGGGATGGCTGGCAGCTAGGGATTACTGGTTTTCCTCTGATGATTAAGATTAAATTTACTGACACTTTCAATGGGCTAGACCTTTTAAAAATGAAAAGATTTTCCATCATATTAGTAAGAGGGAACAGGTAGTGCTTGTCAGACTGTAAGGTGTTTCAGACACCTCTGCACTGACCTCTCCAAACTGCTTTTCTTTAGATATATTAACACAAGGGCCAGCTCTTCCACATAATTCAGGATGCTCTTCAACCCTTCATGTAACCCAGAAGGAGCTGCTGGCTCAGAGCAAATTTAGTACAGTCTGTCCTAAAGGTGAGGACCTGTATACCCTCCTTATTGTGCCTGTTTATGTATTGTTCAGATCTTTGGTTTGAACTGATGTTGCATTTTACCCATGGGTCCTTTCTTTTGCATGTAATTACATGTTTTTGAGCTGGGTATCTTCTGAATCATGCTTGCTGTTGCTTGGGTGGGGGGAAGTCATATGGATGGTTAGGTTATGCTCAGATTCTTGTTTTTTAATTTTTTTTTTAAAATAAGTTGAAGTTGAAGCAAGTGCAGAAAACCTTTTGCTGTTTCATCTGTCGTGTTCAGCTGTGTCTTGGGAAACTAGTTTCTGTTAATGCATCCACTGATGCCTCTCAGGGTGAATAATGATGTGTGATAATATAGCTGAAGGCAACAGTGTAAACTCTTTAAATTTGGTTGCGCTCATCAAATTGTTATTCCCCCTCTATTTTTTTGCATTTTGCTGATAGCTCTTGGTAAAGATGATGTCATTAGAAAGCAAAGGTGCAAGCACTGTATATCTTTACAATTAATAGAATGAGAGGCAGAAGTTTTTTTGCTGTTTATTTATGAACAAATGCCATAATATTGTTGATCCTTTATTTTGAAATTTTAACAAATCATCTGAATGGTAGAGGCTTTGTATAAACTGTCTTGTGCTGTTATTGACATGAAATAGTGGATTAGAACTGTCAGCCATCAACAATTTTAGTTATTTTTGACAATGTGGAAATTTTTTTTTTTTTTTTGTGGTATTGCATTACAAGATGCAGTGATTAGGAGCAATGGCATTGCCATAACTGCATGCATGTTACCTATGGTTATAAACACAAAAATATCCCTGGTGTTGAAATGCCCTGTGGGTACTATGTATGTGTGGTAGTATGCTGGGAAATCTGCCCCAGGGTCCCTCTTCTGTACCCACAGCTGTCTAGGATTGGGGAAAAAAAGAGAATTCGGCTGATCTTCCTCTCTGTTGCTGCTATGGAATATCCTAAGAGTCCTGTGTGCATCTGAGAGATGTCTGACAAGAAGACTCAGACCTTCCCCTGTCCAGAGACACATTTTGTTCTTTGCTGCCTGCAGCTTTCTCCTTTCACAGTCTTGGAGATGCCTCTTCAACCCTTCATGTAACCCAGAAGGAGCTGCTGGTTCAGAGCAAATTTAGTACAGTCTGTCCTAAAGGTGGGGACCTGCATGCAGATACACATTGCAGAGAGGAGCTTGTGTCCGGAGGGGAAGCCCAGGGTCTGCAAGGGAGGTCGTTATAGCTGGAAGCAGAGAGGTTGAGGAGCTGCTGGGGCAGGAGGACCCACAGCTTTCCAGGGGTGGCAGGAAGACAGACATCCGTGCTGTTGGCACCAAGGCCTGGTGGCTGGGTGCCTGTGCTTGTGGGGTTCTTTTTGTCTGCTCCATCTCACTGAAAATGTGGAAAGTTTAAAATCTATTAGCTGATTCTGTCATAAAGTCAGGCTTTTCCTGTTCCTTGCTGAATCTTACACTAGGGAGGGGAAAAAGCAGCCTGAACTCAGTAAATATCACTTTAATAACAGTGTAATAACAAATAACACTATAATTTTATATCTACAATTTATGTTCCTTGTATTTTTTAGACTCTGGACCAAGAAAGGATAGTAATAAGTGGTGTCAATTTAAATAAGGGAAAGTGATAATCGTAACCTTTGAAATAACTGGAACTTTTTATATACTTTGCAAATATATTCTCTGAAAGGTTATGCTAGTGCTTTAGCTAGACACAGAAATTTTCGTGCCTTTCCCCCCATAATTTCTTCAGTGCTATTTTCTCTTTATTAGTGTAATTATTACAGGTTAGCACTGCTATCATTTTCTCTTTTCATGGCTCTGTAGCATGCTATTATTTTCAGGAAGCAAAAAGTAGGTGTCTTTAATAGTACCATTACTGTTCTTCAGCCTTTAAATTTCATATAAAAACTAGTTAAGGGGTATGATCCTAGTGTTAAAATCGCTCTCCGTGGAATGCAATAAGATGATTTATAGCATAAATATAAACCCTTAATAGGCACCCAAAATGGCAACCCTCAGAGATTTAGTGGCACCAATACTAAGCTTTTGATCACTTTAACAGCACGTTCCTAGAATTTTATGCAGTGAAGGAAAATTTATTTCCTTAGCAGTGGATCTCTGGGCATTGGCTTGTCTGTGTTTCACTCTGTTGCCCTGAACTTTAAGTAATTTATTGACAGCATGGGGATATAGGGATGGCAATTCTGGGGGTTTAGGATGATGGTAACATAAAGACTTGGACTTGGTAGTGAAAATTCAGATCAGTTCAGAAGGGACTGAAGGTTTCATTGACAAAATGGCTTGGTGCCTCTTGCCCGCACCTGAGAATTCATTGCTGCAAGTGGCACCAGTTGGTAATTCAGCAGCTGGAGGTCTTGGAGCTGTGCTGGAGACAACTCTGTGCTGGGGACAAGTCAGACTGAAGCTGTAGGGCTGTGAATTTTGGTGCTTAAGGTTTCTGATTGGTTGGTCATGTTTTTTCAACAGCTTTTAGTCACTCTGCCAAAACTTAGGTTAGACCTTGGAGGGTGTGGGAATCATCCTGTCCTGCCACCTTAGTGTAGCTGTTCTTCCCCTGCAAAAGGGAGATGGCAGCCCTGCATGTCTCAACTAGATGTATACCAGGGCAGTGCGTCCTGTCTTCTTTCTCTCCTGTGCAGAAAGATATGTGGCAAGTTAGTTGCTTTCCCTACCAGGGAAGGGTGCATTTATTTTAAGTTATTCAGGATAAATGACCTTTGTCTGAGGTCCCATTTGGTTACAGTAAGGCCAGGAGTAAGGGGCCCTTCGCAGCAGAGCGATTGCTCTGTTAGCAGGCACTTATGAGTAATGGAGCCTACACTGCAATGAGTTGCATAATAATTAATTCCCTAAGTACCTTTCTCTGTGTCCTCGCTTGAGCTTCAATGTAGCAACACAGTTGAATCTGTGGTCCAGATCTGATTCATCTCATTACCTTACCTTGAAGGCTGAAGAACAGTATTTGTAGCTGTATTAGTGCTACCTGCTGTGTGTAGATGTGCTCTTTCCCTGTCCGTTCACCTGGTCCTCTTAAATATGCAGGGCTGGAGACTCTTTCCCTAGGGCAGGAATTTGGCAACCAGCAAGGGGGAGCAGGGGGGAAGTCATGGTTTCACAAAATGTATGGCACTGTTTAACACTGGAATGTTTCAATACCAAGCATTTCTAGATTTCATCAGAAATTCAGGTAACTGACCTCATTTGCTGTCAATATTTACTCAAACAGTTGAGAAACTACTTGCTGTCCAGGCTGCTGGAATATTAATTTGACTGCAGATATGTTAACTTTTGCTGTTTCCCTTTGGCATTTCTTTATTTGCTACCAGTAAAACCCTAACTTGCCTAAGGTTTTGGCACCCTTAGCTAAGGCTTAGTATTTAGATGAGTGTTAGTCTGTACCTAAGGTTGCAGCCATGACTTTTTTAGCCATGACATTTTTTAGCCTTTGGAAGAAGTAAATGTTAGGAAAATAACTTCCTCCCCACGCAGCTGTGTTCAGAAAGCTGCTAGCGAAAGCTATTGCTGCTAAAATAACACTGAATTTTTAAAGACGTTCTTCATACTGTTATACAAAATATGGTGTTCTTTTAAAGTTTTGAAATAACGTAAAGATTCTTTTTCATCTTTTATTGCTTGCATACTGTGAAATTATGGAAACCTGTGAACTTGTTTGGCTGTGGCCGTAGTCTTCTAGATAACTGTTAAGATAACATGGCTGCAGTGTAGAACCTGCAGCAGCTGTACTCCTCCAAACTGTTTGATGCAAGCAAGCCTAGTTGTTTGATGTTTTAGTTTTCTATCCCATTTCAATTGCCAATGTTTGCTTCCCTAAGTCCCTTGTTATATGCATAAAGGCATATCAGAATAATTTCAGTTTTCTTTTAAGAACATTGTTTTTATTACTGGATTTCTGGTATAAACAGTGCATTCATCATCAGGATATTCTCATACGTTAACTCACCAAAGATGTTAAAAGCATCTGGGAAAGATCAGCTAAATATTCAGACCTGTCCTTTTCAATTACTTTACAGTTTATATTTTGCAGTATAACCAAGGCCAGAGTTGCATGTATTCGATGTCTAAATGTTTGTTTTACTCTGAAATGAGGAGAGGAAAGTCTTTTTAAAGACCCACCATTTAACAGTCAAAGCCAGCTTTGTTATTACTTCTCTATATGCTGGAAGTGCCTCAGGTGGGATCAGGGGTCTGCTGCTGTGCACTGCGAGTCCTGACCTCGCAGAGATGGGTCTCACTGGGACAGGCGGAGGGTACGGAGGGAGGGCCGATGTGTGGAGCAAGTTGCGCAGGGCTACTTGGCAGCTCGGTTGCAAAGTCAGGAGTTTTCACCAATTTCCCACTCTGCTGATGTACTGAGGGTGAGCGTGTCGCATGTCAGGCGCAGCGCGGTGTCCAGGGGTGTGCAGTTTGTGGGGCTGATGTCACCAGGACTGACGTGTCTGCACTGAGCTCCTGGGGACCTCTCGGGGATGGGCCCCTGGAGGTGGTCTCATGCTCCCATGCCAACAGCAAGGTCAGGGAGGAATGCAACCTTTTAAAAAATTTCTCTGAAAGACTCTTTGCCGAAGTAGTGGCAACTAGGAAGGAAATGCTGGTGCAAGGTTTATTTGTAGCTTTCTCTGGAAAATATTTAGATAATTCCTTTATGGCTACGAGCAATTCTGCCAGCCCTCTGTGTTCCTTGTCCCAAATGTATGCATTTTGAATGGGAATGTCACACTTTAGATAGAAGTCCCCAGACTATATCAGGTTTCCCGTGAAACGGTGCTGTGCAAACAGAGCCACATGTCACTGTCATGCGTTAATGACACCTCTCACTGTGCGCGACGACCTCAGACGCAGTGGCTCAGTGTGTCGGTTAGCAATGCTCTGCAGGAAGGAACGATCACCTGTATTTAAGGGGGGGGAGGCAAAATCTCTGCTCTGCAGGGGAACCAAGAGGTGATGCTGAGAATTAACAGCTGGGCTTGGGAGACTTCCTAACTCAACATCGGAGCCTGTAAAATTGAAATAAATTTTGCTTTTCTTTCCATGTAACGCTGAGCTGAGCCAGCAACGCCTGTGTCGAATTTCCATCAAATATGGTTAAAACCTGTCAGTTTTGAGCCCTCCTGCATAACACATCTGTAACAGAAACCGTCATTTGAGCCTAACTGAGCCAGGCAAGCAGCATGATCTGTCATTATACTTAAATGTACTGAGTAAAGAAAGGACTTTGGGCTTCTCATGCTCTGTGAGGATGCTGGATCTATATCTGATAATCTCTTTGCTTGTTGTGGGGCTGCGTGATGTCCTGCTTGCTGGGGGAGAATGGCCAACGTGCAGGCATTTGGGGGCAGCCAGCAAACACGTAGGAGCCCATCACCATTTTCTGTTTCTTAGCATTTAAGAACATCAACAGGTCTTGATGCAATTACATGTGATGACTGCCTGGTATAGCCCTGCTCTTCCACAGTGGCCTGTGACAGTTCCTGGGGAGCACTCAGCATTTATGTATATTAACTACAGTAACTGTGAATAATGAGATTAGTGGGTGAAAGAAGCCATGTGCATTCAGGAAACCCTAACGCAGTTGGTCTCTGGCCTGTACATGCTGCCATCATGGTGCACAGCTCTGAGTGGCAGGGAGCAGGTCCTTGTGGTCAGACACACAGCCTCTGGTTCGTGCTTTAAATCTCTGCCCGCATGTAAAAATCCCCCCTCTCCATCCTCACCTATACCAATACTTGAGGTAATCTTATTCCTGAGACACAGTTCAGGAGCGTCTTGCCTGTCCAGTCTTTCATGAACGATTGGGTTTGCTAGACACAAGGACAGCTTTGAGAGCTGGTCAGTGCTCCACCTGTTGCATGTTCCCCTTGTGCTTTGCATCAAAAAGCTGCACATCAAAGCAACTCAGGGGGAGCATGGTTCTCTATTGGTCTGACCCCCTCGTCCAGGGCCAGATTGAACACGGTCCGAACTGGCAGCGTTATTCCCTCCTCCACCTGCTACTGCTTTCACTGCCCAGCAGGGAGCAGGGCTGTTTTCTCTCATCCTTGATTGACTCCTTTGGCAAATTTTTGCAATAACCTCTTAAAGGGTTCCTTTGTACACTGGGTGATGTGGTTTCAGGCAGCCCCAAAGTCCGCTGGGTCATTTGGATGTAGACATTTGTGTTTAAATATTGTCTTATGCTGCAAGCCCATGTGGAAAATAAAATGCATTGACTCCTACCTACCAATATTTAAGGATGTCCCTTGAACTTGGATAATCTTTGGGGAACCCTGCAAATGCAGCTTTGTCAGGAAATATGTTGAAATATCATGGCCTGGGTCTCTTTTTGTGTTCTGAAACACAGCGGGGAAATTTGTCTTTGAAGTGCGTTGCTTGCAGACACAGATTTAGGTGCTTGAGAAATTTACATTTAAAGATATGGGGTGTGGGGAACTTTCCCAAATTTCCTGTGTAGTGAAGTTGAACTTTTGTCAGTTTAATAAATATGGGATGGTTTCCTCACAGAAAGAGGAGCATAAATACTGCAGAAATGAGTGCTTTACAGATACTTTGATTAGATTGATGGATACCTATTCCTTTCAACTTAAGCCAATGCTCTACCCCAAAAGCCCACAGCACATTTGCATAATTAAAATGCAATTAAAAACTTTCTGGACAAGAAACTGCATAGAGTTGGTGTAGAGTGAGGGAGGGTTAGAAATCTTTCCCACAGTTCCACCTGAGTAACCCAGGGAGCTGGGATGGCTTGTTTGGACCTACTAGAAAATCAGATATTTTTCCTGGTCTTTTTGAGGATTTCTTGTTATGTACATCAAGAACCCAACTCCAGGCTCATTAAAGTTTACTTCCATGCCTCCAATAGCAGAATTGGAAGGTATTTTGAGGAGGAAGAGGAAAAAAGGGGGATACAGTTTTGTGGACCCACATATGAGATGAGGCACCACATGGCCGCTCCTTGTTATCATAGTTTTCCCAGGCATTTTGCACTTTGGCTGTTTGACTTGGCTTTACATTGCTCCTTGAAGATGTCAATGAAAAGCTGTAGTGTTTTACTGATGCTTTCTTTTTAGTGTTGTGGGTTTTGTCCCTTGTGGAAGCTTTATACATTAATACCTTTTTTAAATGAGTATAATCAATCTATGACTGCAGCTAAGGACTTCATGGCAACCGTATGGATTCTGTCTAGACCCCTGTGGATTTTGGATCATTCTAGGCTTACAGGTTTGTTCTTATTTACTGCTGAGACTTGCACCAAAAACATTTAATACCTGAGCAGAGCCTCAGGGATGCAGCCCACATTCAATACCAATTGATCCAGGTGGATAGGAGCTGCAGATTGGATGTGAGTGGGACATGAGGGGAAATTAAAATGCTACTTGAAGTTTCCCCTGAATGCTGGTCTGGGATTCAGACCGGTGCCAAGCTTAATGCACTGCTTGAGACTTGCCTGTGCATGTCTCCTACCTGTCCCCTCCTGCCAGGGCTGTGTCTTACAGTTGAGATCAGTGCGTGCAACCCCAGAGCAGGGGAGGCTGCTCTCAGGAACGTGTGCCATGCTGTGGCTCATGTCCCAGGGGGCTTTCCTTGTGGGAAGGAGGACCCTTAGGAGGTGTGTGGCTGTTGTGGTTAGGGTGGGAGCCCCTGGGTTGCTCAGAGCAGCCCTCCTTTCTCCTGATGCCTGGGGGCATCAAATGACTTCAGTCTGTAAGTGGGGGGTAATTATGGAAAGCGTTGTACTCTAGTGAGCTTGTATCTGGTAAGAATGTTAATCATGTCTCTGTATTTGGTATAAATATTTACATCTGAACTGTTTTAATTGGAAACTACTGTTGATTTTAAAAACATTCTACACAAGTGATGCAGTGTCTTTGCATGCTTAATAGGAAGAACTGGTTTCATGTGTGATTCAGGGTACTAAATAAGATATTAAGTTATGCAGAGTAAAATGTAAATGTATGTTGCTTATTTATGTTTTTCAGGTAAGAAATTGCATTCCGTTAAGCAAGGCTGCCTAAGGGAGTTGACAGATGCTGGCTCTGTGCATTCATTTGTAAGCTACCAAATCATGCAAAGTATTCTAGCATTAATCCTGCTTGATATTTTGGCAGCTTTCTGAATTAAATTATTGCTTTCAAAATATCCAAACAAAACCTTCCTCCAAATTCTGTTGTTCTTTTCCTTCCCTTTGCAAAACTGTTTACTAAATACTATCCAAATTAAAAAATAGTTTCTGGTTCTTCCATAGACCTGCATGTTTTTCAAGTGAGTTCTGTATACAAATTTTCCTTGCTCTAGACCTTTCTGATATCTCTCAGATAATCAGTTGCACAGATATTTCTTTAAATAAATGTCACCCTGCCTCAAAGCTTCACCCCCCCACCCCACCCCCCCTTTTTTTTTTGTCCATATCTGTGGTAAGCAATACAAAAGGCATAAAAATGTTGTTTCCAGTCTCTTATAGCTAGAAAGTCTACCAACTACAATCAATAACTCCAAATTTCTAGGGTAAATTAAATGAAAGCAATATACATGATTCTCCCTCATTACACAGGAGAGGAATGGAAAGCTAGAAACGTGATCTGGTTCTTGCAGATACTTGATGAAAAATAATAAAGCTTTGCAGGAAGGTAGCCACCAGGAGTCTAAAATTGATTTTCTTCATTACAGCTGCTTGAGATTTGCATTTTTTATATCAAAGGACTTTACAGTGGGAGACATTTTTCCTTCCTAAGTAGTTTATTTGGTAAGACAAGGAGATAAAAGATTTTGCTTAGACAAACACCAAAGAAACCCTCAAGCATTACTTCATAAAGGCAAAGCTACGGTCTGTCTTTGCCATGGATACAGTGAGGCACAGGTGCGAGAGAGCTAATTCAAGTCATTAATCCCAATATGACTACATTTCCTGGCCTTTCAGTGCCAAAAGGGTTGTTTGAAGGAGGTCACCATTTTAATTCTGGAAGTAGATGGAGAAACTTGCCCTAAAATTGCAGTGCAGGCCCCTGGTACTGCAGTGGGCTCTAATAAGAAGCTCTTCTAATATACTGCTTTTTAATCCTATGGTTGTCGTTATTTTTGTCAGCAAAGCACTTTGAACACATGCTTAATTTAAAGCACGGCTAGTCTCATGGAAGTCAAATGGTATTCAAGCTGGCGTGATAGAAGCTCCCACAGCTCAGCGTGACCTGGTAGCGTGCAGAGCCTTGGGCAGCACTTGGGTCTCCATCTCACTGCTGCGTTGCACCTACTGTCCTGAAAATCGCCCCTTCCCTCTGTGCCGGAGTGGCACGGGAGGATGCAATGAACAGCAGTTAAGACCAAGAAGGAACAGCTATTTAAAGCTGTCGGTGGTAGTGTTTATAGGCTAACCAGGCATGGCTGTAGTAAAGGGAGCAGCTGTTGGCATTTTATACCACAGAAGCTGTGAGAGTTAGACACAGGTAAAACTCTTGACTAATGTGCTGCCCGTCTACTTGGTTGCAACCTCTTCCTCAGCAAACATGGACTTTTGTTGAGCGATAGATGATGGCATGTTGAGAATGGCTACTAGTCTTTTGGATGATATGGGTGAGCCTTAATTTATTCTTAGCTGAACATAAGGCTGGAAAATATTTGCATTTTAATTAATCAGCATCTTTTTCCTGGAAACAAAATGAACCCTGTGCTCTTGGTAGGCCTTGACAGTGAAGAGCAATGTCCTCAGCAGAGCTCACATTTTACCATTTAATTCCAAAACACAGTTCTGGAACTGGGCAAAGAAGGTTATATGGGGGTTATGCTGGTCTGGAATTTGTCCTGTATCTTCCTTTTGATTCCCTGCATGATGCTGTCAGCCAACAGAGATGTCCTTTTAGTATGATAAAGGGGATGGATGTGGGTGTTTTTCTTGCAGAAGTTAAACCCACATTTATATATCTGGGAAATTGGCTCTCCTACCCAGCTGGTGCAGTGTGTGAATTTTCAAACTGCATGCTGTGCTGTAGAGATTCCTCTTGCTATCCCCTTTCAAACTATTCCCCCAGAAGAAGTGCCAGCATAATTTTAATATGCATAAACTGTGGAGGCAACGATGATAATTAACAGCAGGGTGCCCAATTTTGAAATACTGTATTTATCATTCCTTATAGTTCTTTTTTTATCATTCTCACTTTTCGTCAGGCTGGGAAAAATTTCTCCCAGACAGAGCTGAGGTTTTCTTGCAGAAAAGGGAGAAGGTACGTGATTCAGAGAAGCCAGAGCCTAGTCCTGTCCTTCTTGAAGTCAGTTCCAAGGCTGCCATTGATTTTACTGGCACCCAGTTTGAACCCTTGGACTGTAGCTCATCCAGTAATACTCCAGGCTTCAGTATGACAAAATAAGTAGGATAGAAATAAGTTACTCTTCTTTCACTGTCCATGCTGCTGCCATTAGATTTAACACAGAATTTCATTCCTGCACCAATTTTCAGGCATATGGAATATTAACATCATTAATTCATTTTTACCATCTTGAAGAATTTAAATCAGCTGGGAACTTTATTCTTCCAATTCAAAACATAATTTAAATCCATAAGGAATTACAGTTGTTGTTAATGACTCTCATAATTAATTTCTTTATGAAATAGAATGAATGCTTAGTGTCTCAGGTACTAAATGGTCTATATTCTTACAGTGCTATTTCAATTTTAATTTAATTAAACTGTGGGATATCTAGTTGAGTAACATTATATAAAAAAGAACTTAATGTGAAAGGCAGAGTGATATTATTCTTGCAGTGATAAAATCTAAATCAGACGGAAGTGGAAATCTAAATCAAGTGGAAGACTAGTGCAGAGTCTGTAATCTCTGTTTAAAATGTAAGACACTTTGCAGTCAATAGCTTAATCTCATTTGTTTTCAGATCAGTCTTATTTTAAAAGTGGCTTTTCTTTCATTGTTTTTTGTTCTTCTGTGGAGCAAATCATGGCATCTGAGGTGGCTTGCACAAGGTACCTGATTTTGTTCATTTATCACATTTTTGTACAGCTCTAAATCTATTGGATGAATACTTAGCTGGCCATAAAGTCTCTTAAACTCAATAGATGATACTGGTTTACACAGTTCTTGCCTGTTGTCTTTGCCAAGGTGATTACTGTTTTGCAAAAGTTTGTGAGAAAAGATTTGAGCTTTTGTAGCTATGGTCTGTGCTGGTGCGGGTTACTGTGTTGGGTTGTTTTGATTTTTTTTTTTTTTTTTTTTTAAATAATTGCATTGTAATTCAGTGGTTTAGAAACATACTGCCTTTATAAACATATGCACTGTGTACTACTTGTGCTTTTGATGAATATCATCAAATCATTTGGGTTGGAAAGATTCCTGGGAGATTGTGTAGTCCAATCTCTTGCTCAAAGCTGGGACAGCACTGAATTCAGACCAGATTGCTCAGGGCTTTGTCTAGTCAGGTCTTGAAAACCTCCAAGGACAGAGATTCTTCAGCTTCTCTGGGCTCTTGTTCCAGTTCTTAATTATACTCAGGGTTAGTATATCTAGTCCAGACTGTTGTATTTCATTCTCCCACCGTGTACCTCAATGAAGAGCATGGCTGTATTCTCTGTAAGCCTTGCCTAGGTACTTGTTGGCTTCTGTAGGTTCCCCTAAGCCTTCTCCTTTCCAGGTTAAACTAACTCAGCCTGTTGTCACAGCTTGTATGCTCCAGTCACTGACCATCTTGGTGGTCTCGGCTGGAGTCTCTCAAGCTGATCATCTTTCTTTTATTAGGGGCCCCCAAAATTGGAGGCAGTGTTCCAGCTGTGGTGTAACGAGTGCTGAGTAAAGGGGATTAACCAGTTCCCTTGATCTATTGGCTTATGCCCTTGTTGCTACAGCCTTGGATCCTGGTAGCCTTCGCTGCTGCTAGGGCTCACATGTTGCTGACTGTCCACCTGGACCACAGGTCCCTGTGCAGCGTTTGTACAGATGTGGTCCTAGATAACAGTTTGCAGAACACTGTGTTTTTTACTAAGGCAGGCAAACACTGCATTAATATCTTAAAACTTTGACTCACATCTGCTTTCTTGCCAAAAGAGTGAGCCACCACCTGCTATTAATTAAAACCAGCCTACTTCAGCTAGTGGCTAAGACCAAACTCAGGCGTATGCATCTTCAGTTTAAGCAGAGAAGTTGTTTTAAGCATTCATGTGACTCTTCTGGCATCCTGTTTCTTTTAAAGGCCAAATTCAACCCTTTCTCTTGACTCCCACAGGCTTTGAGCTGTGCCTAAAACATTTCCTTTCAGTCAAAAGCTGTCCAACTACTGCTTTCTAGACTGCCCGCACATGCACTGAAAGAGCCGGGTGGAAGCATTCGAGAGTGAATTAGAATGAATTAGAGGAGCCAGGTTTTATAAAGGCTGGAGGAAATGCAATGTAAATGCCAGTGACAGAGAGGAACTGCCAGTTCCTTCAAGCTGAAATCTTGTTTACATCTTTGCGTGCGTGCTTTTTTCCTTCTTTGCAAAACCCACTGCCTCTACGCCATTCCTCGCAGCTCCTTGCTATCTTTGTCCAGCAAGTCACTTGTCTTTACTTGTGGACTATATTTATCTTCATCCAAGTCACCTTTCTCAGTTAATATCAAGTTTTCCACTGCTGACGTTGGTGGGACCCTTCCTGCTGTCCTCTCCTGTTCCCAATCTGCATAGCCTTCTTGCCAGGCCAGACCTTGGACCCCAGGCACCATCTCTCTATCCCACTGGGCACAGTTTAATTCTCAGCTCCGTGCCTCCCTCACCCCTTCCATCACGCGTTCTCCTCTCTGTTTTGGCTCATTGTTCCAGCTGTTTTTTTGTTGCATGTTAGAGCTGGTGCTTTAATCCTCAGGCTGACCCCTCTGCTGTCCTGTCCCCAGCTGCGGCTGCGTGAGGAATTGCCCAGCTCTGCGCAGCCAGAGCAGTGGTCGCAGGGAAGTCCCAGGCAGGTCCCATGGAGCAGTGTTTCCATGTCTGACTGACAAGGGTTCCTCCGTCTGACTTGCAGGTGCTCAGGCTAGAGCACAGTTGCTGTAGGGCAATGAGGGAAGAAAGGAAGGATCCTGCTGTTTGACACGGATCAGCTGCTGCCTGGTGCACCTAAGCTGCAGCTGTTGGAAAGTCCCAAACCTGACTGACTCAGAGCATAAGGACAATAAAAGTCATCTCCATCTAGTTCTGCTGAACTTCAAGGCCTTGGTCCAAATGTACAATTTCCAAGTAAAATATCTGAAATACAATCTTTTTGGTTAAAATAATGCCTTTTCTCTGATCCCCATTCTTTGTTTTCTTTTATAAATTCATATTTTATTTTGCTTGCTTGATATTTGGTTGTACGGCACTGTTGCGTTTTCTCTCTGGTCTGCATGGTGTTGAACACTTTTATTCTTGAGATTATTCAGTGTGTGGAAACATGCTCTGTTGGCCATCCTGTCATGTGTGATATGACAGCTAGCCAATTTCTTTTTTCCTAGCTTTAGTTCTTTAAGCCTTTTTGGTTTTGCTGAGGCAACACAGAATTATTGCTATTGTTTTTAGTTCTGAAGTAAATCTTCAGGTTTAATGGATCATTTGCATAGCATCTCTGCACAAGGGGAGGAACTGGTGCAGCCTAATGCAACCTATTACCCCTCCCATCCCAAAGCAGTATCCAAAGGAGAAAAAAACAGGTGTCATTCAGACCCTTGGCTTTTTAAATAATTTTCTGCTAGAGCTATGAGGTCCAGCTGTTTTCTAGGACTTACCTTTTCTTAATATAATTAGAAGTTTAGACACAGGTTTACTGCACAAAACCAAAGCCCAGATCTTCACACAAAGGCAGCCCAGGATTGGCAGACATACTGCTGCTTGCAATAGCCAAGTTTTTAATTTATTAATCTTCTGACAGTGCTGCAATGAGAACTGAGCCTTTTAAATAGTTCCTTACTATTTTCAAAGTACTCTAAAGCACTTTCTAAAAAAGCTGAGAGTCTATACTGCTTGGCATCGCGGCTGTAGGCAAAACTAACAGCTCTTACTCTGTCAGCAGCTGTTCAAATGCCACAACAAATGGAAATGGCAGAACTTTGGGGTTTTTTTGGAGGAAGTATCCTCTGGCTAGGCTGCCAGCATACTCTCCTTGTTTTATGTTTTTTTTCAGAGCATGCAGCAAAATTTTGCTGTAGCCATTCTGTTTGTAGAGCTTTCTTGCTTTGAAAGCACTTGAAACCATCGCAGTGCCTCTCTGAGGGATTGCCCCATGTGCCTCCTTTGGGACATTTTACGGGGGGGAATGATGTTATTACCCTGCCCTTTCTCAGCATAGCCTTCATTAGGATAAAGCTTAATTTCAGTCTGATGGCTTGTGTGGCATTTTGGATAGGTGATAGGTTTGACTTCATTCCTTCAATCATCACAGCCAGTTTTGGTTCACAGGGGGCAACAGCACAGAGCTGTTGCCACTTGGTTTTCCTGTGCATAGGGAGTGTTTTGCTGCAGGATGTGTGGGTTGATCTCCTCCTGCACTTGGAGGCATGTTCTTCATGTCCCGGGAATTCTTTGATTCCCAGGAGACTGAGCATCCCAGCGCATCCTCTGCTGTGGCCTGCCCGGGTGCTTTCAGCGCTCCTGAAAGTCACCTTTTCTCCATTCATCTTAATACTCTGGGGCTGTGAAGGCACCAGTAGATAGGACTTGACCAGGTGTAATTTGCACCGTGTTCTGTATAATATTTGTAAAATGTGCCCCAGGTATTCGAAGCCTCCCGTAAGCCAAAGTGATGATGGCATGCAGCAAATCTGGATCTTGGAGGAAGAAGTCCTGGGGAGGTGTCACCGCAGAGGTGTGTACTGCTACGTAAACCTCCTCTCCCACTGACCCACGAGCACATGCTGGTTTGCAGAGCTACATCGGGGTAGGGAAAACTGTGGGTGCACACTTAACACCCTTGTCCCTTGAGTCATGTGTTTATGGGTTTGTCTTCAAGCACGGGGAGGCATCTGACCCTGTCTAAGCCTTTTCCTGTGTTTGGGCAGCTGCTGGAGATGTTTGGGGCTGTCAGTCTCCTCCAAAGGCTTTCTGGTGGTGAGGTGGCTGTTGGATATGGGAGCTGTAACCCTGTCTCTGCTGTCAAATCACTGTGCAGCCTTGGGCAGACTGTTTAATCTCAGCTTGATCGCCTCTGAAGATCTGACCTTATTTCCCTACTGTATAATTTTTACAGCCACATGACGATTGAAGATTAATTAGTTAATGTCTGTGAAGCGCTTTGAGTGTGTTATTTAAGGGTGAAGTATTATCGTAATGCTGTAGGGAAGTGTCACCATGTTTAATGTGTGTACTGGCATCTGTCCTTCCTCAAAACTTATAATGTATAAATTCTGTTTCAGTTCCTTTGATTTCCATATCTTCATTACTCATTTTTCCCTAGTTTGGAACTCACTTTTCATTTGATTTGAATTAGAAACATACCTTCTATATGGCAATGGTATGTAAAAGTTACTTTCAGCTTTTGGATATGTTACTAGTTTCAGCGGTATTTCTGGGAAATACTACCATAACCACTCCAGTCTGAAGAATCGAGGGACTGTTCTAATTCCTGTGTGTAATTTTCACTGCCTGTACTTTTCTAGAATGACTATATCTTTTACATTCATTTTCATCCTGATACATCTGCAGAGAGGGAAACTGTAATGACTCTCAGCAGTGAAGAGGATGTTTAGAAGGGTGCTTACCTTCATTCCCCATATTGGCTAAAGAATTATTCAGAAAAACACACACACTTGTGCAATGTTTCTTTGGAGAGCTAGCCATTACAATGTGAGATGGAGAGCTGGCATTCTTGTCTCTGCCTCTGAGATAAACTGCTTTATAGGTTTTGACTTCAAGTTTTCTGTCTTCTTCCATGCAGAGTTTATCCTGTGACTTTTGCTGTGCTTCTTATTCCTTAATTTCTTCTCCTTCCTATCTCTAACACTGTCATCAACTGTTGTTTAGTGGAAAGCTGGCAAATTCGTGAACTAATCATCTTTCCTTCTGTCTGAAGTTTTTTCCCCAGGGAGCTTTAGAAGGCATTTTCTTTTCTCTAAATCAAGGTGGCAGAAATCACATAGCCTTCATTTTTTTGGTTGCATGCAAGGCCATTTGGTATTTTTAAAGCTCTCCCACTTCTTGTTAATAATCTGTCCTACCATCCAAATATGTATTCTGTGCATATCCACTCCAATGATTTATTAAACGTCTTGCTTTCAGAGGAAACCCTGTAGTTGCTGTCAAAGATCTGGCCCTTTATACGGTTCAGGAATCCTGAGGCAGTGACTGGGCAAATCTCTCTGTAGTCCAAGGCAAGCCTTGCTGGGGGCCAGAGCAGAAGGGACAGCAGGGGACAAAGCCAGACATGCTTTCCCCCCCTCCCCAATGTGTATGGGAAGGGTGGGATTAGCCTGATAGTACAACCAGCAGCACCTGAGTTTTTGTTAGGGTTGCTGGAGGGCACAGGAGCTATGCCTGGACACAGTGGTGTTTTCCCATCTGCTGTCTGCAGGCTGTTGTGAAAGGCTCCCAAGGGAAGAATTGCAAGTTCTCCATTTGCTCTTGCTCTTTTGGCCTTGGCACCAACACAGGGACTGTATTTGATGTGAAAACTGCTTTTCTACACTGCAGCTTGTCACATAAATGGTGGTTTAGGTCTAGAATGGATTAAATATGACTCCACTCCAGCCCCTGTATATTGTGTTTATAGATAACTATTTGTTGATCCATATGGGAATTGCTTTCCATTTTTAGCATCTATATAAAAATCCATGCTATATATAAATATGTAGCCTTTATAAGGACATGAAACTTCTTCCCACAATGCTGAAACATTTACAGAAGCGGTACGACGACAAGGGGGTACAATGACACAAAAATCCAACATTCAGCATCCTGAAGGCCTGCCTTCTGACACACAGCACAGTCCTTCTCGCATAGGCCAATTTTTTAATCTCCTAATATACTTTTGAATACTTTGGGGAGGTCTGGAATGACGTAGCAATCTAGATAACTGCCTCATGATTAGAAGTAACGGGAAGGCAGATGCCAGCCATTACAGAAGTGTCAATAGAGAAGCGTTTGTCTGTATTGCTTACCCTGAAGTTAACGTGCGCAGACAAAATTATTGCTTAAATTCATCTGGTAGTGTTGAGAGAAAAACTTGTGTCAGAGGGGAAGGCTTTCCAGTGCTGGTCCTGTGAGATCTGTGCCAGTCCTCCTTTCCTGTCTCCTCTTCAGGAAAGCTGCTGACAAGCTGGCCGGGGGTTTGCAGTTACGTGGGAGCTGAAGCATGCTGGGCTCTGAACTCAGTGTTAATTTTTGCATTGCAGAAGTGCCTGGGAGCTCTCCTGAGTCCAAGACTCTGAGGAGTAGAAGCAGGCAATGAAAAGGCCATGTGTGTCCCATGCAGTTTAGTCTCAGAGTAAGAGAGGGCCAACAAATACAAGACCATGCTCAGGCCAGCAGTGAGTGATCACATCGTCCAGCAGTGCCTCAGCACCAGCCCAGCCTCTCTCGGTGCATCATCCATCATGCCATGGACTCTGTGCTGACACTGGAGAAGGGATGACCTTCAATGTTATTATTTCTGCAGGGCTGTCTCAAGACTGGTGAAGACTGCTCTTTCATAGCTATACCTCCCCAGTATAAGTATGACTGCAAACGGTGGCTTGCACTTGGTCAGCCTTCTAGAAATCATTGCCCTTGTTCTCACTTGTAAAAGGAGTGAACTATAACATTGTGTAACTCCTAAACTTGCTTTTTTGCATTGTTACATAAAATACAAATATCCTGAGATAAAAATGAGTGGTTTGGTGTAATCAGTTTCCATAAATATTTCATTGGTATAATTACCTGCTACTTTAAATTATTTTCTTGCTTGGCTTGTGCCTGATAAAAATATGAAATCTAATTCATTTTTGGAGTGTCACTTTGAAATAAGTGTGTGGATGTATTTGTAAAGCCCATTAAAAAAAGAGGGGAAAAAATAAAGTCATGCAGGCAACAAACATCCAATCTTTTTCACCAACATGAGATGAAATCGAAAAATATCCTTCCAAATTTGTGAAAATCTCAGCAGTTTACTTGATTAAAAAGGTATTTTGAAATGTAAGTTGTTGGAACATATAGAAAGAGAACAAATCAGGTCTGAATACCTTTCCCTTTTTTTCCCCTTTCTCGTTTTAAAGATTTGTGCTAGCGAGCTGATACGTAATACTGCAGCAGGTATGAAAAATCTCTCTTAAACCCCTGTAAAAACTACTGTGATTCTTTTGGATTTAGGGATTTATGGATTTTTTTCTTCTTTTTTTTTACATTTTGTTTTTGCTTTTTTCCCCCCCATCAGCTAATTTCCTTTATTTTTTCAGTAAATGATAGAACATGCTGTAAAGTCAAGATTTTTCTTAATGATTTTAATGATATAAACTACATCAGGGAGGTTTCTTCAGTGTTTTGCTTCTGTCTGGAGGACTGAACTGAACTGCAGCATGTATACACGTTCTTCATCCTTTGTCCAATTTTTTGAGGTCTTTCTCCCTTTAATTAGGCTATCTTTTTTGTTCTCACATCCACACCAAAAAAACAGCTGATGTCAGCAGGCTCAGATCACCATGGAGATCTTCCTAAAGTAAAATCTGATATTAGTTACTATTGGCCAGTAACAAAGGATTATGGATCAACAGAAGCCAGCTCCCCGAAATCCCAAATCCTCTTGGGTATTTCATACCTCATAGAAAGAAGCTGCAAGTTCATGGCCTGATCCCCGATAAAACCCAACCCAGCAGCTCCTTCTGGAATTGCATGGGTCTGTTTTCCCAGGATGCCCATGTCTGCACTCTGGGAATAAGTAAGCCATTGCAGAGGATGAAGCAATATATCCTGCATGAATATATCGCTTATTAAACTTGCATGAAAACAAGAGATTCTTATGTTGTAAAGGTAGCAAAGAGAGGCTGGGTGTATTAACCTTGAATTTCACCAGGGTGCTTTTGACAGTAAGAGCAAATACTGCCATGTGATGAGAGAATAATTGACACAAAAAATGCATATATTTGGGTCTGAATGCAGGCTGCTGCAATGAGTTGCTACTTGCTTACATTGAGCAGGGTTGCTTTGTATGTCAAGGCTCTCTAGCACAAGTACCCAGTGGGTGGCAGTGTACTAGCTTTGCTAGCTTTGGATGAGGCATGTTCTCCTTTTTATTTATTTATTTAAAAGAAAAAAAAATTCTCCAGCTAGTTTCCATGGTGATGACTGCAGCTTTGATGCCTGTGCAAAAGTGGAGAGGGAAATAAGAGGGCGATATTGCATTAAACTAGGAGTTGAGTAACCCATGGAAGTCACAGTGGTCACAGCAAACAGCAAGTTCTGCCGGGGAGAAAGTAGTAGACACAGAAATCATGGATGCCTAAAGAGCAGCTTCAGTCAAGCTGTTTTGGTAGAGTGGTCTAAACGCAGCTATAAACCTGAAGGATTTGGTTGGGGGAAAACAAGGCAAATTTGTCATGTATTTACATTAGCTGAACTAGACTCACTGCTAGAGTTTTTGGAAGATTTTTGCATTATATGGGTAAAGTCATGATAAAAAAAATAACAATACACAGTAAAATTCAATGTGGATTCTCCTGCCAGTAAAGTGATACATCTAAATAATATTGTGGATTTAAATGCCAGGTCAGACAAGTATTGTTTTTTATGAACTCATTCAAGTTTTGCATTGAAACAATTTTATTTTCTGGTAAAAGAAATAGTTGTCAGGCTTGAAATTTGGATTTGTTAAAACTATATCTAAAATTCTCTTTTGTACACATTGCGCCTGCTCTGCAGCAGTAACCTCCAAATTACACAGCAGAGGTCTTGAAATTCATGCACTGCAGTAATTGTCGATACTGTTGACTTTGCACCGTAATCATTTGTGACTGCTATGAGACGTGGCTGAATTTAATGCCCACGATCTACAGCTTAACAGTGTAGATTGATCCTGGTCTATTTTGTGTAAAAGCTGCTGATCAAGGAGTGCTACAGGTCTGTTTCTCAGACCTGCCTCTTCCTTGCTGTTTCAATTCAATCAACTTGTCCCACTCAGCTTGGGCAGAGTCTGTCAGATGGAGAGGGGTCTGCTGGCTCCTGTGAGGGGGCAGAAGCTAAAGTCCTAACACACACTGCACCATCTGGAGCTCTGAAACCATGGTATTTGCTTGAAATTTAACTGTGTATCAAAGTTTTTGTTTGTTTTAAAAAGAGAAAAAAAAAAGGGGGGGGAGATGCCCAGGCTTTACCAGTGCAGCTTTTGGGAGTGTACATGTGGATCACGGCGGTCTTTCTCCAGGCTCCCCTGGGCTTCCAGTAAAACTGCATCCCCAGTCCATCATTGGTGATGTCCTACGTTTTCCCGGTTTTTCTGTCTCCCTCCGTCATCTCTCATCACCTTTGCCTTCAGGCTCCTTGACCAGCACCCAGACGCCAGCAGAAGCCTGCCTACATGCAGTTTGGTCCTGCCTTGCTGAGGGTCTCACGAGCCCTTGAAGCGTTTCTTCCCTGATATTGCTAAGCCCACCCTCAGACTCCTGCCTTCCACAGCAGATCTGCAGCATGTCTGTGTTTCCTCCAAATTGTGCTCAATATGCAACCTCAGGTGGTACATTGGGAAAACTTGAGCATACCTCACTTCTGTGGTGGTTGGATTTAAAGCATCGTGTCTGATGTTGATTATTTTGGTTTTGAGGTATAGGTATATGTAGTAGGAGTTGCAAAACAGTTGTTGGAAAGAGAGACAGTTGCCTCTCTGGCTGCTAGAGGGGTAACATGAATGACAAACCTTGTTCGCAGAAATTGCTGTGTGTGTTACTGTTTCTCGGTGTTCAGTGTGGTTTTCTAAAGGATCAAACAGGAGGAAAATCAGCCTTTCTGCAGCTCTGGGTGGATGAGTATGCACAGGAGGTATGCTAGAGTCTCAGCAAATGGCAGGTTTGAGCAAGAGATGAAAAGAAAGTAACCAAAGAGATTTCTGGATTTTCTTTTTCTTTTCTGTGGTTGCTCAGTCTCTGGATATACCTTTCTCTCTCATTCTTCGTGCGCACCCTTCTTTAATGAAAGATGATCAGCCGTGTTAGTCATATGCTTCCTGGTCCTCAAAGCAGCTCTTCTGTATGGGGGATGTTTGGGCATTGCTGATTATGGCTCTTAAACAAGCAATCTTTGTATCAAAGGCTGGCCAGACAAGATTGAATAAAATTTCTCTCTGTGTTTAATACAGAATATCCGAGGACATTTTTTCCTCTGTAGAGTTAAGTTACGTTTCAGGGAGATGACTTGGTCAAATTGACTTCATGGGCATGAAACCTTCATTGTCATTGTGGAAAATCAGCTCACTCATAGGAGTTGTTTTCTGGACTTACACAGGTTCTTGCAAGCTGTTTGAAGGATGCTAAATATATTGCAGCCAAGGAAAGCTGACAAGGATTGTAGCTGCCAAATTTCTAATAGCAACTTCATAATTTCATTGCATTTTGAGCAATGAAGAGGAGAAAAATACTGTTAACTTGGCAAAACCTGTCTTTCTGTGTTTTTCAGGGTGTGGCAACAATCCTTACTAAACTGAGTATAAGTCAGCAAGAAGATAACCTGCTTTCAACAAAAATTAAAGCTCTGTATCCCTACCTGTATAAAATTGGTGCATGACTTTCCTTGTTGAAATACATCATCCTTCTCCAAATGAATTAGACAGACTGAGACTCAAGACTTGAGGATTAGCTGAGGGCTTAATTAAAACATCATCAGTGTTGTCCCTGCAGAATCAAAATCCTGACACTCTGGTTACTGAACTATATTTGAGCCTTAATTTTAAATGACTGACTTTTACTTTAAAGGGATCATCACTTAGAAACTTAAACATGGCTTTCTTTTCAGAATTGTTGCCTCGCATGTGTTGCAGATCAAAATAATTCTCACCATTTTATTAGTGCTATGATCCCATTTTCAGGTTACTACAATGCATTTAGAGTTTTGCCAAGTTAATGATGCTTACTCTCTTGGCTTTCAAAATACAGTATTAATAGTTGAACAAAGTCTTTCAGATTTGCAGCATTCATCCTCCCCAGAGGTCCATGTTTCCCAGAAGGCTGAAGACTGATATCAGTTTGGCTCTAGCCTGTCAAATAAGCCTAAGAAATACATACCAATTTCAAATGCTAAGCTTCAACAGGAAGTCTTCTTTTTCAGTCTTGGCAAGGAACACTGAAGTCAATAAAAATTTAAAATTTAAAATGTCGAAAAAGTCCAAGTTCAGCATTTGGTTGTAAAGAAAAGAAAGCTCAGATGTCCAGGGTTATGATCAGGTTTCCAAACTGGGGACAAGAAATTATAAGTTCTTGTCTCATATTATGCTTGTTTGGCCTATCTTGTTTGTTGTATATTTGTGTAACAGAAGATACCACAGCAATTGGTGTTCAGTGCAGCTTTTGGCACTCTGTGGTAGAGTTTGGCTGCTGGTAGCTAAACCAAGGCTTTGCATAACATGTATGTGCTGTGCAAGGGGAGTGTTAAGAAAGATTTCTGTAAGATTTTTTGGTAAGTCAAATGCATGAAAAAGAATATGCATTAAATGATGGAAAATATTTGATTTTTCAGAAGGCTGCAGTGAATTACGAATAAGCTTAAGTTTGCATATTTTAAGATTTAAGGAGAACTTGTCTCAGTTCTTGATTTTCTTCCTGAATTGTGACTGCACTGTACATGTTTTTATAGCAGGTGGTGAAAGCCTGCCTCTTCTAGGAGATTTAAAATCAATTTTGTTATTTAACCAACTCAGCTTCCCTGAATTTGTAGGAACACAATCCTGACACTGCCTTTGACCTTTCCATGTTCTTCATCTGGCACATTAAACAGTTTGTGGCCAGGCCTGTGCCACTAAACGTGTGACATTTGTTTAGAGGTTTTGCTGTGGTGAGTAATAGTGGAGGCAAGATATATTTTGTGGGCTTTTGCAGGCAAAATGCCTTATTTCATGGTTACCTGCAATTTCAGGAGACTGGATTTGACGTAGATGGTGGCCTTCAGCATGATGTTACTCAAATGATTATGTGGAGATGTGTGACTATCTTGACTTGCATTCTAATGGTCTGGGATCACAAGTGTTATTTTCTATCAGTTCTGTAATTGCCTGGGTGTATTCTGTGTCTGCAGTCTGAAATCATATATTCAAAATAAATCAAACGCATTTGGAGTAGCTTCTATCTTCGTGACTTGTGGTTAGGGCTATTTTGAGCTGTGCCAATGTAGTTATTATAATAGAAAGACTTTAAGAAAATAATGACCATACCATATCCTAGGAGTGAATGGCTGAAACTTGAAAGTCAAGTTAAAAATGCCTTATAAAACTGCTCTCCGTTCGCCTCTCACTCAAACATGAGTAAATTAGGTATAGTGCTACTCAAGTCAGTGGTTCAGAAGGAATGTAAATGATAGGAGTATGTGGTCCAATATTTCAGGAGATGCCAGTTTAAGGGGTTCAGCTAATTCACATAGTCTCAGATTCAGATCTCTGAATGTCACTTCAGAATTCTTCCATGTTTTGGATATAACGCTTCCCAGTCACTTGCAATTTAAGCAGAACTCCTAGGCACGGACTACTTAGCCAAAATGACCTATCCATGACTTTTAGAAAATTCAAAAGGGCAAATCTTCTGTCTAAATGTCAACATTGAATCTACCTGATTTTCTGCAATAAGAGCATGTGTGAACGTAAAAGAAATGTGCATCAGTGCAGGTTTCCCAGTTTGCTGACCAGATTAAAGACTGCAAGAAATTTCCAATAGCTCTTGGTCAGTAAGGATTTTCTCCCCTTGTAGCCTGAGTAAGAGTTTCCCTCCAGGGAGGCATGCGACCACTTTGGCTGCACGTTTAAATTATTTACCAAGCATTGGTCTTTTTTTTGTGTGTGTGGCATCAGCCTGAAGCCCCCCCCAAACAACAGATCGGTGACAGTACTGAAGACCAGCTATGTAAAGGAACATCTTAGCTGGCTATTTTAGTCCCACAAGCCTGCTAACCACAAGTGAAAAAGTACAAACCATTCCTATGTTCATGTCCTGGCTAAGCATGCAAGCGAAAGATTTCCTCATGGCTTTTACATTAATGTGCTCTAAACTGCTAAGTCAGAGCTCTTATTTTCCCCTTGAGCTGGCAGCACAGGCCAGCTCCCTTTAATCCACACATTAAACACACATTTTAAAGTGTGTTGTTTTTGGAAAGATATTTAGCAACTTCCCTTTCGAATCCAGACATAGAAGTCTCTTTCCAGAATTGATGGCCTGTACTCGAGTGAACTGCTCTGTCTCTAGGCTTTGTGAAAGGCTACGTCTGTGAGTTCAGGGATCACCTTTCGAAATGGGGCCTCATAAAAGGCAAGGTGAAAGGAAGGGCAGCTTGAAGGGGAAAAAAAATGATGAACCTCAGGAGTTTGGTTTGGCAAGAAACAGTGCAAGTTCGTTGTGCTTTAAAAACTTTTACTGGACTCTCCCCAGGTTTAATTGTACCTTATTTTTATTACTTTCAATCATGTATTAATATATAAAGCATATGGATGTGGCAGTGTACAAGTGTGACTTAGTTCCTCGAGCCTTAATTTCTCTCACACATCCAACCAGAGGTATCAGAGGAGTCGTATCCTTGTGGCTTGCCTCACTTTGGCCTGCTGGGCTTGTAGTGGTACCCAGCATGGATGGCTCCATACTCGCCATACAGGGTGCAAGATTAACAGAGCAAAACCACAGCTCTGCTCTCTGAATAATTACAGTCAATGCAGTTATCCAACCAATACTCGCACCTCTCCTTAATGTCTTATGCCACATGCAGAAAGGATCCCTTTCTCATGGGCTGGGGGTGGCAGCTGGGTAAAGCATGTAGCAGTGGTTGTGGTGGCCTCCATGGTCCACTGTAGGGACCAACACAATGTTTTTGTGTCTCATCTAAGTGAGAAAGTTGAGTCATGCTGTAAGGAGTTACCTTCGCCATTGCTTATAGACCTTCCAAGGCTGCTGCACTTGCTGTGTGCTGGCAGTCATTCTTTTTTGCTTGTGACTCATATAATTACGATTGCAGCAGGATTTGCTGCTGTATCTCATTACTGTTTCCTATGAGAACATTTCTCAGTGAAGTAGTTTATTTCATTTTACATGTCTGGAAAAAATGAGTTGGTTTCTTCAGCGTTTCAGTGAACTGGATTGTTAGCATTCTTTGAAGGCCTTTCTTATTGGGGTCACCAATTGCTAGAAACAAGTTTCCTACTGTCTTAGGAATAAACATTTTGGATATTTCATATAAAGGCTTCCTGTATTTGCAGTTTAAAAAAAAAATCTCTATGTAGGCAAGGCAAATGCTAAGACATTTTGCTTGCAGTCTGCTGATGGCTTTTGCAAACATTAAAAGTATTGCTGTTTCCACTTGATTGATCAAGTGAGTTGCAATGAAATTTAATTTTGCTACGTCATTTAAAATAGTTCAGTAGAGTCAGAACACCTATTATGCTGCAGACCCATTGCGCATATTTTTGTGCTTTTGGGTATGTCAGAGACTCATCTTTAGTGACAAGCTGGTACCTAACTTCCTAGAGAGTACTTGGAAGGGTGTATCTACCATATTTATGGCATGCACCATTTATTTCCCTTCTAACCAGTCATTTTTCAAGGCATAAATACCTTTCCTCCATCAAGTGCATGCACGTGAAATCAGAACACCCCTTCCAACCTTTCAAATTCATTAAAATAAAGAAAACTTTAATTTGGGTCCAGATGTCTGAAGACATACTCAGACACAAAAAGTATGTGGGAGAAGACTTGTACATGTATAGTTAACTATGTAATTAGTAAGCCAGGGAAATATAGTTAGAATCACTATAAGGGAGATATCTGGGTTCAAATTAAATGTTTTTCTTCAAGTCTCTTTCATTTCTTCAGCCAATGCCAAGTGTCTGAATTTAAAATTCAGTGTCATCCTTGCATTGCCGTTATGTCAGACTTGCTTTTTCAATATGTAGGTGAATGAGGAAAACACTAAAATAAATATACATGAGTATATATTAGCAATGTGAGTAGCTAGACAAAATTCACTCATCACAGGCATTAGAAAAATTGCTGATGGAGTCAGATGTATTTTATTGTAATTCAGCTTATTTGCAAGTGTGTTCTAAGTTCTACTTTCTGGATGCGTTTTTACCTCTGTTAATTTCAGGAACTCATTAAAATTATTCTGGATAACTAAAGATAGCAGTTCTAGAAGAGAAATGCTGGAGTATCCAATCCCTAGCGATCAGGTTAATTTTAAAATTTCTCAGGTTGTTCTACAAGTTCAAAAACATGCTGTGTTGATTTTGGAGGGAGGGAGAATACTGTAGCAATATGCTGTTCATGCCAGCCCTAATAGTTAGGAACTGCAAATTAATGAGAGCTGCCCAAAGGAGAGAGAATTGGGGACTATGTCTCCCGCCAGGCACGTTGCCATCACACCGCTCCTTCCACCTAGGCCAGCTGTTGAACCACACCATACGTTAGATGACGTATTGGCCATCTATTGAGGTTAGCAAATCTGAGGAACTTGCTCTGAGTTTAAACATGAAGCAGCAAAAAGTGAATACCCTTGCACTGAATTTTGAGGCTTAGCTGCATGTTTTCCTTGAAGTCAGATACCAAAAAACAACCCTAAAGTCGTCTTCATTTAGGAGTGAAAGCTTTATGTTGAGCCAAATGGATCGATCTAGTCATTCCAGTAAAAGAAGTGTCTCGCTTGCATCTGTATCATGAATAACAGGGACTTTATTAGCCGCTCTTTTTCCCCTGAACCAGCCAAATTTTCATTCCTAGTAAGAAGGCATTATTGAATTCTTCAGAGGAGCCTGCATAAAAGGGCTGAGAAGTGTTAGCTAACAGTGATGGTTGCTTATTGCTTCCCTTCTCCTTACTCTCTCCACTTCCAACTGGAGGTCCTGGCCAGCCAGATTTATAATCAATGCAGTTCTCATGTTTCCAGCTTCTTACAGTGGTGTTTCAGTCTCTTATTACTGCACAGTGACCACCAAATTCTCCTAACTTCCTTGGTCTAGGCTCTTCAGTGGGAGAGCTTACAGGGCTGAAGCAAAGGCCGCTGGAAATGGTGCAACTCAACGCAGTTATTGCTGGGGTGCGTGGAGTGGGTCGTGCTGAAGCACTGGGGATCTCTTCATACTCTTGTCTGTTTTGCTGCAGATCTGCTGTCAACAATTAAGCTTTCTATAGGGAGCCACAACCCTGCCTATATTGATTTTTCTAAACACTTGTTCTGTTTTAGTGCCCTTGAAGGGACTATATGTCTTTTTAATTAAAAATAAAGTAAATATCAAACGAGTGATGAGGGGTGCAGTGGGCAGAAAACCAACTGCATATTGACTTTTTGTTCTGGAGGTGGATTCATAGAAACAGCTTATGAGGGACTCCAGGACATGAAAGTGTTTTACCCTTACTGGTTATCTCGTATGATGACCTCATGGGAAACATACTGGCATGGCTTGGAAATACAACTGATCGTTTACTTTAGACTCTGGAAAATTCAAGAAGTTAAATTCACACAACAGGTTTTTTTAAAGGCCTAAAGGCAGTTTTTGTTGATACTGTGATTTCATCCCTGAAATTTCTGCACTTCCACTGCTGTGCATCTGGCTGCATGCTTGTGGGCCGTGATCTCCCATCTCACCAGTGCGATGTGGGTAGTCCCAGTGAGGGGAGTATCTGGTTAGGGCACTGGGATGGAGGGCATGGTACTGGCATGAGATATGTTCTTAGGAAAGCTTTGTGGAAGTCCCTAGTATACTAATATATTACATTTCTGTGAGTGTTGTTGTTAATTTTTCATCCTTTTTCAAAAGACTACTTAAGAGTATGTTTATGTATTGGTAGATATTTAAAAATACTGCTAGAAAACTGGAGTTTAGATTCATGGCACAGTAGGAAGCTGTTCCAAGATAGAAGTATATGCATAGACGGTTACCACAGGATGTCTCATAAGCAATTAATTCACAACTGTTTTCTAGGTAATTCAGTTGCATAGCAGTAAGGCCAGTTGAAGCAACTGAAGCAAGCTTGTAACACCACTAAAATGCTGGTTCATGAGTTGATCGTAAACTTTTTGTGCAGGTGTGTCAAGCTTCTATTTGCACAAAAAAAACCCCCAAGAAACAAACAACCCCCCACCACAGAAATTCTTGGTGGTATTTGTTTAGAGGTTTGGAGGCATGAAGGAGGTGAGGAAGAAGAGGGGTTTCTTTGACTCATTCTGCATGCCTTGTGTTTGGTTCATCATGGGCATCAGTGAAACAATAGAATGAAAAGGAAAATAAACCCAACAAATAATCAGTAAATCTCAGTGTGCTCTGGGAAGAGTATCGTTATTTCAGGCAAGGATACTGAAGAATGTAGAAAACCAGTAACTTTCTGGGGATCACCTAGGTGGTCAGGGCAGAGCTTGGAGCAAAGGCCTGCTCTGCAGACGTCAACTCTTACATGCTGCTCACTGGACCACCATGCAAAAGGAAAGGGAAAAGTGGAATTGCACTCTTAACATTTCCATAGTAAGTATTGATTAGAATTGCTCTTAGAATTTTATGGCAATAAATCTTATTTGACAGCTTTGT
Source organism: Haliaeetus albicilla (assembly GCF_947461875.1). Taxonomy (NCBI): domain Eukaryota; kingdom Metazoa; phylum Chordata; class Aves; order Accipitriformes; family Accipitridae; genus Haliaeetus; species Haliaeetus albicilla. Next base: position 7,856,843 of record NC_091506.1, read on the forward strand.
TGTATTGTAGTGGGAGATGGATGGGAAGGAGGATGCAAACAATCGATTGCTTCATCTAACTAGGCAAGAGCAGGAGACGTGAATTTACAGGATGAATAGTGAAGCTGTTTGGACCAACTAAGTTTCTTAGGAAATAATCTCAGAATTTTCATGTGACGGAACATCTCTGGCCTTTTGCTATAGAAGAAATGAGAAAACTTCCAGGGCAAGCTATGAGGTTTACAACACCACAGTGTGCTGCTCTGGGTGGTTGGTGTGTGGTGGGCTGCAATAACGCAGCTGTTCTCTGGACTGGAGGTAAATTGCAGAGACAAAGGAAATCTTAATTTCTGTGGTTTAAATAGTGATTTGAAGAACCATTCCTAAAGTGGATCAATAAAGTAATCTGTTTCAGGTAAATAGGTAGAGGTGAGCAAAAACATCCAGGGAAGTACACATCTCTTTCTCAATGCCCTTAACATCTCAGTGGGCCCAGGCAGACTGAGCATGCTTTGTGCTTACTGAGACTGGGTAGTGTTTTCTCTTTGCTGCTCTTTGTTTGGAGACAGTTTCCTTTAAGGCTGATTTACCAGAGCAACAGTGCATTGATGCACACATAAGCCTATTTTACCAGGGTAGAAACCAGAAATCTCAGATTAGACAGAAAAGGGGAAATTTTTTAAATTCCTTCTTCTCCCGCCCCCCAAAATTTTGTAGGATAGGAAGTCTTGTACTGGTCTATTAATAAGAAATGCCTTTTTAATTCTGGCTCTGGATCTAATTACCTAATTGAGACAGCATTGTTGTCTGTGCTGCATGCAGTCTCCTACATCTCCACAAACTTATGGTCCAGTGGGTACCAACACAGAGCTGAAGTGAATATTTTTTTTTTCTTTGTAAACTATGCTGCTGAGCTGTCCACAGCCACATGCAAGCATCTTCTAAGAGGAGTGCCAAATTATGGATAAAAAACATCCCTTACCACTGGCAACACCAAATGACTGTTTTTTCTCTGACTGTTACTGCTTTTGTCTTTGCTGTGTCCTGTGGTATTTAATGCTATCCTGTACTTTGCCTTATGAACACTGGCTTGTGGAATAGCAGTATTTGTCACAAAATAATGAAGCACGGCCTTCATGGACGTGTTTTTTTGGCAAGACTCTTGGCAGCAGTCTGAGTGGGAGCTGGCCTTGCTAAAACTCAGTTTATGACAGAATATTCTCTTTGAAGCGTAGCTACTGTAGCATTTGGTATTCAGTGGCTCTGGGCACAGTACATCTGAAGGAGTTCATCCAATATTGATGGTCTTCCAGTAAAATCAGGAGGAAAAAAATAATCCTATTTCTTAAAGCTCATATTTTTAACTTCTCTTCTTGTTCCCTGATCTTGGTCTGAAAGGTCACAAGTCTGAAGCCTTAGCAGGGTAAAACACAGCTTTAAAGATCTATGCTCTGTCTTCTATAAATGCACGTTAATGTTTTCTCTGACTTGCAGCCTTATGGAGAAAAGAATGAGCCTGTTTCTCGAGAGCCTTGCTGTATATTGTAAATCAGTATAATACTGTAGTGTCTGGAAGTTTCTTTAAGGCTGTTTAAGATCAGTCTTATATTAGAGAATGTTGGCACCTGAAAGCATGACCGTGCTGCTGTGTTTGAATGTGGTTTTAAAAGGGGTAGTCCTGCCTCTCTTTTGGCCGCAGAGAAAATGAGTTCAGTTTCCTGATCTGACTGAGAATTAATCTCTTTGGTTTATTGCTGTTGTCTCTTGCACCACTGCTTTGGCATCCCCGCACAGTTGCAAATGCTGAGGCAAGGAAGGACCACAGGAAGCTGGAAGGTGCAAGGAAAGGGACTGATGCTTTTGGCAGCCGTGCTGTCCAGATCAACTTAAGCTGGTTGAGGTTTCCATCCTTAAGCTGTGTTCATGTGTCCACAGAGGATAAAATCGGTGGTTCTTAAGGAGTTACTGATCTCCAGGTGAAACCCTGTAACTGGCTGTGTGGGGCAGTGCCAAACTTGTTGCAAAAGAGACGACGTTTAAGCTGAGCTGATTTATTTTGCATTTTCCAAGAGGCTGTAACTTCTTGAGATGCAGTACTTTACTGAACATACTTCGATCTGTATGCGCAAAAGCAGTTCATAGAGGTGTTGGCAGTGTTACCAGTATTTGCTGATGCAGAACAGCTGCCTGGGTACCGGAGGCCTCAACCAGCATTGCTGTCTGGTGTGAAGGAAGGTCTTGGATGTATGATCCTAGCCTGTGGAGGTACCCTGACACAACTGACTTTAAAGGTGCATTAGCGAGCTTTTTCATAGTCTTTCTCATATGAAATGGTACTAGCCATGCTGTATGGTTTTTGAGTATCTCCATGTTTATCTTTAAACCTGTTGGGTGAGATTTTGCATGGTGTGTATGGGTAAGTCTTACACTTGTTTCCACTGACAAACTCATCTTGGAAATCTGAGATAACAGGTTTATAATGAGAAAGCGCTGAAGCCATTCTTTGGCATTAGAGATTCATTCAGTGTTCGTGGCTGAGGCTAACAACAGCAAGGTTGTAACGTTGCAGTGCAAGCAAATATGAAAATAAGGCTACAGTTTACTTAAAATTCTCATGTGCCTTAGAGAGAATGAGTAAATGTGATTTCATTTCTGATATTCTTTATTAGTTTTTCATACACAGTGTGGTGTAGAAACATTTGTATTTCAATTTATTTTATAGAAAAAAAAAATCTTTCATAATCTCTTAGTCAGCTCATTATGAATAGCAACCTCTGATCGCAGAAGACTATTAATTCTTAATTATCTGCTGGTAATTTACTTGTGCATGAATTTAGCAATCCATTAGGTGGTGATTTATTTTTGAGAGAAATACCTAATGAAAAGTTTTAGGATTTGCTTTCCCTCACCCCCCTTTGACTTGCAGTGGAATTAGCTGATTGATTAGATTACAGGATTTATCCAAACCATGCTCTGTGTGTGAGAGATTGTAGTTAAGTACATTAAGAAAATCTGAAGCAAGACACAGATAAATGAAATAGTGTTTTTGATGGCAGTCTCTGAATTAGGTTAGTGGCTGAGAAATTGGAAGTTAAATTAACAAACACTAGAGGATTGGTCTAATTCGGGGATTTTTTTTTTTTTTTCTTCCAATCTCTCTTGATTTATGGATGCCTAGAAGTTTTTGAGTGGAAATATAAATCCTGCACAGCAGAGTAGCTCAGCAGCAGTGAGCTGGTTTTCTTCCATACTATGGGACTACATGGAGTAGGGACTGAAAACTTTGATCTTGCGCTGTATTTTGACACCACAGGGAGGGAAGGAAAGCAAGACCTGAACCTCTCACTGCCAATTCAGCTTGACTTTTTTGTGAAGCTGTGTCCTGCCATCCTCACTCATGCTGAAAGCAAGCAGGGAAAAACTTAACTTGTTTTTCAAATAGTTTTCCAGAAGTAAAGTGTGGGATTTCTTTAAAGCTCTCACCTCTGTCCCTGTGCTCCTTCTGTTGGGCATAACATTACTCTCCATTTTAAAAAAGCACTATAGCTTGCTTTCCTCTGTGCCAGGAGCTAAACATTTAATGGGGGGTGTCATCTGGCTGACTTGATATTAGTCTTACGTTTGCGACTGTGGCTCAGCAGCTGAGCTGTGGTAGCTGTCTGGGTATGCAGCTTTAGGTAATTTCATTTACCGTCACTTGCAGTGGATGGGGTGGGAAGTTAAACCCAGTTACTTCTGTTAACAGTTGTCTTTTCACACCTTATTCTGTGACTTAAAGGCATAACATTACAGTTTATGCTTGAGGTACTGGAATACGTTGGGACTTACTGTTTTTTCTGGTGGTTTCATGTGCACCAAATTAGGCCTCTCTGCTGAGCGGTTCAACGTAGAAGTTAATTAAAAGAGTTAGTTTCTTTATTAACTCAAGGTAGCTTTAGTGGGCTGTCTGGAAACAGACTGCCGTAATGTGATTTTTGCAGAGCGAGCCTGCTCTGTTTGGCTGCTGTTCCTGACAGCGCAGAGCTGAGAGCAGGAGCTGCTTTTTCCTGCCGAATGCCCCGTCCTCGCGCGCTAGCTTGCTACTTTTAGCTCTACTTGAAAGAGTGACAGTCTACGGCACATTTGTCACGTCAAAGATTTTGTTAGTAATTGGTCTCAAGTCTGACAAGGTAAATAACTCAGAGGAAGAAGAAGATGTCATTAAATAAGTATTGTTCACAGTCTTCTGTTGTGCCGGACACAGTGGTCCCTAAGCAGAGCACAGCGTAGCGCATCCTCAGTGATGGCTGAAAATGGCAAAAGATACTTTATGCCCCACATAGGGAATACCTAGGAGTCTGCTCCCTGTGGACTGCAGCTCTGCCTAATTAGCGTGGTTTGCACATGACAGGGAATGGAAGACACCTTTCTGGTGACTGCTGTCCTTCATGCCACAGCTGGGAGGGCCGTGGTCAGGCTTGTGCATATCATCCCTCCACATTGCTGTGACCATCCGTAACACCTGTGGGCAGCAGGGCACAAATGGTTTCTCCAAAGATACCTGAGCCAGAAAGAGGCAGAAACCAAGACTTTGAAAAGCATAAGAAAGGCAGATCCAATATCTCTTGAGCAATCTTCTTTTAAGTGGGGTCTCTACTGTTTTAACACCATTTCTGATAGTGGAGTGATAGAGATGTCGTGAGCCTGAGGCAGTGCTGCTGGTCTGTACCTCTTTACGTGTGCTTGGTTGTGTCTTGCCCCAAGGCTGGGGAAAGCACCAACATGAGACTGATGAGGGAGGGTAACGCTGGCAGAGGTTTCTTGGACCATTGCCTGTGGTTCGTTTTCTCTCCCACCAGTGCTGCCAGAAACATTAGCCAGCCCCATTGGTGGCAGCTGCATGCCCCTTAGAGAAGAGTTTCCAGGTGTCTGGCCAGAAAGACAGAGCTGAGATGCAGAAATTACGATTTCAGTAATTTCTACAATTATGTTGTAGTTTGGGTTATTTGTAACCTCTCTTCTCGCACCTAGCTATGGCGGCAGGATGCGCAGCAGAGGTCTGACGTGATGGGCTGTGTCAAGTCTTGGCTTCGTTGTCAGCAGCAGTAGGTGAGGAGCAATATGACATGGCAGCCAGGAGCAGGGTCCAGAGGTGCAGACACGGCGCTGAGCCCAGCCCTGTGGGAACTGCGTGCTGGAAGCGCGACTGGCTTGTTTCTCCCTTCTTGGAGAGGCTGTTTATCAAGATAAATAATGGCATGCTAGTTTGGGAGAGGGCACTTAATCAGCTATTTCTCCTTAGTTACAGATGTCTTTTCTTCAAAGCCATGTACTCAGCAAAGCACACAGCCAGTGTAGCTGAAATAGCCACAGAACAGCCATCCCAATTGATCACAAGGCTCCCGAACAAAGAGTCATTTGTTTCCGGAGACTGAGGAGGGTATTCAGTGAAAACCTGATGGCAGTACATTAAAAATTGCAGTTTATCTTTCAAGCATGCCTAGGGTTGCACAACATTAGCCCCGCGTGCAATCTGCAAGTGTAGAACAGTAGCAATTCTGTCTCGCCCATCATTTTCTGGAGGTTGGTAACAGCAAATAGCATACCTTATTTTGACAAAGGAAAGAGTTTGTGTATCAGTCGGGAGAACTCTTAATAAAATCATTGAAAAGATCTGGAAATTTTTTCTTCTCTCGGGACTACTTGAAATGTAACTTGACGATTGCTGTGCATCTTATGATGAGCATACAACGAAAAAGAGTTGGGGGCATTTTAAAGGTGCTTAATTGTCATTTGATGGTTTATAGAGAATTTCTGCAAAGCTCTTAAAAAGTTGGGAATGCTTTAAAAAATGTTTAGGAATGGTCAGGTAGGAACCATAGCCCTTAAAGAAGAGAATTTCAGTGGGAGCCCCTGGCATGGTAATCCTGATTTTAAGTCAGATATTGCCCTCTGTATGTCCAGCACTCTTTGGCTGTGTATTTTCCAAGGTAACTAACTCAAAATAAAACTCTGGGCATGATGCTGGGCTCTGCTGTTTAGAAATGAATTAAGAGAGGTTTTTAAGGATGAGGAAGAAGCCTAAAATTTAGCCTGAACTAATTTGCGTGTGTTGGCCTTTGAGTTAACAAATTCAAGTTGGGAAAAGATCAAATTTTGTAACAAAGATGTAATCTCATCTGAGTTTGAAAAATTCCAGTGCAACATCCTAACTTGCAGTTTAAGGTCTGAAATGTACAGAAGATACCCTGCTTTTATGGGCAAATTCATTTCTATTCCAGTTTCAAACTCAAGGTGATTTACAGTCTGGTTTTGAAGGTGCTTAGCATAGGCCTAAGCAAAGTCTTATAAGCTGGCAATGTGCGCTTTTGAGCTGTACAGCTCTGCAAAGTAATAAAGGAGAGAGGTATGAAGTGTATTTTTTCTGAGAAACAGAAATAAATGGTGGAATGAAATATTTCTGTTGATTAATATTTCACTTTGAAATGGATTGGAAGAAACTGTGAATTATGTATTTTGATTCAATCCACTGCTGCTTAAAATATAATCTTGGTAGAGTTTGCAGTTAGCACTGTGCATTTTAATTTTGTCTTTTTATTTTTCCAGAACTCAAACTTAATTGTATCCATGTATACATGAATTGTATGTCTGTGTTGCATGTTTTTGTATACACCCTTAAAAGTTTAACCATCTTTGTAGCTTATTTGTGTATTTGATTTCACTTAAGTTTCTGAGGCTGCTTTAAACTTTCCGCAAGGTGCCACACTCCCCTCCAACCATGCAACCAAATGAGTTCAGGCATACGCCTCAATGATGGCCAGGCAAAATCAGCAGCATTCCTTGCCTTGGAATTTGTGGATGAAGTTGTTTGTTTGTTGAAAGCATCTGTAGCAGATGAGGGAGTAGAGTTCTCAAGCAGATGTACCTTTCTTTTAGGCAGGAGCGAGGATGGGGAATTGTCTGTTAGTGTCGGAGGTGGCACCGCAGCCCGTCCTGGCCGTGCTTCACTGACCAACAGGGGCAGAGCACAACTGTGCCCAACACACAGCGCATCAGTGGTGAGCGGATCTGCCTCTGAAAGCTCACCAGCTCAGACAGGCAGAATCTGGAGGAGATAGTATTATCTCCATTTTACTAAAGCTGAAGGAGATTAATTATACGCAAGAAGTCTGAGGCAGAACTGACTATCAAATCTAGATGTCCTGGTTCATTTATTCAGTTCCTCTAGCAAAAATTATCCTCTGATAAGGCAAAATAGTTCATCCCACTGGCAACAAGACAGCATCTTTCCTTTGGAACAACTGTGTGCTATCCTCAGTGATCAGTAAAGACAGTATAAAACCTTTCTGGTTTAAAATACATTTAAATGAACCACTAAAGTTCCTTGGCTTAGAAAGTTACCAGCAGAGCCCTTGTGTTCAATCACTGTCAGCAGAAAATGCATGGAAGTTGTAACGTGCAGTTCAGTGGCAGGTGTAATCACCAGTGGCTAGATCTCCTTTCTTAGAAGCATTTAAATCTTGTATATCTTTTCATTTTACATTAGTATCACTTGCTTTCCCAAATTCCTAGGGTGTGGAGGTGCAAAATGAGCCATGGTTTTGTCTATCTTATTCAAAGGTTTAGTGATACTTTATTTAATGTATAATTGATTTAATAATATATCCACTTCAATTTTAAGTAGGCAAAATTGCTATTTTTCTCTTGCACAACTTTCCTTGGACAAAATATGAGTAGTCAGTAGCATAAGCAACTCACTGAAACACCTATTTTCCCCATCTGCAACCTTACAAGATTAAACACAGAAATAGATGCATTTCTGGTTGATTAAAACTCCTACAATCCACTGCTGAATGCACACACTCATTAAAAGAAAACCGCTGTTAGTCCACCAGCTATGCAGCAGATGAGAAATTAAGCAAGACTGAGGTGAAAGGACTGAGCAAACAGTAAGTAAAATGAAGATGGGCAGTTCGTTTGTAATTAGAACCAGTTAATCAGACTGAAACTGATCCGTTGATTCATAAATCTTGACAAATGTGCTTATGGTTCCAATGTAGTTAGAAGCTTCTAAATTGAAAAGAGTTGGTACCTAAATGCTGAGGAATATCTTGAATGTTCCAGCTGAGGAAACTTCAGACAGTTGGAATTATTGCCTTTTAAGTTAAAAAAGAAATAGTAAACTATTTGTTTTAATAAGGATCATAAGAAAAAGGACAAACACTGAAATCTGAAAAGAATCCTGGAGGACTATAAAATTCATCTGATTTTACTTAGTTTCTAATTTTGCAGCCCGGAATTTTCCAGTGTGTTTCCAGAGCCTCTTTTTCAGTAATCCAATTTTCAAATGTGTTGAACATCCTGCAGCTCCTATTGGCTTCGCGGAGAGCCACAGTTTTGAAAACTAAAATGTTATAGGGAGAGAACAGAGACTGCAGTGATCTGCTGAGAAAGGCTGTGGTATATAAGAAATATTGTACTTTTTTGGTGGGGGGCAGGTAAGACAGCAATTGGATTTGAATAAAGAACACTGATATTTTGCTGTGTAGAACCAGAAAGCCCTTTGAAGGACCTGGTAGTACATGTGACAACCTCAAAGCTTAGCCCTGCAACGGGCCAAGAAGGGGGTTGGGGTTTGAAATCCATGAGCTGCAGAAGATTCACTTGTAAAAGCAGAAGTACTTTTCACTTCATACTTTGGCACATAATATCCTCCTTGCTGGCACTAATGATGTGGAGACATTTTTCAATCAAATGGTTTCTGACAGTTCAATTGCCAAAAATACTCAAGTGGCAGAATGCAACTGCAATTACTAACAGTGTGCTTGCCCTAGAGTCTGTAAATTTTCTCATGAAAGCCTAAAAAGCCCATTCATGTTGTCTAGAAATAGCAGCAATAACCATGGTAATAAGTTCTTCTCTTTGTTGCTGTGGTTCAATTCTTTTTCATGGGTAGGCTGCAAAAAAGCCATTTGAGTTTTTCTGTAGCTGCATCTATTGTGGGGAGACGTTTCTGTTCTCCAGGAACACCAGCACTACTGAAAGCTTTGCAGCTGCCTGGTTTCCAGATTCTGGAATTTAGCTGAGGGGAAATTTAGATCCCATTTCGGGCAAGGTGGAACTGTTTTGTGTTTGGGCTGTGGTCTGGAGGAGACAATGTGTCCCAAAGGAGGGTGCTAAGGAGGGACGCACGCTGCCCTGGGGAGCAGCATGGTTGAGAGGACAGGATACTTGCTATGGATTCAGGTTCTGCCAAAGCCACCAAGTGATTTAGTGCACGTCACGTCACTCTGTGACTGCTTACCAATCTAAAGTGAACCTAATGACTTTTACCATTCTTGTGTTTGTCTGTCCACATACATGTTGTCTATTTGTGTTGCTCATGCATGCACAGAGATATTCCTTCACTATTCTCTTGAGCTGTAGTGCAGTCCATCCGGAGAATGTAGGATTTGGAAATTCTTTCCATCTAGAGTAGTTTTACTCAGTTTAATGTGGCTGCATATGCTGTGATTCTGCAAATTGCTCCTGGGCAGATTTCTGCAGGGAGCGCTACTGACAATAATAGGGTCTATTAAGATGTAAGATATGTCCATAAAGGGTATCATGAAGGACTGGGATACAGGAAATGAATAAGAAGTAGTTATGTATCACATATGTAAGGGTTTGCAGCATTATGGCTCTAAATCTAGTACTTCAAGACTGCTGTTGAGTCACATGGAGAGTCAGCTTTGATGCTTGTTAGAAGCAAGAAGCATGAATATAGACTTACTTTCCCTGTTATTAAAGATTATTTTATCCTGTAAGATTGTTGTCATGGTATGATGCTTGAACAATTTACAAATGTAGCTTCAGAATATAAATGCCTTTGCTTCTGTAAGCTCTCGGAATCAGAAGCATTGAAGTTTTCAGCTGCTATTTATCAGACCACTTTGAATGATACGAGCTTTTGTTTATTTAGCTTAAATTTCTAGGACATTCCAAGAGACAAATACTGGAAATAGTTGTCATGGAACAAACTCAGAATTTATTTTAAAAAAATTCCTAGTTTTCGGTGTTGTAAAATGTCTCAAGAACTTCTGTGGGGAAAAGAAAGGAAAAAAAAAACCACCCCAACAATGTTTACTTTGCAATTAATATTGTATTAGAGGCTACCTCTGTGCTAGTAAATGTGCCTGTGAATGTTTTGGGCACTGAGGCTAGCTGGTACAGAATGACCCACATCCATACCATTAGGAATCTCTTAACCTACAAAACACTCCCATAGGACTGGAAACGGTGCCAACTCTCAAACTGTGCCTGCGATTGCATGGGAAAATGATAGTTGGCACAGGCCAAAATTGTGCCAGGGACCCTTCTAACAGCTTAATAGTATAGACAGTCATGGCCTAGGGCACAGGAGCATCCCTGTGCACTGCTGTGCTGTTAGTTGGGGCACAGCTGGAATCACAGGTACAGCTGCTGGATTAACTTTCCAAGGCTTTTAAGGCAGTGTATAAATAGGGTTGCTTTGTTGTAGAGGGTGTCCCAGAATTACACTGTTGCTTCTGCTGAAAGGAAGATTTCATGTCACCTTTTGAAGAGTATTAGTATTTTTTTTTTCCTATGTAACCTTAAAACCTACAAGCACCATAGTCAGATGCAAGTATTCTTTAACATTAAGCTCTAGTTTTTCACAACAGTGAAAATCATTAAATCGACAAAGAGATATTTCTGTAAGTTTTAAGTTTTAGTAAACAGGTATTACCCATAGATCACTATGCAACAACAATGTTCTTAGTTAAACTACTGATGCTGTGTGATGTCTGGTCTTACGTTCTTCACACGCTTCACCTTTTTCACTCTACCAGTACTTAGACTCCAGCCTCAATTCTTTTCACATGAGAGCACCTGGGGAGGGAGACCAAGGACAGGTTTGGAGATTCTTAAGGCAAGATGTTAGCATAGTTGTTAGAGATGTTTCTGCACTTGCTATGTAAATGACTTAACATTTCATGAATGCAAAGTAAATCAGTTCTCTCATGTTGCTTGGGTTTAATCATTTTTGATTCTTGGTTAGCATATTTCATAACCAAAGCCTGAATTTTTTATTCTGATTTGTCGATGATGCAACAATCACCTCGTTATGAAGGATGAATTCTGTGTGTGGAATTTGGGCTAAGCTATAAGCTTCTAAGAGAGCAAGAAGCTATTAAGACATCCTGAGATTGTACATAACACAATGTCCTATATTGGGCTCTCTGACAGAGCTGTGTTAATTTATCTCTAACAGATGACAGCTCTGCTTTTCCCATCCTGGGCTTCTCCAAAGCAGTGGAATATTATTTATTTTTTAAATATATCAAGTAATAGTTTTTTCCTAAGTCTTCCTAAACAGGGTTTCCCAGATTTTGTTGTTATGGTTTAATCTAATTTGAATTGACAATTGGTACCAAATATCAAAAAGCGTTGTGTCTCATAGCAAAACCCAAGGGTGAAGCTAAGTGGAAACAATTTAAAATGAGTCATATCATAGTTAGTCCAATGACTTGGATGTGACTCTAATCTTGGTTTCCCGGGAACTTAGGTTTTTTGTGTTTTTCCAGGTTGCAGAAGAGCAAATCTTTCAGAAGTAATCTTCTGGATAATGCATCTGTCATATTAAAGCCTTTGTATTTTCTGGTGTATACTATGATTTGCTTCTTTTACAAATTTTCATCATGTGACAGCTATGTGATGAAAATTCTGGATTTGAGATCCAGAAAAGTCACTGTTGAACAAAACACTGCCAATAAATTCAGCTTCAAAGATTATTCTGTTCATTCACAGCCTGTGATTCTTTTGTCGAATGAACGTGTAAACAAACCTAATTATTTAATGCAGACTGAAGATTCCTGTTGCTTGTTTAAGGTGAAATCTTTACTATGGAAGGCAAAAAGTAACTTTCTGTCACTGACCAGGAGTACCTATGTGCTCCTAGTCATATTTTTTTCACCCAATCTGCAATTCAAAAAGTTGTATTCAGAAGGTAGAATTTGTGGAGATTAGTACATTTGAGTTCCTTGTTCCAAGTGGCTTTAGCAGTGTTTAAGTCGGCTTCACAGTAAGTTTATGTGTATTAAAACAAAAATTAAAAGATTTTAAGATAATGACTCTAACGAAAAAATATTGCAAAGATGCTATCAAAGAGATCAAATGTACTTAGAAGTGCCATGAAAAGAATATTAAATAGAATACCCGTGCATGTGTAATGTCGGCCTAGATTAGAATCTGTGGTATTTTTGCTAGTGTAAATGGATGTTATTGCAGTAAAACTTTTATAGTCTAACTTTAACCTGCTTACCCGGAAACTATAAAGTATTTTTTACCTTTTGTTTTTGAAAAACAGCGGTTCTCCTCTTGCAACTGGTAGTGAATTAGAATGACAACCAAAGCATTCCCAGCCGTGCTTCAGTAGGACAAAGCCCCTTGCCTACAATAAAGTGAATAAAATGTGGGAAACCGAGCATTTGCAATCCAGAAGTTGACAAGTGCATTACAGAAAAAAAAAATTGGTGCAAGTTTTATTGAGGGTTGTTACAAGTAAAAGAGTCCTTGAGGCAGTAGGCTATGAATCAATATCTTCAAAGAGTTTGGATTTGTCTTGGCCTGTTGTTACTTTGAGAAGTGGTCGAATTTGTTCTAGCAAAGGAGACGGGACAGATGGCTTTTCTTTAAAAATGCCATGCATTTCTGCTAGTTTATGTTCAGATAATGTAGACTTACACAATCAATTAGGTTAACAGCAGTATAGCAGTGCCAGTGTATTAAATACAACTTCTTGATAACTCTTGTAAGTTTTTGGGTGACCAAAGAAGGCAGCTGAACCACCTAGAACTTCACACCTGTGTGGTAAGAAAGATAAATGGGCAGAAATACTGACTTTACAATAGCAATGAATGTATCTGTATTTTCTGGATGGTGCCATCATCCCCTCTTAATCGTGGAGGCAGATGGAGAGTCATTCCTTCCTGGTCATGTAGAGGGGAAAAATTGACAATTTTAATGCCTGGTTTTAGTATGCTCCACTTAGGAAGATGAATTTTCTAGTTTTTGACTTTGCCACTGGTTTCTTTTCTTTAGCTAGCTATCTAGCCAAGCAAAACCTGGGGTTGTGTGAAAAAGAGAAGACGTAATCTGTATCTTAATTAATTCCCTTCCCCTACTAGACACAGAGTGCCGGTGCCTCTCTGAACATTTTCCCAGTTAGCTGCAGACTGAACCTGCTAACAATGTGGTCGAGTTGGATTCCTGTCCCAGGCAGACTGCTCTGTTTGGCCTCAAGACCCCTGGGTTTGTATGGTTTTCAATCATGAGAAATGCTAAATTGACAGTTACTTTCAAGTTCATGCCATAGCACCAATTCCCTGCTGCTCTACACTGTGTGGTTTCATAGCTGCCCTTTGTATTCAATTTCTTCCAAATGAGCTTCATTTGTTGACAGATTTTGAGATTTTCATGGTTGCCCTGTGCATTTCAATGCACAGTCCTAGTCTTTGGTCTTGAAATAATTTATAGCATAATGAATCATTATAGTGCTGTGTGATAAAACCACACGGAGAGGATGGAATCGAAACGGAAGAATGTGCTCACAAAATGTTTTAGAACTGATCTGTGCCCCCAACGGTTCCTAACTGAGTGCTCTCTACGACCACTGGTAGCCCTGCTGCTCTCTGCAACATCTCTTCCAAGGCCAAGTGTGGTAAGAGCACTTGGGTCAGGCAATCGAGTGGCCTCGAGTGGGCTATTTTCTCCTCCTCTTCTGTCTGCATGCATTCCACATGTCCTTCTGAATCAAAATTTTTCATGCGTAAAATGATGAGTACTTCCCTGCCCTACATGTAAGAATACATTGCATTAATGTCCACAATGTACATTACAGATATGACTGCATAACAGTTTATAACCACAGTATATGTTAAGAAATACACGGATCTATATTAAAGAAATGGGAGCTTAACATAGTGGTGTTGTGGGGTTTTTGTTGATCAGTGAAATAACAGATGTGACTTGAGAATTCTACAATGTGAAAAAAGTTTCTAACTCCTGTTAGTAATTTTCTGTATCCTTTTATTAGCAGCATTTTTACTGCAGCTAATAAGGAACTCAACATGTTCTTGGATCTTGAGTAAGTTACAATGAAGAGGATATAAGCTTTTCAGCCATTTTAACCATCTTCTCCAACATTAAGACTGGAGCATGTTCTCCTTTTGTGCCTCAGCCCGTTTGTACAGTCTGCTGTTTTGTGTTGCTACAGCAGACTTTTTTTGCTTTCTCTTCATTATTTTTATTAGATAGTTCTATTTTGAATTGCCTTTAATTTCAGTGATGCTATTTAGCACAAAAGCTATAATCCTAGAATCATGCTCTCTTCATAGCAGAACTGATGGGAAATAATTTTGTTCTGCACTTTACATATGGTAATAACAGTAACTCTTGACATTTGCTTTTCTTTGTGGTTATTTTAGGTTCTGTATAGCAAAGCAAACAGGCTATTGGGTCTGGTACTGGCCTGTAATGGAATAATTAAACTGTTTCTGCTCAGTCACATGAGGATGCACGGCAGTGGTTATTTGGGTTTCTCAATATCCTTGTTATTCCTGAAATGTCTGATTATGTCTTGGAGAAGTTAGAACAAATAGAAATCTGTCCCCCAGATAAGTTTGTATCCTCAAGTAGAAGAAAAGGGTGTAACTGCGTGCATGTAGCACGCATATATCTGTATGTTTGTATTGTGGATATTGCTAGTGGTATCATATGAGGCTCAGGGTGCTTGGTACTGCATGAAAGATTGAAAGATGTCTGGTAGTTCATTGAACTTCTCATCTGAGCAGACAAGAGGGTTTGATAAAGAAAAGAAAGGCACAGTAAGTTGAAAAGTGGGATAACTTAGTTTGGGGTATTTGAAAAATATCCAGTCTCTTTCAGACAAAAAAAAGCAGAAAAGAGAAAAAAGAAAAGGGGGGGGGGGAGTAGTTAAAAAAAGCACATCCTTTCTATTTAAAGATTGTCTGTCCTCACCATCATATACTTGTATCTCTCTCACACCTTTTGTCATTTATTTCTGTGGTCACTGTGTACTTAAACAGCAAGAACTATTTTTTGAGTTGTGGATTGTTTTATCATGCATTAGCAAGAGGAACATGACGTTTGAAGATACCAGTAAAAGGAGACCTTGCGGTCCCAGGATGGTCCATAAGAATAGCAGTCACTCACTTGGTAGTCTGGAGTTTTCTGAAAAGCAGCAGGCTAAAGGAACTTGAACCACTGAAGGACCTCAGTGTAGTTAAGGAGTTCATCCACTAGCATTTCTTGCCACTCTGCTCGGTCCAAACTGTAGATACTGAATAAAAAGAACCTCCTATTCCTAAACCCCCAACCATTCCGTTTTATACTTCTGAAATATTTTCTCAATGAAATTATGGAAGTGATGACAAGCCATGCTGTTTTCATCTTTTCTCTTTTCAGTTCCCCCACAACATTGTGACACATACCATATTTGAAGTATAACTGCAAAAATGTTTCCTGTGATATTTAATTGAGAATCCATTGTGAAATCAGGAATTTGCTTATTATCAAGCCTGCTGCTTTGGTTAGGTGAAAGACTTGGAGGAGGAAGGTGTTGGGTATGATTTTCATTTTCAGGGCACGTACTACCCAGAATGGCATTTAATGGGAGCTGAAGGGATGGCAGTGAGTTCATTTGCACAGAACTATTTCAGTCATTTCTAATGATTTACCAGGAAGGAAAAACCAAGATAGAGTTGGCAAGCTTTATAGAGTTTCAAGCTGTAAAATGCAAAAAAGGAGAAAAGCCATTGTGGCAAATTATGAGGAGAAAGTTGTAGAAGACACCATCCAGAGACGTATGATGTCCTTGCGCTGACAACTACAGCAGGCTGCTGTCTTTACTGCAGGCAGCTTACATTGTTGCTCTGACTCTTCTCTAGCTTATGCAGACATAACTCCTTTGACATTAATAAGTTCCTGGAATAGCTGATAGAAGAATTGAACTGAAACCTGTCAGGTATCTTTTTCTGGCTTCCCCTTGAACACCTGTAGTCCTCTTGCCCATTTTATGTTCTTTAATGAGGGAACAAAACATGATTCTAAATAAATGAGTTAATAGTTTTGTGTATGTTTGCATGTGTGCATTTAACAGTCCCAGGTTAGCTCTTTGTTATCATCCAAGTCAAGTCAACCTTCTACGGATATTACCAATTCTTTCTGTTGTATGAGCTCTATTGCTTGCAGCATTGAACAGGTTTTTCTTAAAGCAATCAGGCTGAAGTGAAAGGTGAATTTTTATTGAAACAAGTTGTTGAAGGGATACAGAAGTGTTCAGAAGCTTCTATTGCATGTATGCTATTGGGCACAGGGAGCACACCTAATCCATTTGTCTTCTGTTCATAAGAAGATCAAAACAATTTGTTGTGTTGCTTATAGAAACTGAAATGTTTCAGAAAAAAAACTATATGTGTGTATATATACATATATAGCAAAAGAAAAAGTCAGTTAGATGGGTTGAGAGAAGCGTACACTTTGTTTAGCTTGCATTAATTTGCCCATGTAATAAAGCAAGTGAGAATAATGGCCTTTGCTTTGTGTGTTGCAGTGGTGCTCTGCTTCGTGTACTTCTATAAAAAGTATTCAAGTGCAGAATTATTCATGGCTGCTGGACAGTAAAGCTGCTCAAATCCTTTCAAAATGAAAGCTGGTGGTCAAAATACCTATGTCTTAACCAGATCAGTGACTTTCAAAATGAAATACAAGTACTTCCTTTTGCTTTGGCATAGATATATTTATGTTTAGTGTATCATAACTGTAGCAACTTAAAAGTAACTTTTTTTTGTTGGGGAAGCAGTATGACTTTCCTTAGAAACAGATTTAAACATGATATTTCATAAATGAGCAGTGGCACTTGGCAACACTGTTTGATGTGCAATACTCATTTTTGTCCAGAGGACTTACTTCCACTCTGTATCTTCCACTGAGGTAGGCATATAAGCAGCCCTTTTGTGTGCTGTATTTCTCAATTAAATTCTCCTTTAAAATCACTTTGCTGCTTTGCCTGGAAAGATAAAGGCATTCTCTGGCAGGAAATCTTGATTCAAATTATAAGATGCATATTTCTCCCTTCCTTTTCAATAATGTCTGATTCATTTTTCTTTGTGCTAATGGGTTCCTTTAGATCTACCTTTTGATGGAAAACCACAATGTGAAGAGAGAAATGTTGTTATAAGAACCCTACAGTAATTGTAGCCCTTGTGTCCTGAACTTGATTCTCCCCTTTCCATTTTGACCCTGTGTCAATAGGTCACTGTTGTATTTGCATTTTGACAAATTTCTACCCTGTTTTCACTTTGTGCAAATGAATTGCCGTAGCCATGAATGCTTTGCATAAATAGCTTATCATTTCATTAAACTCTGATTTATAGCTATCACACTGGAGTGTTTGTGTTCTTCAGCCCTTCTGTTCAGTAGACACTAATCTGTTAGACAGTATAATTTGATCATTTATCAGATATGTTTTGCTCTCTGTTTACCTCAGTGAGCTTAACTGCATTCTTAACTGTATTTTGTTTGGCTGTTAATTCCATTCTTTTTTTGTCTTTTTTCTTTTTTTTAATTTTAGATGGATGTTTTTGAGTGGCTTTATCCTTTGATTATAGCAAGTGGCATTGCATGTAAAGAGGTATTGATCATTATTTGTAGCTGCTTAGGTGGGAACGTCCTATGTCATCCAATAAGCAGAAGATACTCATGTTTTTGCACATGCTGTTGTATGTTTAAACAATTTGGAAATATAGTAGGAGGACTTTTGTATATAAGCACTTGCACAGGTCCTGGTGACCTGAAGTTTTAAGATAGTGTGGAGTTTTCCAGAGGAGCTGCTGGCCATGGAAGGAAAGGCTCAGGGCTCTGCTCCCCCCGAGTGAGTGCTGGTGTCATGGGGGTGGCTGGTTCAGGGACAGATCATTGCAAACCCCCAGCAACCTCGCCCCCACCCTAAACTGGAGCTGGGAAGAGCCTCAGATCCCATCCACTTGCCTCCTGTTGGGTTTGACTGGAGTGGTGGTGATTATTAGCACCTAATTCACACTCTTCTGTGGTTTATTGGAGTGGTTTCCTCAAACTTTTAATACCTTTAAAACCTACTTCTTACCTTTTTAATCTCTGTAATTCTACACGGTGAGTATATTGGAGAGTAGTCTATGGGTCGGATGAGGCTGTGGCTCCTTGGCTTTAGGGAATGTGCTAGCTTTCAGAGAGTGAGTGTTCCTACCCCAGGTGGATAATCCTAATGGTGACACGATGCGTGTACAGTGCTGTCTTCATTTTGTCTTGTCCTTCAGTGAATCTGGGCTTGCAACAGAAACACCTTGATGATGAATGTTTTCATATTCTGAACACTGCTTAGGTGGGCATAAAGTCAATCCACTTGATTGAATTTGGCGCTGCTAAAGCAGAATTATGCATTTTGGTGATTTTGCAGGGTGGTAAAAACAAACAAAAAGAACCCCAAGGAGAAAAACCTATGATGCAGTTGTTGTTTAGGTGCACACAAGCTTGGCCTTAAAATAGTCATGACATGGAACAGCATACGGGGAAAAGGATCTGTTATATTGTCATTGCTGTGTTTGCAATTACCCCTGGAGTCCGCTAGAGCCAAGTAAAACCTGAGACACTTGCTTTACTTTCTCAGTGGGTGCAGGATGCCAGAGGCATATATGCCTTAGTGCAGCTATTTTTCCTTTTGCATCAAAACTAAATTAAAAAGGAATTATCTTGATAAGCCATGCAAACTCTTTGTTTCTATGTTTTCAGGCAACTTAAATTTCTCTCCCTGAAATACAGATTTTTTTTGTCAGTATAGCTTGACTGTCATATTGGTTCAAAATTAGAAACCAACTTTCTACTAATTGATATTTCTCTCTCTTGATTTTTGTTAATTATTTTAAATTTCTAACACTGTGTATAGAGCTGAAAAAGCCCCTGACACAAAACCCAACCCAATTCCTCTTCTTCAAAAAAAGGGAGAAATAAACCTTTCAGTTCTTCCCTTTTTTGGACCTGGAAAGGTTGGCATTGATACAGCAGGATGAAGCTGCGAAAGAATTAAATGATGTAGCATTACATGTAAACGCTGTCTTTTTCAATCCCTATTGATACTTTTGAAACACTCTGAACTGGTCAGGCTGTGCATTATGGTTGTTTTAATTAAAAATCAGCACACTAAGCTCCCTTTGATTTTCCCTAGGAAGGTAGAAAACCCACTAATGTCATTGTGCACTGTTCACCATATGAGACTTTCTCTTTTTCCCCACCTCCTCCCAGGATACATGCACCTTTTTCTTCCAGACACTGAATTCACTAGCTATTAGGATGCAGATGAGTTAAATGAGAGAAAAGGCAGGCTCCTGCTGCCTGCGCCTTCACATTGACATGAGAACATGCTGTAGGTGATAAAGGCATCTTATAAAGAGCTTTAAAAACAGTGGTGTAGCCTTGCACACCATTCTAAGCAGGAGACATTTTAAAACTTTTTAGCATATGACATAAAAGGAAATAAGAGGAAAAGGTTGCGTATTTGAACACTGGAAATGCAGGGAGTCTGCAAAAGCTTGATGTCTGTTGCCTTCATGCTACTCGGAGAAACAGTAACAGCTAAATGGGGTATAATTCACTAGTCTGATGCGGCATGTTAAGCACATGAGCAAAAGAGAGCTCCAAGTCCTTTCTCTTTAAATTGCAGAGAGAACACATTAATATTCATTTTGTTCTGTGCCATCGTCTCATGTTTCAACCCTCCAGATGATAATTAAGACAATAGAAGATAAAATTTTATACTGTATAAAACTGCATTCAAGGCTTAACAATTAAGAGATTATTCTGTCCAGTAAACAAAACATAATCATCCTGGCACCCTTACGAAGGAGAGCCTAAAATAGAAACTCTACTATTTATAGGTCATGTAAAATGTCATCATCTCTTTCATTATCTGTACTGTTTGGATGAAAAAGAACTGATTAATTTAAAAGAACCTTGGCTTATTTGCTAACAAGGTTATTTTCTCATTGATTGCTAGGAGGTCTAGTTTCTTTGGAAAGGGTTGCAAGTTAGGAGTAAATCAATTGTCAGCCTGTGTAGACGCATCCACCACTTATGTGCTGGCAGTGTAGGCTTGTGTGCACATGGTGTTAATATAGCAACTTTGGATGTACTTTGTTTGAATGAAACTTCTGGGTCTGGGCAGAAGTGGAAAGGCAGCAACAGGGGCGCATTGTATCACGAAAGGGCCAGACTCCTAAGCTTCTTTTAAAAGCTTAACAATCAAACAGGCTGTGTCTTAAAGGAAAGCCCAAAACCAAAGAAATGTAAAATTAGACCAATGAATTATTATTTAGGCATATAATTTTAAAACTCCCAGGATAGAAGTGTGCAAAAACACAGCATGTCAAAGGCAGTAGGTTTACCAGGCCAGCCTGGCTGGACTCGCTCAGAAACAGAAGCAGAGTTTATTTCTAGGAAACCGAGGGCCTCACCGCGGGCGTTGTTAGCAGGGGAGGGTGCCTGGCACGAAGCTGCGGACAATAGTGCAGCTCTTGTCTGGAGGAGACTTAGGATTTTGGGTTCCCAGTGTGAACTGTTCATCTGTGGTTCCTGGATGCCTGTTGTGCATTATGCTCAAAACTGATTTTATTCAACCCCTCCCCGTCTTCTAAGGTTCCTCCTTTGTTCATCTACCCTGATTCAGGCTCTAAAAGCAGGACTGTGTTCAAGTGGGAACACTGCATTATTCTGGATTGCTCCTTTGATAAATAGCTATTCCTTTTGCTTGCTATTTGTCTTGACACCTTTTCTTGCCAAGCTGAGAGGTCCTGACCCAAAGTCCTTTTAAGTCAGCAGAAAAACTCCCAATGACTTAATGAGTGGAGGTACAGCTTTCCAAAGTAACATAGGTGCAGAAACCACAGTGACATTCACTCACCAGAAATACAAGGCCAATACTGTGCTTCCTTGCATCTCTTGCTAAACCATTTTAGACTTCTCCAAAATATTTTTTTTCTCCAGTAGTAGATAGGACTACAAGGGGCTCCAGTGTACCTGTGTTGCTTAAAAAGTCTTTCAACTTTGCAGGACTTCTAGAGATTTGACTGTGTGCTCCCAAAAGCAAGAGAAACGTAAAATGAATTTGAGGCTAAGCTGATTAGAGCTTTCAGATTCAGAATCAGTGTAAGAGACCTCCATCCAAATGCATTTGATTAAGTGGGACTGAAAAATGTTTGTTAGCAAATCAACTGAGACAGTACAAGGAGAGCTCTCCAAAATAATAATAAAAAGTTAAGGAGGAAGAATTAGTATTTAGACACTTAATGGTGATCTTTATTGCTTTCTATTGCATCTTTTGTTGTCTTTAGTTGGGTCATCAGAACACTTATCAAAATAATTTAAAAAATAAAGTGGCTGTTGGCTTTAATGGCAATGATAGTAAAGCTGATGCTTGAGCACGCAGATTTCCTGGCAGAATTGCAAATTGGTTAGGACCGTGTAAGTCTGGAGAGCTGACACTTACCGGGCAAAAATGGGCAAAAAGCATGGTCAGGTCTACTTGCATCCTGCAAAACGGGAAAAATCCCATGAAGCCAAAACCAGCAGCAAAGCCTGATTAAACATTTTGTCTCTGCTTTTCCTGTTAATCTTTCACAAAAGCCATTCATTGTGGGTATATGAGAAAGCCACCAAGACTGCCACTGGAAACAGTAACCTAGTGGGAATGAAACCAGTGTTTCTTTCCACTTTGAATTCTGGGAAACTGTTATTTTGACCACTTTTGTATTTTCCAGTTAATTGTTTTTAGTGTGAGATGCCTGAAGCTAAGTAGATGTGCTCACACAAGAGAGGCCTCACTTGCCAAAAAAGCCTATATTTCCTTTCCTACCAAACCAGAATCTGTGAAACGTCGTTCTGGAGGTGCCAATTTTGGGTGTTTTCAGAACTGAACTGGTGCTTTGGCTCCCTTTTTGTTTGCGTTGTGAAGATCTAGCTGAAGCTGTCCCTGTCCGTGGCAGGGAAGTTGGAACTAGATAATCTTTAGGGTCCCTTCCAACCCAAACCATTCTATGATTCTACGATCTGACCTGGGTATTGGTAGTCTTTCATAAGCCACTGCTTTCAGATTAGTGTGTTAATTCTTATTTGTGCAGTATGAATTTTCTAAGGATTGTAAGAAGGGGAGAGATATAAGGCACGTGGGCAGAAGGGCTTGACCGGACTGAGCTTGGAAACTTAGGAACCAGTGGCCAGGATCGGGGTAACCCGGCAAGCTAAGGCGTGATGTGAAAAGACACCATCAGAGCTATGTCTGATTTCTGCAGAAATGTCATGTTCCTGCAGAATGTCTTCATTTTGACAAATGCCATTTTGTGATCAAAAGCATTCCATGGAAAATGTCTAACCCACTGTACACTGGAGTCGAGCTTTTCTCTCTTTATTCCGATATTCTATTTTTCACCAAAAGAGACCATGTCCTTTTGATTCTGTCACAGAACTCCTCTGC
Source organism: Haliaeetus albicilla (assembly GCF_947461875.1). Lineage (NCBI taxonomy): Eukaryota > Metazoa > Chordata > Aves > Accipitriformes > Accipitridae > Haliaeetus > Haliaeetus albicilla. Next base: position 7,879,380 of record NC_091506.1, read on the forward strand.
TTTAAATTTAAAGGAGCCATTTGTATGCTGTTTCTTTGTAATTAAAATTCTTATCCCCCAAAATGTGTTTTCCATTAAAAATTCCTGCCCTGCACTAATAAATCTAAATCTTGTAGCTATTGTCTGTGGAAATATATATTTTGCTATATGCCACATATAAACATTTATTTCCTGTTTGAGAAAATGTGGTTTTTACCATCTGTAATATTCATATTTGTTTCTTGGGGGGAAAAGTTAGGGTGACAGAAACATGATACAGGCACTCCTAAACACATTAGGAAAACAAGACCTTGTGGCCGAGGCAAACAAGATGTTTGTTACAGAGTCTAGTAAGCTTTTTCATGTACATTATTATTTTTTTTATTGCCAAACTCGCTTTATATGAGGTATTAAATTTATGTTGGAGACCAAAGCTATTCAAGTTCATTTGGGTTTTGTTTTTGAATGTGAGTTTTTTTCTATGTTTTTAGCTCCTGTCATTGACTGGCCTTTAACATGGAGGTTACAGAAGAGAAAGGGTTGCTCTACATGGAAGAGACAGTCCTGAGAATCAGAACATTTTTGTTTTACATGACTGTATGTGGAATACCTAACAGCAATGTTGCCCTTGTTCACTTTACTTTAGCTGACCGTTTGAGTTTTGCCAATAAGATATGGTAGTACTTTATTAAAACTCATAACAAACTGGCCTGCCGTAGTTCTTGCTTGCCTCAGCCAACTCATTTATTCTGTCAGTGCTTTAAAATCTTATTTTAGAATTTCATTTCCATTTCCTGCACAAAAGGCAGGCCCACAATGCTGTGTATTGAATCGCTTTTACAACAGGACTGGCACATTAACGCTTTCCTTTTACCAGTGAGGTTTCCTGAACTTGCATAGGTTCTTGGTCAACTGAGGAATTGAAAAGATGTAGCTCATTGCATCATTTTACTCTGAACTCTTTTAAATTGCTATTGGATCTCCCATTCTTCCAGATCTTTTACCTGCCTGTTCAGCACTGTCTTTCTAAATTAGATTTTCAGGTAATAGCTCCGGACATTATGGAACTAGTTTGAATCGATTTCTCTTTAAACTTGAACATGTTTTTTCAAGAAAAACATTCAATCTTGATGTAACATTTTCCAGGGATGGAGAATATCCTCCAACTATCAGAGCACACTTCCAATAGTAGATTAAAAATAAACCAAAAATATTTGCAGTTAGAACAACTAACTAGAGCTAGTCCAGTTTCTTAGATCTTGTTTTCCCTTTGTCTGCAACATGAAATTAAAAAAAGCTGCAGTCACTTTCCCTATAACCCAGGTTGGTTTTTTAACCAGTGTGACCTTCTTACTCAATTTTTGTGGCTTCTTGTGCCTCTTGTAAAGTGTGCTTCAACAGCTCCCAACTGTTACACACATTTTTCAGTTTAAATGTTTTTTCCCCAACAGATTTAGCTCATAATTATTTTCAGCTTTGAGAGCCTGACTTTCTAAATCACAAAGCGTTGTTGCCTGTGTGCTTTCTTTATGTACTGTAAGTGGTTTGGTGTGTCTTCTGTATGTCCACAAATGTTTGATTATATATTTAAAAAAAAAAAAGCAGGTCCATCTCAGGTTAAGCTTAGTTTTGTGCTCTTTGAAAATAATGTAGTACAAATAGGACCTTTACTTGCTATGGCGAGACTACAGCAAGTCTTTTTTCTGGTTTTGTTTCGTGGCAAATCTTGTTTCTGGGAAATTGCTAGAACAGGTTGGAAAATTAACCTGTAGTGCTCTGTAAATGAATATATTAGAGAGAAGAAAAAAAAAATCTTTGATAAGATACTGGTGCACCTGAGTGTGCATCATCCAGCCGTACAAGAAAATGGACTGTCAGTTGGCACGTGCTTTGGACAGAGCTTCAAACTGACGCATCGTACGATTTTTAGGGGGTTTCTTCCAAGAAGGCAAACTTTTTCTATCTGATAGAGATACTTGTGAGGAAAAAAATAATTAAATAAGCAGCAAAAAAAAATTGTAGTGTTCTGACAATGTCTGCATTTAGTGTGTGTTTATGGCCTGACCATCACAGGTTCTCAGCATTAGATTTTATGTATTCAATACCTCTGGAAATCAGGCTGTTAATATTGACATATGCCCGGGAGCCAGTAAGGGCAGAGTGAAAAACTATAATGCTGTGATTAGTATTCAGAGGTGACCTGGCTGGGCAATGGGAGTTTGTCCCTCCAGCAATCAAGGAAGAACAAGCTTGACTGCTGAAGGAGTTTGAGGTCAAGTTTAAAAAAAGCACCAAAACCCACTACCCATGCTTAAGTTACAGAGAAGAGCAAGCAAAAAATCAAAGAATATGAATAGCTACTCAGAATTCCCCAATACTGGCATATGTGTCACTTTTTTCCATTTTTCTGGAAGAATTAAATGCTGTATTTGGGGAATGGGTTTCAGATTTTGCAAATATTTTCCTAGTGCCATTCTAGGAAACGAGATTGTTGGCATATTGTTATGTGGGGCTTGTTCTGCTAAAGCATTGTAATGCCGTCTGTTTCTCAAGCTGATTTGGCTTTTACAGCTCAAATACTGTATCCTACTTTTAGAACATATGGTAACTCCTTTCAGGAGACATACAGAGATATGCATCTAATTTCCAGAAACGGGTCGTTGCCTTTGAGTGAAAGACTGTAAGTGCTTTTCATCTTGATTTTCCTGTTCTTACTATTCTATCTAGACTTTCTTCATCACCCACTGCCCTGCTTCTGCTGCCTCTCGTAAGCCCTCCTTGCATCCCAGAAAAGGAAAGGCTTGCTGGCAGCTTTGAGTCAGAGCAAAGGAAAAGAAACAACGCTCCCTTATCCAGGTTGCTTCACGCAACATAGTTTTATAGAGTAGGTGTCAGTGACAAATGCTGTTATGTGGCTCCCATGCAGACTGCTTTCCTGATGAAGTATTACCGGAAGGTTGGGTTGCTCACGTAGCCCGCTCTGTGTTCATTGATGGAAACGCTTAGCGCAGACGGGGCGTGAGCCACTCAGCCTGAATCTTTCAGAGCCGCTCATGGAAAGAGACTGCATCCCATGCCACTCTTACAATGATTTCATTCTGCATTCACTTCGGATGTGTAGGAGGTTTTTTCTTTTCTTTCCTTTTTTTTTTTTAAAGCCTACGTGGCAACATCAACGATTCTTGCCACTAATGACCGCTTCGTACTCCTCATTGCTCTTCCTTGCTGGAATACGCAGTGCGAAAAGCCCCAACACAGCAGTGTCTTTGTGTGCAAGACAAAATGCCTTCCTTGGAGAAATGTCTCTGCTTCCCTAAGTTCACCTCTGGGTCTGGCTTTCTGGAAGGTTTTGCAGAGCTCATGCTTTGCTCTGGGCACTTGGTTTAAGGTCACCGCCAAGAGGACATGACTTTAATGTTACCGCTTGATTGTCAGCCAGTTAACTTAAGCCTCTAGTTCAACACTGATCTGGCCACCGAACTGTCTAAATTATTCAGTGTGATGCTAATCCAGATTTCACTGAAAACAAGTCTAGAGGATGTTGTGTTACTTTGTTCTTTGCACACCTACCTCTCCGAGGTTTCCTGTGAAAACCTTATAGTGCGTGTGGCTATTAAGCAGTATCATGGTTTATTTTGGAAAATTTTCATTTTAGTAGGAAAATATTCTGTATTTGTGATCCCAACAGGTCCCTTCTCTCCCCTTGGCTTACCTTGCTCTCTACTGTCATTTCCAGAGACCACCTGAGAGTCTGGGCTCTCTCCTTCTTGTGTGTCTGTGGAATCTTCAAAGTGAAAAAGCAAAACAAAAACCTGAGGCAAGAGCAGGCAGCTTGCAGCATGTCTTGAAAATAGCATGAGGAAAGAAAAGAGGACTCCTATGAGTCAATAGCAGAGTAGTAGCGGTTAATCGCCAGCTTTTAGTTAGTTGGGTTCATGATTAACTGTGCTATAGCCAAGAAGCACCCTGGCTGGCTCTGCATCTGCCAGCACCTATATGGATGCAGTAAAGCCATGTTTCTGAAGCTCTGTGCCTGACCAGTTCAAATGTGTTTTAGAGGTATCTATGGCCAACAGTTGTTAATACAGTTAATGCTGACCTTTCTTTTCTCTCCTCTGTTTATCATATCTTCTTGTTGTTTGAGCTGCATGTTTTAAGTTAGCCTATTTTTGCTTCACATGCATTAGATTTTGCCTCCTCCTAGACTTTCCTGGGGCAGGTACAGTTGCCACTTTCTCTAGAGAAATGCCATGCTTTATTCAGCGTCATGGTGCTATAGGGTCTGTAGGGACACAAAAGATATCACATGCTTTAAGAAGAGAGGAGCAGAAAATGTCCTCATACTCTTCCTCATGCCTTTACTTTAAGGTGGGATCCCTCTGCATGGAAACCTGCTGCAGCCTGCAGCAAAGCTGTGGCAAAGATCAACAGAATCAGGTTTTTCCCTCGTGTGGACACAGCTTTAGCAACCCCCAGCAATTTGTGTCACCCGTCAACACTGTGGACGCTTGCTCTGCTCAGACGCAGAAGGGATCCAGGACTGTAGATGCAGTCTATGCTCTTAAAAAATTCAAATTGGGAAAGACAATAATGAAATAGTTCTTTCTTGATGTAGAAAGATCTGATTTCTCCCGTCATTCCTGCAGTAGCTCTCTCATGACTGAACTATGCCTATCCAAGCTCTCCTTTGAATCCCCACAAAAAGAGTGCTTGAATTGGCAAGTGTTTTAATATTGTAGTGGCTTAAAACTTCAGGATGTATTTGCCTGCAATGATGTAGTGAGACTTACTTTCTCCATTTTTTCTTGTTCTTTGAGAGCATTGTCAATGTTAGCCAGACCTATAGGACATCCTGCTGTCAAACTACGTCTAGGATGTGATAGTAATCAATAGCTTTCCTGCAGTCACCATCCATGACAGACCATGCTCCCCTTCTTGGGATGCCATCGTGGCTGCATGGCCTCTCTCTCCCTGCGGTCAGGGTTGTCCTAGGCTGCAAAGATGTTGGAGGGTGAAGGAAGGTTTCTTCGTCAGGAGTTCAAGAAATTTAAGGCTGAAACTTGAGGGGACCAGAAGCTTGAAAAGGCCAAAGGGGGAGAAAGGCTGGGCTTTTTGCTGCATTTTCTGGTATTGCTGATCTGAATTCAGCTAGGGGCAACAGAAGTGTCAAATACACAAGCGTTCAAAATTTTCAGGCCTGGTATATAAATGATAATATTTTTGCTTTTCAACCTCCAAGCTTGAACGCTGTGGTTTTTTTGGCACTTCTCAGCTGAAAGACTATTTGTTTAAATTTACAGTAGAAATATGAATCACTATTAATGCACAGAAAATAAGGTGGAGCACCCTGTGAATACAGTAGATTAGGTTAGGTGCTCATAGAATAGTTTCACTGGGGATTTATGATCTGTTAAGTGCATTTTTGTAGCAGCAAATGCTGAATTACCACTTCAGTGCTGGTTCATTCACCCATGGAGATTGAGAGCGATACCAGAAGGTACTGTGCCAAGAAAGCTCTTGCTGCTCCTGATTCTGAACATGACCTGAAAGTTTTGAGTGAATAAGTCTCCTTCAGATTCACAACTTACACCTAAAATAATATTTTAAGAAGTTCTGTTAGTAATAAAGTAACAAGTGTTATTCATTCTCCAGACAGGAATTACTAGCTTCACTGAAGTGTTCTCTGCAGATTCAGCAGCTAGGCTGCTGCTGAAGTCTTAACCATGCTCCATCAAAGTTGAGTTTTATTGCTGTGGAGGTAGTTCATCCTGTAACTTTGTGCAATACTTTATAGCATAACCCTCCAGCTTATCATAATTTCCTTCCACTGGAAGGATTTTGCAATGGATGTGGCTTTGTTGTTCTGAGCGGGTTTTAAAGCATAAAAATTGGAAAGTATTTTATGTTTTACTTCAGGAAGGTAGATAAAGGATGGGCAGTCATTTTGCTTTGATTGTGGTATGGATTTGTTAGAATAATGGAAATGTGTAGGCTCTGATCTGAGCAGTTCATCTACCTAGAGTCTGGATATAGCAGGCTGGTACAAATTAAAGTAATACACTGATTGGGGCTGGATGTAGCATTTCCAACAAAGATCCAGTTTGTACCCTCAGACCAATAGATTTTGTCAATAGAGACTGTCCAAATTGGTATGGAAGCAATTGTTGACAATAACAGATGAGGCTATTGAAGCATTTATGGGGAACATCCAAACATCTGGACTTTATGGGACTGGTTTGTACCCAGCAATAAAAGTTCATTGGTGGTTTTTGTTTGTTTGTTTTTAATAGAGGAATAAAGAGAAGGAAATAGAATTGGAATCAAATCAGGTGTCTGCTGAGCCATGTTAATTGTTAAGCTGAACTCCCATGGCAATGTTTAAATATCTTTTTAGTACACCGAGCCATAAAAGGTTTTTAAGTTTACTTGTGTTAGGAAAATGTGGTAGCAATTAATTTACCAACATGTTGGGGGCTTATAAGGTGCCTTCATTTCGTGGGTGGCTGGAAGATAGAGAACACGCTTAGATTATATTGAATTTAAGAAGCCACGTGAATACTTAAGGGCTTTTAAACTGGATGTTTTTGCTTTGTGATCTTATTTGAACTCTGGCCAACCATGATGAATGTTTTCTGTCTTACTATATATATATATATATTCTTGTGTCTTTGACCTCACATGAGACATGACATAGCAAATGTAGGTACTGGACTTTATTTACTTATTTACTTAGTAGTTAAAACAAGAAAGCAAACAAAACCATGATGTATTTCACCTCTTCTTCCCAGCACTGCCTTGACAAATGGCTGTTGGAACAGTGTTAAACTGTGACCTTAAAGCCACAGGCGTAATGAAACTGCGATCTGGCAGATGTGACAGACTCATCTTACATAAATCACTCTCTTTTGTCACTGCTGGCATATGGCCAATGAATCTTCTAATTATTGAATGGCTTTTATAGCCCCATTATTTATAATCACTTTTGGACAGCAGCTGGAAGACAAGGATGGGACAGAATGAAATGATATAGCACAAACTATTATCATTTGTGTAACAACTGCTGGGATTAGGAATATTTGATGATGATGTGGTTACCAGCACAGTCTTGTTAAATGATAAAAATCCACTCAGCCTTCATTTTGTCTTCGAAGATGGGCTGCTGCCTACTGGACCCTGCCATGAAAATTATTACATTAATTGATCCAGAAATAGAATATGAATCTCTTGAGACATTAACAAAATATATGTGTGAGTATCAGGGCCACCTTTACGCGAGGACTTGAGGAAAATCCATTGCAAGTATTAGTAAGACACAGCGGTGATGCCCTGGCACTACTCTTGTGCCAAGTGCTGTATGGAAAAGTTTTAAGAAGTGGCTTCTGCTTCCCCGGAGCCCTGTCTACACCCCACTTTTTAGTAAGAATTTAACAACAGATAGAGAAGTTGTCTTTAGTTACTTTATTAATATTTTAACATTTCTTTTAAAAAAACTAGGTGGTGGTTTGTTTGTTTTTTTAAGGGAGCTGATGGGTTTATAACCAGCTTAAGTTAATACCCTTTATAATTAAGGGGAGCTATTTTGGCTCTAATTATAGATGAATTTGTGTTGAGTCCTGTCTGCTGGGTAGAGCAGCAGCCTTGGAGAAAGGAGCAGAACTGAAGTCACCCAGTCTGTAAATCCAGTCAACTGAGATGGCAAGTCCCCTCGCTGGTTTAGAAAATCTGAGCTGCAGGTTCTCTTCTCATGCCTCTAAAATAGTGTGGGGTTTTGAGGGGGTTTTGTGTGTTTTGTTTTGGGTTTTTGTTGTTGGTCCCCCCCTGCCCCCTTATCTGCAGTTCTGCGTTTTGTAGCACAGAAATAAACCCCTGTCAACCGTGATAACTTATTAATGTTTGTTAAATACCTTCAGATAGAGATCTTCAGATGAAAGACAGTATGTTATAATCAGGGGTTTATACTGCAAATCCAACATGTGCAATCTTTGTGTCTTTAAAAAACTGAATCCTTTCCTCTCAATGTAGACATCAGGGCGGCGAGAGAGTCTTAATCCAGATGACTCTATTGCACTTTTATCCCTTTAGCAAGGCCTTTAACCTTTCATTGCTTCATGGCCTTGTTGTTTTGAAATGGTCTTTGTCTGCCCACAGAGAATCCCTCTGCTAAAGGCGCCTTTAAACGGAGATCCCAACAAGGGAACGGGGATTCTGCTGCAGCTCAGGAATGGAAAATGGATTTTTCCAGTTCAGATGCTATCAGTCACTGTGAATGTAGCAATTGGTAGCCTTCCCAAAGAAGGGTAAAGCAAAAATATATACTAGTGTAAACCTGCTTATAGGAGTGTAATAAGTCAGAGACCACTGTGTCCTAGGCCTGACCCTGACCCATCTTTTGCACAAGCATCTATAGGCTCTGTCAGAGTATAGCTATTTGTCAGGATTATCTAGGACCATCTCAAAACATAAATGGGATAAAACAGCTGCAGTAATTAATATAAACATAAACTATAAAATGATAGCTTCCAAATGCATAAAACATGAGTTCAAAATACATCTTCAGAAGATACATATTGCACAGTGCTGGCATGGACTATCTACCAGCTGGCAGGAAGGTGCTGTCAGCCCTGTGATGTTCATGCTCAGCTTTTTGTTGGAAAAAAAATATCAGATTTTGCTTGGTCATTTATGCAGTCTGCTCTCCTTATTGGAAGCCCGTTTGTTAATAAGGCAAGAGGCTTTCAGCCCCCCAGGACTGCACTGCTGCTCACTGGTGATAGTGCTCTCAAAGAGATGGATGTTTTTATGCAGCAAAGACAGCGTTAGATGATCTTGTATGCAGCTTTCTTCCTGCAGAAACTGGAAATTGTAGCAATAAGCGTCAGAGCATAATTCAAAGCATAGTTTCTCTAGTGACTTTAATATTAGGTAACTGTTGGAGGACAAATGTGTGACAGGGTTGTGGGTTTGAAAGAAGTGCGTTTAGAAACAGTGAATATTTTTCATTACTCACAAAAACATCTAGGTTACGTATTTATCTACACAAAATTGACAAGCACGGTTTATTGTTTCTCAGAAAACTATGTCAGTAATTCCCCCCCCCCCCAAATGTTTTGTTTTCCTCTCGGGGTTTGTTCTTGCTACTAAAATATTGTTGTTATGATGTAATCGTTTGGGAAGACAATTGACGTACTCTAAAATGCAGTATAATAATTAAGAATAATTGAGAAAACCAGCCATTCAGTGAGTTACTCTTTGTTTCGTTCAAAGGTACAGAAGGATTCAGATAGTAAGATGAAAACATCTCAGATTTGGAGTAGTACTGTGGGGAGAGCAGCAGTGGAAAGTTGGTTCTCTGACTATCTTCACATAAAGAAAGGCATTGGTTTTGTTGAGCGGGGGAAAAAAACCGAGGAAACTGTTGCAACAACAAAAAGCAATCTTTGAATGTGTTTTCCTTCTAAAACTTTAAAATACAAATTTTGGTGAGTTTAGTAGAGAAGAATTTCTTTTTTGCAGTTTTTTTTTAATGTCTGATTTTCTAAAGCTGGATATATCAGCCTAATTTTGATTACAGAAATAACAAGGTGATTTTTCTGTGTGCAAATAAATGCATTTCCAACATATCCTGGCCAGCAGGAAGGAAGAGCTGAGCACTCCCTCTTAAGACCTATATCCTCTGTTTTGGAAACTGCTGTTTCTGGGTTGCATCTTTTGTTCCTCCGCTATTATCACCATCGGATCTCTTTACATGCTTTTAGCAGAGAAGAAAAGAAAGGATTTCAAAAGAGGAAATGTAAGTTCCAATCTCCTTGAGAACAGAGGAGTATTTTGAAGGGTAGTGGTACACTTCTAGTTAACACAGCTCATCTCTAAGGAAACTGGAGCCAGGTATTTTCTTGAGCACTCTACAAAGGGAAGACTTTTGCATAAAATCAGGTGGATGTGGGTACCTGCCCTTCCACCCAGCCTGGTGCTGGTTGGTGTAGCAACAGAAGCCAGTCAGAGGGTGAGACTTGTTTTCAGAGGGAGCATGCACAAGGAAGGGGTGCCCCTGAGGATCAGAAAGAATTTTACTACTACCATTTGCACACAGGACATTGCTGTAATGTCACTGGCATGTATTTCAGATTCTCAGGAATTGCTGATGCATACATTTTGGCCTCAAAAAGAATTTATTAGAGTTTATGAACTTGCATCTAGCACTAGAATCCACTAAGTAATGCCAATATCAAGCACGCGTCCTCTCAAGCCTGAGGAGATTTTTGGAAAAGAAAATCAGAGTGGAGTGAAATATTTCAAATGGTAGAGTCCAACATGTTCCAGGGTGGGTCCTTTTGGGAGCTTTCTACATGGAGTTAGTTTCTCTGTTAGCTCATTTTCTTCTTCCCTGCTTTGGAGTGAGTAGCATGGGGTGAGCCTGCTTTTGTCTACAGCTGTGGTCTCAGTGGCTGCTGAGCCAAGACCGCCAGGGCTGCAAGAAACCTTTATTTCCATGAAGAATTTTCTAGAATTTAGCAAAAAAAATGTGGCTTTGAAAGCTCTCCCCCTCCCCCCTTTTTTTCCTCCCCGTTTAAAATAAATGTAATAGAAATGAGCATCACTGTGAGGTCCCTGAGGGGACAATGATGTGAGTGTAAGTATTGCTATAGCCCCTATTTTTGTAACTGCCATCTTGGCTAGTGCATCAGTGACTCAGCTGGGAAATCCCAGCTACTGCATAAACCAAATAACCAAACTTTCCAGTGGGGGCTGTAGTAGACTGAGATGCTAGATGGAATGGGCACAGAGGGAAGCTAAAAGCAGATATCATCAGTAAATTGCATATTTTCTGTGGTCAAACAAGCCCTAGCTCAGCAGAGCTTTTTCACCTCTAGACATTATTGAGACATAAATCATTGAATCATGAATCAGACAGTATTTCAGGAGAAAGCCTACGTTGTATGATACATGCAGTTGAGTGCACTAAATTTCTTCACTGGAATAAGCATTGTGTCCAAACTGCTTGTCATGTTTGTTCTTTTTGCTATGAGAAACCACCTTGTCTTACTATCTGTTGTGCAAAGAAAAATACAGACTGTTTAGTTAAAAGATAAAGAAATGCTTTATTATTTCAGCAGGTGCTCTTTTTTTGTGCCCAGTCTCCCTCTGGAGGACTGGAATAAAATGATGTAGTATGAAATCAAACATCTGGAGTTTGGAAGGTCAGCTCTGATATTGGAAAACTGTAGCCCACAGGTCTGTCAAGCCCTCCAAGTGCCTCCTATGTGGGAAACCATTTCTATAGTATAATAACTGGAGAACATTTGTTAGAAAATGGGTTGATAATCCGCTCTTGGAGTGAGGAGTGTTGCTGGGGTAACTCAGGGAAGTGTGTTGAGCCAGTTTTATCTGCCTTAATTTCAGTTTTGTTGTTTGAGCCATTTCTGTAATGAGCATCTTGGTCTTTAAAAGTTTTCCTTCTTTTAATAGCTGGGCCTGCTGCCTAAGCCTTCCTTTCTTCAGTAAGAAATTTAATTAAAAAAAAAAAAAAAAAAGCTGGAGAACCTAAATACAGATCACCTATTTATTTTTTAGAATTTCACTTAGTATTTCAGTCTAGGGGTTTTTTGTGTTTAGCTTTGTTTTTTTAAACTAACGTTTCCATTAAAATGTTGCAGGACTGCATTATGCAGATAGGCTGTTCCTGCCCATGGTCATTTAACAGTCTGCACTCTTTTTCTCATTTGCCTGGTACCACTGCTGCCTCCCAGACGCACTGTCCAACTGCAATCCATTGCAGTATTATTATTCTTGATTTGCTCTGCAGTGATTCCTAGAGGCTCTAGCCAGGAATTTGCAACTGTGATGTGTCAACAAGTATTGAGATAATCTCTGCTTTACATATTCACAATCCAAAAATTCATAATGCAAATTATAAAAGACCATAGAAACAGCTACAGCGGTTCAGCCCAAGGTCCATGTAGCCCAGCATTCTGGCTCAAGCTGTGGCCATAAATAAGATGCCTAGTAAAGGAAAGGAAAAGAGCAAGATACTTGATATTCCCCCACTTCTTTTCCCAGGTCTCCCAGCCACCAGCAGTTCATGTTCAGCTCAAGGGATTTGCTACACCCTCTTTTGCAACCCCCAGTGCCTCTGTCTTCCAAATGTTTTTCCAGTTTCCCCTTGAAGCTCCTCAATAAGCTTCTTGCAGCCACAGTGTTCTCCAGCAAGGAGACCTGCCACAACCTGTGTGAACTACTGCCACTGTTGCATTGTTCTGAACCAAGCTCCCGTTAGCTTTTGTCTCCTCGTCCTTGTGTTGGGAGAGGCAGGGAGCAGCCAGTCGGAGACCGATGTCTGCAACAGGCTGCAGCATCCCAGCCTGCTCTCTTGGTCCTTGTATGGCAGCTCCTCCAGACTTTGATCATCCTGGTTGTGTTTCTCTGAGGCTTTTCCAGTGGTTTTTTTTTTTTCTTTTCTTTTTAGAACAGAAGAGTTTCTATCCCTGTTTGCTGTATGTTCTTGGGTTGTTTTTGCTCTTCAGTCAAATTAATGTCAATGTTATTCCAAACTTGAAAATAATTCATTTCTGGGAAAAGACTTCATTAAGTTGCTCCAGTTCATGTTCTGCTACAAGAAAGGCTTTGGTGTTTAGCAACTAGCAATGTTCATTAACAACTACGTTTCTTTTTCTTTGTTTAGATTTTTTGTTGTTGTTCTTTGTTTGTTTGTTGTTGTTTTGTTTCCAACTCATTTATCTTTATTCTCACACACTTCTGAAAGTATTCAAAACTGAATGGGGACATAAACAGATTTAAGTGAAAAGTGTTGGATATTATTCTGTTGTTTTTAAGGACTTTGGGTGCTCTTAACTCCTTCAATCAATTCTTTTCTAACTCCTGCTTTGCGCCGAGGTAGATACCAGTGAAAGTATAGCACTTGTTTGATTTTGTGCCATGTTCAGCTATATTAGTACCTCCAATGGGAGCATCCTTTGCCTTCTGTCTGTCTGCCCAGGTCACCCTCCAATGAGTTGCAAAAGCAATACTCTACCTTTATTATTTTTCTTCTTTTTCACATCATCTGTCTTTCTCCGTTTGCTCAGACAAATAAGTGATAAAAGGGAATGATGATCTGTTTAACACCACAGGAAGAAAGATGCATTATGAGACAAGAGAGACCTCTTGTTTACAGCGAGTTATTTTTGGTAATTAGCCATTTGTAGAGGAAGATGAGCCTCCGCTCGTAAAGTCAGCATGCCATAATTTAGGGGACTCTGAATAGAAGTCTAACATTTGCCTGAATTGGAAATGTTAATTGTGTGCATTTAGAAATAAATAAATGGCTGTTTTTTCTTTGCAGGAAGCAGACTGAACAAAGACCTGAGACATTATCTCAACCAGAGGTTTCAGAAAGGATCACCGGATCACGATCTGCAGCAGACTATTAGAGATAACCTTTATCGCCATGCTGTGCCTTGTAAGTAACAAAACATTGACCTGGTGGATTACATGTAGTAGATTTTTTTTTTTTTTTTTTTTTTTTTTTTTTTTTTTTTTTTTTTTTTTTGACGCAGCCTTCACGTGGTGGTGTGCACAGCTCTGGAGGAGACTCAGTTTTCAGCTTGGGCAGACTTCCATGTGTGGCAGCAGATAGGGTTCAGGTAGGGATGAAAAGGAGAACAGTTCATCCCTGAGCTCTGCTTTTTTGATTACCTTTTTGAAACAGTTGATAGTTTGATGCAAGCCTGTGAAGGTTGCTTTGGAGGGAAAACCCTTGAAAAACCAGCCATGAAGTGAGTGCTTGCCTTAGAAATAGTCTTCATTAACATAATTATGGTGAATGTTCTTCTACTGGTTTGAAACTTATGAATAAAAAAACCTGCTTTTATTTTTATTTCCTTAGCAGAACTTTATTTCTGATGCTTATTTAACTTGTGAAATTGAACAGCGTTTTATGGCTGGGTGCCATTGTAGCAGGCAACTGCCACTGTTGCAAGGTCATGCTCAATTCAAGTAGGAGATAAGCAGCAAGAGTTAGTGAAGCTGAGAAAGAAATGCTCTCTTTCACTCAAAAAAAACAACCAGGAGGAAAACTGAGAAGTTTGGAGGGTGGTAATCTTTAGAAGATCAGAATCTTTACTCAAAATTAGACTGTCCTTGGCATTTTGGGAAGATGTATGAAGAGTGGAGAATGATACTACTTCATTGCACCTCTGTTTGGCATTCTCCAGCTGCCAGGAGAGGCTATTCTAAAGAAAGGTTTTTCTGCTTAACTTTGAGCTGTGGGAATAATGGTATGCCTTTTGGATCAGGCTGGGATAAGAACTAGTAGACATCTTAGTTACAGAGTACTGAGATAAGCAGCAAAATATTTTGAAGTTTGCTATCTCAACATAAATCAGAGGTTGTTTATCCTGGTAGACTTATATAAATATTGAATAATGAAGTTGCTATTCAAAAATTGGTATTTGCCAATAAATATCACATAATGGTATGTGGCGTAATAGCCATTTTCAGTCTAAGTGTTGCATGCAGGAGAACTGTGTAGGACCATGGTTAAAATTGTGTGGTAACGCTGACAAATGTTGATTCTTCAAATGGCAGATGCTGTATATCACCATTGAGTTTATTCTCATTTTATCAGTGGAAAGCATGGACGAAATTACATTTAAACTGCTGTGCACGGACATAAAGAATAAATATGGATTATTATTTTGTATTGAACACTTCCATTTTCCATTTTGTCAACGTGAAATATGATTAGTTTTCAATCATCCAACTTGCCAGGCTGCAGGTTTTTAAAGCGTACTGCGAAAAGTGCCTTCTAGGAGAGCACGTGCAATGTTAGGCTCGAGAGATGCAATGTCGTGATGCTAATGTCCTTCTGCCTATGTGTTATATTCCAATTTCTAAAGCAGCAAATAAAGCAAGTGAGTGTAAGTTCTGTGGAAGCATTTTGTGCGTTACCAAGGTTACGTTTTGAAATGCTTTCCATTGATTCTTTTCTCTGATTTATTGAACTTGATGGTGAGCTAAACTGCTTGGACTCACTAAAGACTTTTAATTTAAAATTAAGAGGAGTGAAAGTGATTCCTGCCTTTTAGAAATAGCTGGGGGAAATATAGGTTGTTGATGTATTAATAAGAACATCAGTGCTTATGTTCCATTTCTGAAACAAATGGAAAATCTGAGAAGTGGAGTTAGTGATTGTGTGTCTCCATACTTTCTGAGTTGTAAAGCAGGTAGCATTTAATTTTTAATTCATGTGCTGTGGGGATGGTATTAGTGGTAGCTTTTAAGAATGGTGCTAATATTCATACGTGAATTTGAATGAGAGTGCTGCATGCACGGTTGGTTGGGATGCTTTACAGGTCTGGAGATTAATCTAGCTGTACACTCATATTTTTATTCCTTGGTACACGTGACCAGTAAATCCAGAGTCCTGGACCAATCTCTAGTACTAATGGATTATGAAGTCTTGTATTTTGAAAATGGAATTCTCTGCTGATTATGTGGTAAACACAAACAAGAACACAAGGTCACTTGGAGTGAGCACGCTTGGCCTGACAGCTGCTTTTTGTTGCACTAAAATAAGGGCTGAATGAAGTGATAATTAGTAAATGCAAAATGGAGAAAGGCGATGTTAACCAGTTCTTCCCCAGAAATTCTAGTAAGAATCCCATGTGGTTTAGCTCTGACTAGTTTGGTACAGGCGGTGAGAAAACCTGGAGGGCTTCTGTTTCCCACACAGTTGCGTGCTTGTCTGACTCGGGAACTGAGTGAAGACACGGCTCTAGCCTTTTGTAGAAGATAGAGGTCAAGCAGAGGGGAGGAAAGATGCAGAAAGTTTGACTTGACCTCGTTATTTCATATGATAATGACACACTGCTTAAGCATCATTTAGATTTTTACTTTAGGAGAGTTGGTTAAGAATTTGCTTTATTTTCTGGTGAACAATTGAGAGTAAGGGAGTGGGATGAAGTCAGCTCCCAAAGGGGATATAAGCATTGCCTAAATGGGTGACACAGAGATGGTTTTCTGAGAGACCGGAGGTCTTCTTCCCTAAACGTGGGAGCTATCATAAAGAAATGAGACCTTGAAATGGACACAAAAGTGAAGTATTATTGAAAGAAGCAGATGAACCACATGGTTATTTTTGCAAGCTGAAGTCCTCCCCTGCTCCTCAGTGCCCTCTGCCCTTCCAGCACGCTTCCTCCAAGTCTTCATACCCTCAGCTCTCTGCTCCCCATGGAGCTGATTTTTTCTGCAAAGATCTGTAGTAAACAACAGCTGTGACAAGCTTTCAGGTGGCCTTCAAGTTTGGCTGTCATGCTGTTGTGAGTGCTCTGCTATTACTATCACACCAAACCCACGGGTTTATTTACGGACCCAAAGCATTCTCCTCTGGTTTTTACAACTTCAGCATCCTAATCTAGGACTGAGCCAGGGTAAGGAAGAGAGGCAGGACGCCTTATTTATGCATTTGGATGGTGCATAAGTGCTAAGGAAGCCATGCATTTGCAATGTACAAATCTTTGAAAGAGTTAGTGCAGTTCAGCCACTGAACTAGCTTTTATTTCAGCTGAACCAACTGTGTGTTGAAATTTCCTTTACTTTCTTTCTGATGCTCTCATTTCACTGTTAGCTTCACATGCTGGGTCAGAGACTTTAAGAGTATTTTTGTCTTCTGCTTAAGAAAAATCAGCACCTTAAACTTGAGCAAAAGTTATTCTCTTTACACGTTCAGATAAATAACTATTCTCATTCCTAGCATGTACGATCCACTGTCAAAACTAGAAAAAAGCCTCAAATACATCATCCAGATTAGCAAGATGTTGGTCCAGTCTCAAGCTATCCCCTTTGCCTCGTTTTGTTTTGAAGCACCACATTTTTCCTGTTTTCTGATGCGCCTAATGAAGATCACCAGAAATAATGCTCTATTTGTGGGCTAGTTAATGGCTCCATTGAGCTTGGAGTAGACACGGAATTGGCAACAATTTCGTGATTACTGATTGGCCATGACTGTACCAGAAGTGCTTTGACTGATACAGAGACTTTGCCCACAGCTTATTTCTAGTGTGGATTTCACTTATTCCAGCTCAATTTTGCCAGCCTAAACACTTAAGAGCAAAAGGGCAGGTTTACCCACTGTGTGAGGCATCTTGCTGAGGCACCTTGTGGCATGTCTGAGTCCACCTCTGGTAACAGAACTTGATGTGACTTGCATTACGTCTGATTTGAGGTGAGGCTGAGAGTCCGTGATGTAGAGTGTGTTGACATCCTGGCATTAGGTTTCACAGAGTGTTTCTTAGGACCAGAACTCCACTAAACAGGATTGGTGTATGTGAAGATTTACTTACTGGAAAATATGATTAGTTGGAAGTACGTGTAAGAATATATCCATTAAATAGGTGTTTCCAAGTAGCCTTACCTTGGGATATCTGTACAATAATGTTAATTGAGAAAGACATACAATAGCAACTTTAACATTACAGTGCAGCAACATGTCTAAACCACCGTTCATGGAAGGTTGAACAGACAGGATTTTCTTCCTCATTTTGAAATGATGGTAGAGGGCATCTGTTTAAAATAAACAAGCAGTACTGGCCATTTGTCCTAGTTGCTTATTCTCAAAAACCTGACAGCATTTTTCTTTTCACAGTGTATTGAGAAGAATCAGAGAGATGATGTTATTTCCATAAAGCTTATCTCGGCATGTGTTTTTTTTTTCCTTTGAGCACGTTTATTTGATTCTCCACTTGTTTGAGTCCTGTGTGACATGCAGAGGCAGCTATGGTGGATCTGGCATCTGCAAAACAGTGTACCTGGTGCAGGCGTGACTGAAATAACAGATCAGTTGTCCCTTCCCTATTCATGTATATTCTGCATTTGTCTTATTTTGGTACTGTGCAATTCCTTTCTTTGCCAGGCTGCAGTCTTACGAAGGAAAACTCTGGAAAATGCAAGGTCTTTTTGATGGCAGATGAAACAGGGACAATGTAATGGCTAGCCTAGAGTTAAGTCTTAGATGTCAGGCTAGACACTCTGTGGCAATTTTTTTTTTTCTTCCTCTTCTTCCCAAAATTGGCTTTTAAAACCTCAGGAGGTCATCATTCAACAGTTTATTCACTTTCCCAAAACAAGTACATGCCCTGGGATTAATTGGCTGGAGAGTTTAATGTTAGAGATTTACCACTTTCATTTCTGCTGTCTGTTCTGTCACCTTCCCAGAGTTTGATCTGTTCCTCTGTCTTCAATTACAGAACAGTAGCTCCAATTGTTGTGGTTAGTCTTCCAGGGGAACGTGGAGCAAAATGGAAAGAAATGGATGAAAATCAATAGTGTAAGTAAGTGTTGAGTGATCTGTAAGGAGGCTTAGAAAAAGACAGCGACACCCAGGCACCGGACTGGCCTGAGCTCTCTCATATTTCAGTGGGAAATTTGAGAATAAGTTTCTTTATTCCAAGCGATCTGCTGGTGCAGAGGAAAAGTCTCCTTTCTGAGGAAAACCAATAATATTGAATATGGAAACTTCACAGTATTTATAGGACAAACTTTAGTCAGTGGATGTAGAAGAGCACATTGAATCTTACTATTTGCATTAAATGTTTTCATAGGTAATTGAACTACCAAAGGGTAGTTTAGTTGCTCCAGGAGTTGGATAAGCTGCTACGTGCATAACCACCATCATTTACAGTGAATGGAGGACCAGAGAGACTAAATGGGCTGGGGGGTGATGAACCTGCTGTCAAACATACAGATTTAGGTGATTTCCCAGGATAGCTTTTAAAGTCCTGTAGCACTGGGTTCCCCATAAGTATTTCTGAACTTCAGAATGAATTGATAGAAAGGATATGCAAAGCAGCTTACAGAAGGTTCTTTTCTTTAGAATATTGAGTATAATAGTGTATCAGTATACTGGGAAAAATGGTTGAAGTGAAGCAGAAAGACCTTTATGTTACAAATGCATGTGTTTTTACATGTGGGGATATTTGCGTCACAATTTTGAAGTTATTTTTAGTTACAAATTTTTATTAAGGATAAACATAATCACTGACAGTGTACATTATTTTTCTTCACAGGCAATAAATCATCAGTTTATGTACACAAATGTTCTTTGTATTCTCAAAAGCTTTCCAGACCTGCAGCCGTATTTATTATCCAAGTACCTTTTGTTGCTGTTCCCTTCCTAGAGGTGTAATTCTGCTTTTGTAATGAGAAAAAGTTGCAGTGTCTATGAAATATTCATTTGAAGGCCCACACTGATAAGGTGATGAACAGCAAGCTGATCCTTTTTTTAACACATGAAAAATAATTAATTGTTTACAAGATTTATGTTAGGAAAAAGTTTTAAATATTTTAAAAACAGTGTCCTTATCACTAGGGTGCAACATACAGGTACCAGCAGTATTTAAAGATAATTTTTCTCAAGAACATTTTCTTGTGAGCTAATCTAACTCTGAAGAATATGAGACATATTTTCCATGCCAGCTAATGTAGACACATTTACTTTTTCCCGTATTTTCAGCAGGGGCTGTATCCTGAATGTAACCAGTGCATTTAGAAAATCCTTGTAGCTGTGTTACCAGGAGTGCTGAATTGCAGTGGAGTCCCCTGCAGTTTTCAGGGATATAATTATTTCACATATTAGTGAACCAGATGTGTTTTCACTTTTGAGAGAGAAAAATGCCCTGCTTTGAGCAACAGGGCCAATATTTCTGTAGTTTAGTGCCTTTCTATAGCCAGTAATTTCTGTTTAATCTAGGAGACTTCAGACCTTCTTTCCATCTGGTCTGTCCTTTCAGATCAATAGTGCATTTTGTGCCAGTGGAACTATTTGGTGTATATATATATATATATATATATTTTTTTTTTAACATTTGGAAATAAAAACACTTATGATGGCAAATATTGCTCCATCTGCTTACCCATTTGTGAGGAATAGCTTTTTTGTATTTCACTGTACACCCAGTTGAAATTGCATGAGGCACCAGAGAACAGTACAAAGCAGAAGAGCTCAGCCTTATAGGCTCTCCCATGCCACTTGCCAAAGGAGATTTGGGTAAGAAGTGTGGGAAGAGATTACACGGCTAGTTTTCTTTGTTTTCTTTGTTAGACCCTAGTGTACTTAATTTTGCGTTTTTTCATTGCGGTTGCTTTGTACTATGGCAAAGCATCTGCGAGTGGGTATTTAGGTAGTGCAAACAATGTCTGTGCATATGTTTTAAAACATAAAGGTTTCTAAGGTTGTGAGTCTCTGGGAAAGCAGAGGGTAAATCAGAGCTGAGAGCAGGTACTGCTGTTTGGAGGTTGAAGGGTTGGAGATTAAATACCCCACATTATTTACTTCAAAACTGGCTCTGTCCTGCCGTAGTTTTTCATATGATCTCCCAGGCTCCTGATTAGATCTTTTGTGATGGCTGCAGTAACCCAGCTTTTGATTTCATAGAGGCAGTTTGATTTCTTTTCAACTACCACCATGTATCTGTTCAAGGTTTACAGTGTATTGATTATGCTACAAGCCAAGAGAATGAGTGGTCCAGGCAAAAGGAACAGTTTAGAATGAGGAAAAATTAAATGTATAGCTGTTCTTTAACTTGTTCTTCAACTCACATTTACATTTGGGATTCACATTTGGTATTCCAGAATTAACTCCCTCTAGAAAGCACCCATTGCTCTGTGTAAGTGCGTTTGTGCTTCGATGTGTTGATTTGCATGTTGGTTTCACAGTTACAGAAATCCTGTGCTTCCTTCATCAAAGATGTCAGTACTGAAAAGAGGACATCTGAAAATCTTGTTTATATGATATTATTCTGGTCCAGTGTGGTACCTGCAATGTAGTGTGGGCAAAACCAGTGGCATTGCAGAGGAGGAAACGCCTGCGTGATTCCCAGTCACATATATTGTTATTCAGTCTCTGAGCCCAGGAGGGCAATGGCAGATGCAAGGTCCTGATGGTTTGATGGGGATGCAGACTTGCTACATTTCATCTTCAAACAATTACCCTTTTTTTAACATTACCATGCTTCTTCACATAAAGCGTGCTGTATTTGTCCTCTAAATCCTTTCTCTCTTTATTTCAGCAGAGAGGAGATTAGCCGTGTAATCATTTATAAAGCTGTTTAGATTCTGCTAGCTGGTTTTCTTTGGGGAGAGTCATATCCAGTACCTTTACTAGGAATAACTCTGTAAATTAATCTTCATTGATTTCCTTCTCCCCCACCCCCAGTGAATAAGAAAGTAGAACAAATAAAACAAATGTTTCTAGTTCTGCCCCTATTGAAGGAGAAATACATCTTTTCTATTAGTCATAACAGTCTAGATGTATCCTTTTTTTTATAATGTCCTCTTGAATAATTAGAGCTTTGAGTTATGAAGTCAAGATTCCTGAGTCATTGCCAGAACAGATTTGTTTAAGGGGGACACTAGTTCCCTGAATTCCTTTTAAAGGGCTTCATAATGTCCCAGGCTGCTCTTAATTACTGATTTAAGAGAGAATACATCTGTTTCACTGAGGATTGTGAAAATTATTATTTAAATGGAAATGTTTAATAAATGGCTCCTTGAAAGGCTAATGTATCTTCAAAATGAGACGTGTACCATGGAGTAATCAGGTGGGTAGTGATCTAGCAGTTCGACTTGCAGGGTCTTTTTGGAGCTGAAGGTGGAGAAAAACATCAAAGACCCTTGGAAGCATCATCTGCTATTGAATTATATTTCCTACTTCATCATTCATTCACTACCTGCACTTTTTCTTTAAACTTCAGGTTTAATACTTCATTTACCAGGTGAAAAAACAGTAAACAAATGTTGATGTTGGTGAAAGGAGGTCTGTAGGAAGAAGCAGTATCCCTTATTAGATAAATTGATAATACTTCATTTTTACCTCAGACCATTATGGCAACTCAAATACTGCCACTACAGTATGGAATTTTTTCTACCAAATTTCAAGCTACTTAATGGGAAATTGTCATATGCTAAAAATGTGCAGGTAATCTTTGCTGTATTAGGGATTTGAACTGGAGAACCTCAGAACTGAGGGGCTACGGCAGGTGACAGGGGAAGGAGGAACTCCAAATTAAGAAGCTGCTACTTATAGCAAGCTCTTCCTTGAATACGTGAGGAGATGGATAATTATAAACGCAGCATTACCATCTCCTACTGTTCACAGGTCTTGAATTAGTAATAAAAAATGTGAAACTGGATATTTTGACTCTTTTCATTTCCTGTTAGTTTCTGAGCCCTTACTGCCATCTTTGTTCGTGGTTTTCTAGGGTGTGGGGGTTTTGGTGTTGTTTTTTTTTTTTTTGTTCAGAGGGGGCTAATACATGAGAGCTGAAAATGTATTTGAATAGTGAGGTTATTTTCAGCTCTCCTAAATCCAGGTATGTAAGGTTTTGGGAAGAGCAGCAAGTGTTGTAAGAGGTGTGTCAAGGTTTAACCCCAGCTGGCAGCTAAGCACCACACAGCTGCTTGCTTCCTCTGCCCCTGCTGGGATGGGGGAGAGAATTGAGGGGGGAAAGGTACAGTTCGTGGGTTGAGATAAAGATAGTTTAATAGGGCAAGCAAAAGACACACACACGCACAAGCAAAGCAAAGCAAAACAAGGAGTTCATTCACCGCTTCCCATGGGCAGGCAGGTGTTCAGCCATCTCCAGGAACGCAGGGCTCCATCACGCCTAACCGTGACTTGGGAAGACAAACACCGTCACTCCGAACGTCCCCCCTTCCTTCTTCTTCCCCAGCTTTGTATGCTGAGCATGATGCCATATGGTCTGGAATATCCCTTGGGTCAGTTGGGGTCAGCTGTCCCGGCTGTGTCCCCTCCCAACTCCTTGTGCCCCCCCAGCCTCCTCGCTGGTGGGGTGGGGGGAGAAGCAGAAAAGCCCTTGGCTCTGGGTAAGCACTGCTCAGCAGTAACTGAAACATCTCTGAATTATCAACACTGTTTTCAACACAAATCCAAAACAGAGCCCTGAAAACTAGCTGCTATGAAGAAAATTAACTCTATCCCAGCCAAAACCAGCACAGTGTGCAAGAGAGTTGAGGAAAACCCAGCAGGACACTAAGTGGCAGTGCAGAAGTAGGAAGGCTGGACTAAGCAGTGGGGCAGAGCTGGACCCAGTTCTTTCAGGAATGTAAACATTCCACAATGCTCATAAAGATCTTTCCCATTTTTGCATTCCTGTAATTTTAAATATATAGTTTGCTATCTCACTTAGCTGTCTGCAATCCTCTGCAAAACACCCGGTGTTTTCTAGAAGGGAACAGCTGATGAGATGCGATAGTGCTGCTCCTGTGTAACTAACCACACTGGAGAATCACATTGACAGGCATTCTGTAAATTGCCCACATTATAGAACATTGATGATACCATTAAAATGGTAAATTTAATATTATAGTACTATTAGATTTCTCCCTCATTAACTCTGATCTGATAAACAACCTCCGGCATATTTTGAAGCTAATAGTCACCTTACAATCACTACTGCTCCTCTCTATCTGGCATTTCAAGCTCCTATAGATTTATAGTTCTTCTGTTATCTAATCTGTACTTACACCTTTATTTTTTCTTTGAACTTGTGCTTACAAGCAGCCCCTTTCCTAGAGGGCCCTGGGCATGCAATTAACACTTCACAGCAAGAATAAAGTCATCCTAAATTCCATTCCTGAGATTTAGGGCAAAATTGGCTTTAGAGAATAGAATGAACCCAATGTTCAGGCAAGCACGATGCAGATCTCCGGAGGTGTTTCAGTGCTGGGCCCTTTATAAGGGTTGGTACAGGGTAACGCTAGTAGCAGTTGGTGTGTTCTTGGCTTTTGCAAACAGGTATCAGGGCAGCCTCTGCAAAACCTTGCTGGAGATGTAGGTCGTGAAGAGGGGACCAAGCGGGTGCTGTGGCAGCGGCTCTGCTGGGTGCTGGGCACAGCCCTGCCAGGCAGAACAGCCCTGCGGCCGCAGCCCTGGGAGCTGGAAAAGCTGAAGAAACTCTTTTCATCTGCATCTGTCCAGCAGGGACAACTTCCACTCCCAAACGTTAATCCTCAAGCAGCCAAACCATGAGCCACAGCTTAACAAAGTAACCTTAGCTCCTCTTGACTGGCAGGAAGGCTTCCGTGGAGGTATCACTTGCCTCCTTGTTTTCCTAAGTGACTCATGGTTTAATTAGAGCGCTGTCTCGAGGAGGAGGTGGTTGTTATACATCACCTATCAGAATGTAAAAGTGGAAAGCGATGCTGAAACGCTGACCCTTAATCTGAAGTGCACCATCTGTGTTTTATTTCCACATCTTGCTGAGTTTACAGTTATTTGAATTCACAGTTTGTTCCCCATTTGCTGTTCCCACATGGTAAGTGAATTGGATCCAAAATGTACTGATGAAAGATTGAGAAGCCTGTTGGAGAAGTTTGTTCCTACCTACAAGAGTGCTCTATCTCACACTTCTTCCACCCTGTGAGTTAAATCCCAGCTGTAAAATCTTGTCTCAAGACGGTCTTCTGTCATGGTGGGAAGTTGGGGTTACCGTAAGGACAAGGACTCCTTTCCCCATCCTGAAGTGATTTATGGTTTGCCTTTGACTTTCTGCTCAAGAAAAGGTAGAGAGTTCTCTCGCATCTGACAAAGTATTTGCTTTACTGTTCCTGTAAATTTGTGTGGATGCTTATCTGGTGGTGCTTGGCATCGGAGCACTGCTCTTATTTAATACTTTTTCTTTGTTAGTATGAGCCAAAGCGTTTGGTGCTAAAATAAGACTGGGTATAATATAACGAAGGGAGCTGTAATTACGATTGTAACAGTTTTCATGATGCAAGTTTGAATTACTCTGATTTTAGAATGGGCAAACAGCTCAAAACCAGGTTGAATTTCATTTATTCTCCTTTGTTTCTATTTTTTCTACTGACAGCAATCATTTTCTTAAGACATAACTAACTGTAAAAATGATCTGAGATTTAAACAATGTTGTATTTCAAAAGCAAGTCATCAAAATGCTGAAGGCTGTATAAACTTAAATACCTTCTTTGGCTTTTGCTGTAGACCACACAAGCTCTGAGAAATTGATTACTCTGGTGCTTGAAGGGGCTTTCATGATACAGAAACAGAGGTTTGCATTGAATTTCTTTCTTTGTGTGGGGGACTTTTTTTTTTTTTTTTTTTTGGAAAGAGAAAAAGCCTTTAAACCCCAGATTAAAAATAAGTAATTTCATTGTTCCCCCCTCAATCTTATGAAAGAATTTTCATAAATTATTGGGGAGCTGCATCTCTGAATAAATGTAAAGTAAAATGCTTCATTTCTTTTTTTTAATAAAGAGGCTTTTTTCTGGAATGTCCCATTTAGGTGCTGCCTCATTGAAGTATCATCTGGTGAGAGAGTTTTCACTGTGGCTCGTGCAGATTTTTTTATTTTGTGGACATGAAGGAGAGGGGCAAGGAATTGAGAGTTATTTATTTTCATATTGCAGTCTTCAAATTTACTGTACCCAGTACTCTAAACCCATCATTATCAAAGGCTTGGGACTTCCTACGGGGACTGTGAGCTGACCAGACACACACCCCCAAAACGACCTAGAATTTTTATCTTTTCTTTTTAAACAAGGGACATATAATGGGCCAGCACCTTGGGCCAGATGGTCTTTTCATGAAAATATTTGTCCTACAAAATTAAGACTGTTTTATATATTTGTAATCAGGTCATTCTCTTGTTTGTGTGTGGCCATTTCTTTTATAAAGGTAATATAAATCTTGCTGTCTCTCGGTGGTGTTTTTCCCCTACCCAGTTCCAACACTTTTGGGGATTGGATACTTCAGCAAGAGCAGCTGCTCTGTTTGCGCCGTTGGGGTTGGTGGTGGAATAGAGATGATGTTTTTTCCTTACGTTGCCTGGCCCTCGTGCACACGTGCTGTAAACTTGCGAGTTGTCGCCAGTCTCCACACCCGTACCGAGCCGCTTTGCAAGCGATGGCTGTTAGCTGGTGTGCTTCAAAACATCTGCTTGCTGGAGCAGCAGTGGTGGCTGCTGTCCCCACTGTGCCCGAGCCCTGGTCCGTGGGACTAAGTGACCGGGGGGGGCCCACAGCACCCTGTGCCCACCCCAGCAGCACCTCCCATGAGGTTCTTGGGATCGGAACATCCCTGCCTGCCTCGGTGGAGCCACGCGAGCCCCGGCGAAGCAGCCGTTGAGCTGTGGGGAGCAGGTTTCCTTGCGAGATTGGAGTCCCCTGGGATTTCAGTACTGCATCTAAGCAATCCTGTCCTGTGAGATATGTGGAAAGCGTCCAAGACGGACACCTGCTGGCTCTGAAGCAGTCAAGTGCTTGTTCCAAAATATCTTTGGCCCCTGTTTTTGATGTTTACTTTTAAAAAGATACAGGCATGTGTTGGCTGTAAAAGAAAGAAAAAAACCTCATAAAATCATTGCTACTGTCACTGAAATTCCCTGCAGATTTAAAAGGAAGATGAAAGTTGGTACTTTACGACAAACTTGAAGCCCTTGGGAGAAGCACAGCGGAAAACAGAAAAATGCTCTGTATTCTGTCTGATTGCTTGCAAAAATGAGTGCTGTATCTCCTACACGGAGAGAGACAGAGCTAGAAATACATATTCACATAGTTCCCCCATTCTCGTGCCTTGCAGACTAGGACAATACCATTTTGCACTTCCCTGGGCATATTCTCAAAGAGCAGCTCAGTGAAGGTGATAGAGAAATTAAAAGGTGAGGGCGAAAGAAGGGTTGGGGGGGGATCTGCCTCATGCTATTTCACATCTCCAGCATACACAGGTGCTTTTTAATCCCTCTGGCCTACATATTCCACAGCCCCTAGGAATAGAGGAGTCGTGATGTAATGCTCTTTTCCTCACACTCCCAGCTTAAATACAGATGGAAATTGTTGTCATGTGTTAGAAATGTCACCAATAATATAAAAGGCAGGCTTCTGCATTCTCCCTTTTGCACTGTCAGCTGCTGCTGCCAGCTTATTCTTCCCTCTCAAACCTATTGTCATGTGGCAGAAACCCTGATGTAAGTAAGCCCTGTCCTCCCCCTGCTTATGATCCCTGCATTTTTTATTCCCCTCTGCTGCAGTGCTGAGGATCATTACATACCACGACTTAAAGGCAAGACCTCACAAAGGAAGGATTAATCTTGTATTTGTGCTTGAATTTCGAAGGACTCAGGCAAGTGAGAATGTTCTGTTGTATTCTCTTTTTTTTTTTTCCTTCCGTAGATGCTAACGTAAGAAACGAAAAGCAGCAAATGCGATAAGCTAGGTCTGTGTTTACTGAGCGAACCCAGCGGTTCCTCAGCTGCAGGTTGCGTGTGTAAGGCGAGAGCGGGTTAGAACGGGAGGCTGTGGGGTTGGGGAGAGAGCTGCGGAGCGGAGCTGTACAGCCTTAGCCCAGCCTGGGAGGACAGATGGCTAGTGCTGCTTTTTAATTCATCAAGCAGGCTTTACGTGAGGCCCGTTGGCGAGCGGGTGTGCTGCGAAAAAGCGGGGTCAATGGGCACGAATAGGCTGAGATCAGGACCAGATGCCTGCTGAACAATGGGGCTTTTGAAAGAAATGCGGGAGGAAGCGTGGCGCTCGCTTTGTACTGCCTCCGCATTGCAGGTTGGAATGGGGCAGCTCCGATTTAATGAAGTGCATTCCAAAACGTGGTCGTCAGCCCGGGCTGGGAGACAAGGGGACATGTCAGAAGGGGGCTTGTGGGGCCGGCGTTGGGGGGGGGGGGGGAAGCGATCCACTGATGGATCGCCCCGAACAATGCGGTCTTAGTGTTGGATGGGAAAAACCATCAATACATCCCTGTGCATATTAATGCGATACAGCAGGTGTTGCTAAATGTCTGTCCCCGCATTGTTCTCCCGAGGCTCAGCCGAGGAGGGGGCAGGAAGGAGACCTCGAGAGGGATGGATGCGCTCATCTGGGGTAGAAATGTAGCTGCTCCCCGGACGGCCGCGCATGCCGAAAGTAAAGCGAGAACCGGCGCCTGTTTCGGCTCCTGGGGTTACGGCGTGGGGCGAGGTGCTGGCCGCTGGGAGCTGAGCTGGGCAGCGGTCCCCTGTGCCGGCTCTGGCAAGCAATGGGGGGGCAGCCTCAGAGAGGTTGGCCACATCTCAAAGGCAGAACAGGGCCAGGAGGGTACTTTTTTTTCTGCAAAACATCCCCTAAACTAAGCAGGTGTGAGGGCTCGGAAGTGAATCCCTCGAGAGCAGGCTGGGTCACCAGGGCAGAGGCAGAGATGGTGTCCCAGTTGAAATTCAGCAGTCAGAGAGTTAAAAAGGGCTTATTTTTTTTCAGCTTCTCCAGAAATACATCAGTTGTGAATGAGTTGCAGAAGCTGTGTGTGAATTGCAATGAACAGGGAGTACAACGTGTATAAAACCAAAGAAAATATCTATTTCTGCATTTGCACGTATCCTGCTGCACTGGCTGGTTATACCCCTGCTTAAGATAGTTTTCTGTGTAACAGAAGTAGCATCCTTAAATACTTACAGTCATGTTAGCCAGTGTCATTCTTGAAGGCCGGGGGGGTGGGTAGTGTACATAGTCTGTCACTATTATATGTATGTCTTAATAAAAAGACACCCATTTAATTGCTGCCGTTGTGTTGTCTGCTCTCCCTGTGATTTGTGACATGCTATACTGTATTTGTCAGCAGAATGAAAGGAGTCTTTGTTCCTTATTCATATTATAGCACACTGCATCTCTCGGTGAAAATGGAATATTTGCCTTTAGAGCTAACTTAGCCGGTCATCTGTGCCCGCTGTTACACTGGGGAAGGTTTCTGTTTTTTTCCCAGGAGTTTCAGAGGAATTTGCAGGCAAGGCTTGTATTATTTTATTTATTTATTTTTATATATCAGTGTGTTGATAGTGATGAAGAGTGATCGGCTTCATTTGCTCACAGGACAGGTAAAGCATGGCCAGTGGCTGCAGCAGCTTTGCATATTGCGGCTGCCTTTCTGTGTATCCCTTGCCCGTGGATGAATGGCCAAGGCGACCATGAATTAGGATTTAGTCCTTCTGCACCTTCGATCATTTACTGCTGCGTAAACTGTCATCGAGAGTTTAGAAAAATAAACCAAGAGTCTGTAATATGGACGGGCTTGTGTGCCTATTCAAAGGCTGGCCAAGACCACAGATTAATAAAGGCAGTTACTGAATGGCCAGCTAGGAGAGTGACTATTTGGGGATGCCAGTAGCACTTGTAGAGCGCTTCCCAGCCACTGGTGCCCAGAGTGTGCTGGATTAGGTTACAGTATCATCTAACATCAACAGTGTTATCAGTTGCTATCTACTGTCCTTTTCGTGCTCTATCTACTTGGATCAGTCTGTGTGCATGTAAATGGGAATGGTTTACAAGTGTAGTGGCTGGAATTAGTAGTCAGAAAGGATCCAAATTCAAAGCAGTGCTTGCCCAGACGATTAATAAGGTGTCTTCTAACACACGTTGCATAAACGTATGGAGCTTGTCTTTAAGATGAACTACCAGGTTCAGCAGCTTGAGCTTTATGTTGTTAATTATGCTTATTTTCTACCCTGCAGTGCACAAGGAAGAATGGGCAAAATGCAAAGTGTAGCTTGGTCCCAGGAGGCTATGGTCTGCTGCGAATGGCTTTTCTGTTAGAAGGACTGGCTCAGTAAAGGGCCAGATTGTGAACCTGTTGCTTGTTGATGTGTGATTCCTCCTGCAACGTGGGAAATTATATCGAGGAGTAACTTTGCTCTGGAGAGAGCAGGGATTCGCTCAGTGGTGCAGAAGAGCAGGGAGTATTTTCTCCCTTGCCAGCTTGTTTCCACTCGTCATTGCCTACTGCTAGCTCCTGTCAGATGGAAGCAATGATGGATCCATGTAGATCCAAGAATGATGCTTCACTTCCTTCTGGGAAACTGCTGCAGAGCTGGCGAGAAAGAGCACCAGCAGCTGCTCCAAGAGCACTTCAGCTTCTTGCTGTTAAAGTGTTGCAGAGCCAGGTTTTGCAATAACAGTAATAAGTCTTTTCCAGTTGAATTTCTTTCTTTTTTTATACACTCTTCTAATGCAGGTAATCCAACCTGCAATTTGAGGCTTAGAGTATCCCTTTTGTCATTATTGACAGCCCCTAGCACAAGTAAGGCTGTCATAGCAGTCAAAGTGTTGCGGAAAGAAAAAAGCAGCAACGAAAGCCATTAATTCAGTAGCAGAAGCTGATTAAATGGTGCTGGGTTCTTGACTCTGCATCTGACAGTAATAATACTTACCCTGCGTTTCAGTCATTGAAAAGTTCATATGCTGCAGGTAAGGCTCTTGCCTGCGCTTTGAAGCTTGTGTATAGATGCCTTTCTGACAGCCTTCCATCCCTTCCAGTGCGCCGAGTCTTTAAATGGTTATGGAAGAAACGCTTCTGAAATTAATGCACATTAAGTCATTTTGGTCTGGTGCTGTGGTATTCAATAAAGCTTATTCAAAATGTGGTGCTATTTTCAGTCAAATTCTGCTAAATCCTGTCCTGAAATCCTCTGAATATTTTGCTCTTGAATATTCTGGTAAGCATGATGACTGGTTCACTGTGTTAATCCTATATGGTCTTTCTGTTCGCAGCTAATCCTGAGCTGTTGTTGCTGTTCTGCATACATGAGTAAGATTCTTTCCCCCCTCCCCTTGATGATATACAGTTGAATTCCAGCTGACTACTAGAAGATAACAGATCAAATGTCCTACTCTTCCTTTTTCTTCTCCTTAAGTATGAGAGTTGAGTCTTTTCTACTTGAAACACAAAACCTGCAGAAGTAGGAAACATATCCTTGATCTGTTGTGCTCTATCCGAAGGCATGCACTGGCTCTGACTCTGTGCAGGATGTCCTCAGGAATCTCAGCTGTAGACAAATCTGGAAGAAAAGTCACATTTAAAGCAAGTTTCCGAATTTACATAGATTTGACAGAACTTCTATCACAACTTCTCATTAATTAGAGATGAAGCTGATAGTTATGGCTATAGTTAATATTGTTCCCCTAAAATAAAGTTATTGGATTTTCCTAGTTTTTCCTTGCACAGGGAAATGCAGGGAGGAACAGTGATTTTTTTAAAGCTGGACCTACCTGTGGGAGATGTGCTTTGGAAAAATCTGTCCCTTTCTAGTGGAAAAAACTTTTCCTTTGGGGACAGTTAGTATCGCCTCAAAATTACGACTTGACCATGTTTCAGATTTAATAGAAAAGCTTATGTAAGGAAGGGTGATAGTTTAACTTTGGGTTGATGCCGCCCACCCCCACTGACATCACCCATGGGAGAAACACTGTATAGTAAGATTAGCATACTCTCATAAAATATGTTAATATCAATATGCCCTATATTGACATGGTTGCATCCGATGTATATATTTGACAAGTGTGTGTAATATAAGTACTCACACTTGCATTTAGCTGCTGACATCAAAATGCCATGAACTGGGGAGTCTATGGTAACTTAAGTAAAACTTTTTCTTAAAAATTGCATAATATTTAGTTGATGTAAAATGTCATAAACACCCACATCTTTCCTTGGAAGGGATTGAATATTTTTTTTTTCTTTTAAATAGGCTTTCAAATAGGTTTTCAAAGGAAATCCAAGAAGAAAAATAGTTGACCCAGCAGTTTGAGGCCAATGAGGCAAAATTCCCAACAAAATCGTGTAAAGTCAGCCCTACGTGAGGTGTGCCCGAATGACTTTTGTTATATATTTTCTGAAAATTTTCATATTGAAATAGGAAAAAACCTGCTAGATGAACAATGCAGTCCTGTCAGCAATTGGAATATGGCTGTGGATATCACTTACTGTATTGAAAAGTAGCTTGTTGCTTTCCCTGCCCAAACAGAGGTAGTGTCCCACCTGGAATCAGCAGTGTTACCGCCTTCTTCATTTGCCTAAGGAAGCTCTTGATCCACTGTAGACTGGAAAATTTAATTTGTTTGGGTTTGGGGTTTTGTGTGTGTTTTGGGGTTTTGTTTTCATTAGGGTACAACACTGCCTTTTAATGCATTTGAAGATAAGATGAGAATCAGGCACACAAAACCCTAAAAACTCTGAAAGAGTGCTGTTATTGAAATCATGATATACTGAGAAAAAAGTAAAATTGCTCCTCTCTTTTCGCCTGTTTGCACCTTTGCTGGGTACAGGCTTTACCAGAAGTGTTAGGTTTGTTGCTAGCATTGGGAACACTCTGGTGTTGATTTTTTTACATTAATTTAAACAAATGGGGAGCAGCTGAATAATAGTCATGTAGAAGGTGCTATTGGAAATGCATGCTTTGTCAGCACTGCGGTGGTGATTAATAGTGTGTCATTTCTTTGATGGTGCACTAACAATTCAGCACCAGAATGCAAGCCCTTGATAAAGGTGGGGAAGTAGCTGGGAAGAAAAAAGTCTCCTCTTCCTCTCTTTCTTACATGGACCACAAAAAGAGCCTGAGGCTTGAGACATCCCCTGAGGCTTGGGCTGTCTAAGGAACCCAAGTCCTTTTCTTTAGCAGAGGCTGGGAACGGGCTATAGCAGTGAAAGCTACTTGCACAGTGCTACAGCCGTGGCTGGTTAAAGGTGTGTTTTGAATGTAGTTTAGTTGGCAAGTACTAGTGTCCTGGTGTTGACAAGGCAATATTTTAACATGTGATAACCTGTCATCCTAAAGTCTTAAGGGAAATCAAGGGTTTACCACATTCAGATGCATGAGCTAAAACTGTCATTTGCCTTTTCCACACAAAGACTTTAATTTTTTTTTTTTTTTTTTTTTCTGGTGAAGATGAAGTCAACTCATTTTGAGTCCTAATCAGGAAGTGATTCAGAGTCTGTGCTCATTAAATCCTTCCCTTCACTCCTGGGACTGCCAGCAAGGATGTTGCACATTACCTGCTGATGAGATGATGTTTCTGTGAAGGAGATGAATGCCCTAGAAAGTATTCTCACAGTGCCAAACTACTGGGAAACTGGAAAGGGTTTAGAAAGCCACAGCGAGGCTGGAATTTGAGTACTTGAGCTAGTTTTATCATCACTCTGTTAAGCAGCTGCTTACCCATTAGAGAGAACTCATCTTTAGTTGTATGTGATTTGAGGGACATGAAGGTTGAGCACTGCTGTTCTCATTATTTGAAGTTTCAGATTTTCTTTGGGTTATTAGGGTACAACACAGAGCATTTAATTCCTCTTATCAGCTCCTTTAGTCATCGTTTGATTGGATGGATCCTTTTCAATTTTTTTTCCATTTCTCCTTTTCTCATATTTCATGTATTCTATTGTTTTATTAGTTCAGTGGCCTTTTTGGGTCACTGCAGTCTAAGTATTCTGACTTTTATAAAGGTCTTGGTGACTAAATATTAGTGACCTCTATTCATCTTCCTTGTGCTTCTCCAAGACAGTGCAGTCTGATTTTGAACTGCACTGTGCTACAGTATCAGCGAGTTCATCACATGGTGAATCAAACCCCATGTCTTCTCTGCAGATGAAGGTGTCCGTTCAGTACATAGCATTGCTGAGTTTCTGCTTCAATGTTTGGGGTAAATAGGATCCCTGTAAAAGAGGTGGAGGAGAAACCAGCCTGTGGAGCTTCGCTAGCCTAACTAAACTAAAGGAATGTACCGTGACACGATTAAAAGTATATTGTTGGATTCAGGAGAGTCCTAGGAAACACTAACAAGCTAAGCATGATTGACTTGAATTTCCGAATTATATAAGAGGAAGTGAAAGAATTAGCATCAACTTCATTAGCGAGCTCGTCATACCAACAGAAGTCGTTTTGGAAAATTCAGTCTTGTATTGGTAGGCTCATATTTTGGGGCATTCCTTCTTGGGCACCATCTATGAGGCATTGCCCTAGGTCAGACTAGCTCTCGGTAAGAGCTGAATAGACATGGGTCTGAGGAGAATTTGGGGTTCCAAGGTTAGGAAATCTCAGAATTGAGGCTGCCATAATTTGACCATTTTACACGTTATATTCTGTCATTATCTGGGCAAGCCTTGTCAAATAGACACACAACATAAGAGCTGTCCTCTTGCTCAAACTTTCTTTCTCCTTCTGGTAACATCATTTGTTGTTCTCTGCTGCACACTAATTAAAGTGAGAACTGAGTTTTATATGTGAAATAATAATGTCCAACATCAGAATGGAATGAATCTTGAGAAATATCTGCATGCACAAAGAGAAACAAAAACTGTTCAAGCAACCTGGACTGTGGTCTTTGGTAGCTCAGAAGTACTTAACTTCGGGAGACTGTATTTTAGCAGGCAATTTTTTCTGTGTGATGTTGTAGGCTTTTTAAAAAAGCAGAAGGGAGCAAAGGAACACCCCTAAATTTCAAAATCCTACCTTCCTCCCAAGAACCGAGACCAAGCTGTTAAGGAGGGGCAGAGAACAGCTATGGGAGATTTCGTCCACAGTGTTTAAAGTTTGGGAAACTCTGAAATGGGAGTCACTGAAAGCAGAAGCTTGTAACGGAGTGTGTGAAACAGGCTTTTCAGGTGTTGGTGCTGGCTGCATCTGACACACACAAAGCTCAAATTTTTAAGCAAGGGGAGATTTTAATGGAGCCCAAATTTTGCTTTTATGCGTAGAACTCTTTGCATGCCTAGCTGCAAAATGGCACACTGTCACCATGGGGAGATCTTTAAACCGAAGGACCTTTGTGTAATAAAAGGTCTGCTTCCCTGTAAAGGAGATACTAGGGTTATATCATCTTGAAGGGCAAGCTGGTAAATGAGATGTTATTATCTCAGTGTGTTCTTTTAGTAAAATATTTGAAAGTGGCTTACTCCTGGTGAATTACCTGCTGACCTGATCCTCTAGCAGCCTTATTAAATAGTTGCCTGTTGTAACATTCTTTGTGAAGTTAAAGCGTGTCCCACTGCACTAAGCACTATTTCAGATATCCCCATTATAACAAAAAGTCTTTATATAGTAATAGTGCAAACCGATGGCTCTCATGGGTGCTTTCATAATGAGGTTTTATGGTAACTGTTCTGATCCCTTTTCTCCTTTTACCAGTGTATCAAATTTACTCAATTCCTCTCCATATTCATAGAGCTTAACAAATATGCTCTTCTGACTTCTCTGCTGTTCCAAACAATAGCAACAACACTTCTGATACAGAATGAGTTTACTAAAATGGTGGCATAAAATAAGGGTACCTTTGCACAGCATAGTTGCTTGGGCTGGCATGGCTTAATGAGCTTCTGCTCATCAGCTGAGTGCTGTGTATGCACTCCTTGCCCTGAGCAAATGCAAAATGAAATGTGTTAGTTTAAAACCTTAAACTTTTGCTTTTTAAAAGCTCATACTCTGCTTGAGTACTTGGGGCATTCTTGGTGCTGTTGCATGGCCAGCGGTAACTTGATTTCTTTTGGTCATCTGTCTATAACCTGAGAAGACTTTTAAAAGCAAATACATATTTCTGTTCACCATATGGTGGTAGGCAGCTGCCCTTGCTGGTGCTACTTGAGGTTTGCAATACTGTTACAGCAAGAGAAATAACGGGGATGTGACCAGCACCTGAACAAACAATTGCACTTGTGCCTTGGGCTTTGAAACTGTGTTCCTAGGATATTCTTGGGTGGAGTGGAAGAAATCTTAAACTCCTTTGATGTTTTTCCTGACCTCATATCTAATTACATTATTTTTTAATAGCTTTCCCTCAGGAGTTCCTTATTTTAAACGTATTTTACAAATACACATTCAAATGAGCCTGACACTATTAATTTTTGTAGTCTAGTTGTTTTATATTGCTGACCATCCTCTTGGTACTTGAATCTCTTCTTACAGAGTCTTCAGTGTACTTCAAGAGCCTGTGGTCTGTCCTTCTGACTGAAATAGGAAGCATGATTGGGTTAAAACCTTCTGGTTTTTCACCCTTGACTCACATACCTTCTCCCTGTTTGATAATGTTTCGTTTTATTCTGATGCAGCTAGGCAATAAGAAACAGAGGTGCTTGGAGACTGCCAGCTCTGGTTCTGTGATTTGTACCAGTCAGGTTTGCCAAATTTCATCTTTATGCATTGCGACTTGTGGCAGTGAGAGTTGGCAGCGTGCAATGGGAGTTGGTGGTCTGGACCACAGCTTTGCCATGGGCCAACAGGTATTGCTGTAGGTTGATGGATATCTCCTAGCTGTGTATTCTCTAGGAGCTTCTTGTCTTTGCCACTGGCCACCTTCATCTCTGCATGCTGCAGGCTTATCTATCTCCAAAAAAAAAGGGGGATTGAGAAAATGACCGGTCTTAAGATAACGCAAGGTCTGTTAATAGGAGAGTGTTATGGCTGGGTGCAGTGATTGTTCTTTTGCATATCCTTCCACAGTTTATCTCAGTCCTGAGAAATATTTTTGCCCTCCAAAGAGCTATTTTGTTAGGTGTCAGCTGTGTTTCAAGAAGAAGAGGGAAAAAAAGATATATTTCAAAATGTTACATGAAGTAACAGCAAGGAATAATCCTACTTTCTGGGAAAATGCTGTAGGAGCTGGTGTAGCTGCTCCTTTGGTCTTTGCTGCTGTTTGACACAGCCTATAGACTGCCCAAACTCTGTGCAGCAGTAGGACTAAAATAGCTCCTGTATTGAAAGCTTCTCTAGCTTAAAGTTTTATTAAAAAGGGTTTGTTGGGCTCTGCTCGCAAGCCAATACGTACCACGCTACGCTGACTGTGAAGTCCGATACCATCTCAGTAATTAAGTGCCGGCATCCTACAGCACAGTGGGCTTAATAGGCTGTCAGCAGCTTAAAGGCCACCTGATATTAAATTTATCAGTCTAACTTTTTTGGCATTCTGCAGCTGACCCACAGTAACAATGACCATGGCAAGTTATGTATAGACGGTGCCTACCACACAGGCACTGCTTGGTTGCTTTAATTGCTGATCTGTTATCTTCCTCAAAAGAGAGGAGGAGTGAAGGAGAAGAAAGGCAGCACTATCCTTAAGGCAGGTTTTTGCCCAGCTCCCATCAGTCCATTCTCTAGTAGACTTTTTGAGTTTCCAGTGCATCAGCGATGACCGGCAAGGCAGCTGAGTCCCCTGGGCGATGGGAAAGGGTGCAGGGTGGGAAGCCAGCCCTCAAAACCAGGGTCTGACCGTGATGGAGATGCTCCGTGAGTGCCTGCGGTGGGTGTGCGGGGTGCTGGGAGCCGGCTGCGTGAGCGGGGCTGGGTTCTCCCCCCCCCATCCCTCACCGGGCACTCAAAGCTGCCGCCAAACTGGCTGCAGCAACAGCTACCTGCTTTTTTACCAGCTTTTTTTGCTGGAATGGCCCAGCTGTCATAAGGAAGGGAGCAAGAGTGAACAGCCAGGAGGTGGGAGAGGGCCTGGGGCTTGGATTTGCTTGTGGTGCTGTGGAGCTGCACCCTTATTAACTGCTCTTTGGGGCAAAACCCTCCGTATTTCAGTACTATGTAGAGGACCTGGTACTGTAGGGTCCTAGCTGCATTAGAGTTCTTCGCGCCCCCCTGAAATACAAATAATGGTGAAAATTCATCCCCCTCTGCCTTATTTTCTCCCATTGTAAGTTGTGGCTAATGATATGCTCCTTTTTTAAAGCTCTTTGGGATTGGTGGATGAAAAGCACTATGTAATTATTGTAGTGCAGCTTTTATGGTGCTCCCTTTAGAAGGAAGGGAAAAAATATATTCACTTGGCAAAATATTGTGTTGTAGATGGGGCTTTGGAAATCTGACTTTCTTTGTTAAAGCTAAAATTAAAAAGAACCGTTCTGCTGTATATTCTCATACCAAAACCAGGCCTGTGTTGAGGCTGCATAGAAGCTTTCTGTGCCAATGGAAATGTATTTAAAAAAAAAGAAGAGCAAACTGAAACAAAAGAAGGGCTGGTCAAAAATAAAATGAAGTAAAGCCAGCGATGCCTGTGAGTGCCACTTGTCTGTCTTTGGGACTCAGAGATGCTTAGGCAAAGTAACATCGAGTTCTTGGCGGTGTATACGCTTCTGGCCACGTCATTTTCATGGCCATTAAGTTCAAATGCTTGTCTGTTTCCTGAGATGAAAGAAGTGAGAGCTCTCTCAAAAAAAGAAGCCTGCAAATTCTGAAGCAGCTGTGCTGCATGCAATTTGCCTGGGAACTATACCTCAGAATACCATTTTTACCTACTTTGAACAAGGCAGAGGCTGATATGAATGTTTCATTGTTTTGTCTCAAGATTGTTTTCCCAGAAAATATCTTTCAAAATATTTATTTTTTTGTAAATGCATGCATATAATTATAGATAAAGGCTAATTTGTGTCTCTGAATGTTGTACTGTCAAATGGAAGCTGAGTGGTTTAATACCAAAATGAGACTTCACATTTAAATCATGTCTATGTGCTTTTTATGTTTTTACAATAGATTCAGTAGCTAATCGTCACCTAAATTGGCTTTCCTAAATAATATGCCATATTAGATAGTCTAATGGTTTATTTGGAAAATGGGAAGCAAAAATGATACTGCGTTGGGTCATGACTGTAATATCGAAGTTAAAAAAAAGACAAAAAATAATGCCACATTTGTCTGCCCATGTGCACTCAGCCTTGCTGAGCACATGGATTTCTGGATCACCAGAATGGTGGAAAGTTTGATGAATTTGACTAATTCATTGAAAATCTCTAAAAACATAATGAAACTAAAATTTTATTTTTTATTTTTTTAAATTTTTTTTTAGCAACATGCAAACTGCAAGGTGAAATTCTTGCTCAAAACACCACAGGGTGTTATCAATCCTCAGACTTTAATTTTAAGTTAAAGGCTCCCTGCATGCAAATTTTTGGAAAATGAGAAGGATAAACTCATGACACTGTCACCAAATGGGATCATCCAAATCATGGAAAAAAAAGCTGTGGAAGTCAATACTTTCAATCTCGAAATCAATACAAGCAAAGAGTTTCAGGGGAATAATCTGCTTTCCCGTGCATTGGGCCAAGTTGTTCACGCTCACCGTTTATTTTTTGATTTGTGATATCAGATGTGGCTAGATCAAACAGCAAACAACTCTGTCTATCACCCAGCTGGAAAAAACAAATGCACTGCAATATACAGCTCAGCTAGTATTCATATGGTCAGCCCACATGATAATGATTGAAATGATCATAAAGCTGTTCTTTTTATAATACAGAATAAAAATTAAAAAAAAAAAAAGTTACTTGGTAAGCTTACTAGTTGCCAAACTTTTCAGAATTCTTTTGCTATGGAACTGTTTAGAAGTTCCTGTGAAATTTGTGTTATTTATTTGTAAGCCCAGATGAAAATGCTCAACTAAATACGACCCCAATCAGTTAAAACATTTGCAAGTTACAGAACTGTGGCCAAAAGGAAAGTCCTGCTTCTGCCAAAAAAAAACTTAATTTTAAAAAAATGTACTTTTACAGGTAGTTAATTTTTAATGCAGACAGGTGTCTTTTTGGTGTTTAAAACTTGTCTTTTATTGGGCAAGAGACACTGGAAAACGGAATAGCTATGGCGAGCTTGTGGAAACTTGTTTTGGAATGAATAAAACTGCAATTTTAGCACTTAGTATTTTTTTGGTGTGCTTACAAACGGCTTTGTGTGGCGAACGGAGGGGAAAATGTTGCCTTTACAGCTATGATGCATTCCAGGTATGAGTTTTCCAACTATAAATTGTCTTAATTCACTTCTGATACGTGTTTTTGGAGTTTCAGAGAGAACAGTTGTGTTCTGTCGGTATGACAGAGGCAGGGCACTTGGATTTGACCTGGTCCCATTGATTTCAGGTGAGCATTGGATCAGGGCTTTGTTGCTTTAGTGGGGCTATAGATGATGCTTTTGGAGGGAGGAGAATGAGGGGTTTGGGCTCGAGTGCTGCTGTGTAGTGGCCACTTACCAGTACCAGTGTTCTAGTTTGGTTCAAGCCATTTGCTACCAAATTTCCTGAGTTGTTGCAGGAGGTGAGCATCCTCCGACTTGGGGCATAATCAGTCAGTTCATTTATAATGCATGCTCATCAGTTGGGCTTTAATTTGTTTATTTGTTGTGTTACTAATTTGATGGGAAAGATTTCTTCAATGTGTGCATGTGGTTATTTGTATAAAGAACTGCTTCTCTGATCCTGGTAGTTGACAGCACCGACCCCTCAGGACACCACTCTTCACTCTGGAAATACCTCAGCCTTGTAAATAAGGAATTCGCGTAACGCTAGCTAGAGATTTAAAAGGACAAAGAAAGATTCCTCTTGCCTGTCTCTTGAACCGATTAAGTATCTTGGTTTTGTTCTGTTGCTTTACTACATACAAAATAGGTCCTGACAAACTTCTGAAGGAATGAGTTGGATTCTTCCAGTCTTGGAGACATCCAAATGCTTTAAATAACATCTTAAAAGGTACTGTGTTGTTAAAGTAGAAGTTATAGCCCTGATGGAGGAATTACTGGCTGAAACATTCTTTGCTTGTCTTGAGAGATCAGACTAGATTAAAATAGTGGTGTTTTCTTGTGGAAGAGATTCTTTGTTTTGGATTGTTCTAAACTTGAGTCGTAACAGCAAAAAATTCTCATGCATCACAAGAGAGGCCCGTCTCCTAGTTTAACCTCCTCAGCTGGCATAAATCACTGCAGCTTTTTTTTATGTCAGGTCACAGGCTTGGATAAGCATATTTATTCATATCAAGCCACTGAATGTTTTGAGGTTCATCTATGACTAACTGAAAGTCTTTAAAAATAGACCAAACATCAGAAAGCTCTTGAAATGTTTTGTGATATAATGTCTACTTCAAATAAATGGGATAGTCTCAATTGCCTCTTCTAGTTGGTTCCTTTTAATGGATTTTTATCCTCTTTTCTTTCCCTGATCAAAACAAATGCAGCTCATCTCTGGTATGAGGTCAGACGGGCGCTTGATGAGATTTGCTAATGCCCATGGTTATAATAACAGGCACGGACTCACCTGACATAAAAGGCCTCCTTTGCCCTCATCCCTGCACATCCAGGTCACCTGCTCGTGTGGGGACACTCCAGGGCAGTCTCTGGACTCTAACACGTAGTGGGAAGCTTGCTATCAACTATATAAAGAGTGAGGTTTGATATGTGGGTGACTGTTACCTGTTGAAAAACATCTAATAATGACTGAGGGGCCACAAGACCTAGTATAGAACAGCTTTTTAGATGAGGTTCCCCTTTAATTAAGGATCTTCCCCAAGATTAAAAATGCCATTTGTCTACTGGGATCATGTTGATTTGAGGATCCCTGTGCCTGGGTTTTCAGCCCTTGAGAATTTGGTGCCTATATCAGGATGCTGCTTAAACAAGGCTGGTGCTAATGGATCTTGGATCTGAGTCTGTTGGTTCTGGGTTTTGCCTTAATAGAAATCAGCACCAATTCGAACTATAGGTAGCTCACATGATTGGGATGCAAGTTATAAAGGAGACACATACTGAACAGTTTCAGATGAACATGAGGGACAGACAGTCCAGAGCCACTGGCACCTATAGGGGTCCCAGAAGATGAGATGTTACTTTTTTCTTTCTTTTCATTGTATAGCAATGAAAAGGCTCTCCTTAAGTTGAAATTCAGTTATGTCTTCTTCATGAACTTAAACCATTTGGTGGGGCAGACAATTTGAAGTGTAAACTGAATGCAAGAATGTCACTGAGTCCTCCACTGGGCAAGTAGATTATGGATCACACACGCAGGCTTGAAAACATTTAATTTTAAAAATCTCGTTATGTAAGGGGGCACAAAACAATGTAAAAGACTCAGGGCCATGCTTGCAGCTGGCATAGATCAGCGTAGCACCACGGATTTTAGGGTAGCAACACTGATTTCTGCTAGTGGAGATCCTGGCCTTTAATCTGTCATCAATCTAATAAAATTGAGCTGCTCTAATTACCACGGTGTCTGTCGGAAATATGTTTGCCTGAAATGATAAAGCTGAGTTGGATCCTAGAGCCCACACAAGTCAGCAAACACTGTGCAAATCTGAGTTAAACCATTTGTTTGCCCACTTAAGGAGAGGTTGTCCACGGTCATGGTATGTGTGGAAAGACAGCGGGGGAGTGAGAGGAACAACTGAAACATATGGCCAAAGTGAGCTGTCTCTTTATTCCAATGCATCAAGATAAGACAAGCTGTTGAACTGATGAGAAAGCTTCTTTATATATATACCATATTTCAAGATTAAAACTGGAAGAAATTCAGTACCACTGATCTCACATATATGTTTGAATGAAGGTATAGCAAACTGTTAAACTGAAAGCAGGGAAAAAAGCCCCCAAGCCCAACCTCCCCAAATCCATAATAGCTCCATCATTATGTAAAAGAAAACAGCAATTCCCCCACCAAAGTGTCCATAAACTGAAACCTTATCAATACTTCCAGATGCTCACTGGCTTTATGAAACCGTTAAGTTTAATTGCGCTGATATAATGCATTGTATTTGCATGGAACAAGGTCTTTTCAGAATCGGGTTTGGGGAGCATGCTAGCCCAAGAGAGGGGTGACATAAATTGAGGCATGCTCTTCACTGCATCTTAACTGTTAATTTTCACCTTGTGTTTTTGAAGAAAAATGTGGAAATGGCATTTTCCCAGTATCTGTGACCACCTGAATGGTCAAATTTGAGAACTTTCTGTATTGCAGCTGCACTTGCTGCGATTTATGCCCTTGCAGTGGCAGTTAATTTAGTTTTTAGTAAGGATCACCAGTTTATTATTTAATGTTAAGCCAAGAGTTATAATTCTGAGCTGTATTCCTTGGGCTGATTCTCCTCCAGTCAATGGAAAGAGAAGTTTTACTGTTAGTTTCAGGGTGAACAGAGAGGCCAGTGTCCACTGGATCTGAAAATACCAATTTGCGATGAATCCAGGGAGAACCTTGGTGATAAAAGAAGTCTTTTATCAGCAAAGGCTTTCCGCCCTCAAAACCTAATATTTGCAGGTTTTATCAGCTGTCCTACCAGGATAAATTCATCTTGCTGTCCGTTCCTGTCGTTAATTCGGTACTTCTGCTTTGGTTTATAAAATGTAGCCACCCACAAATGTTGAGGTACCAGTACCATTTGATAGCATCAGATCATTTTTAAGACATTCAGAAAAAAAGCAGCACTACTCTCTTCTTCCCTCTCCCCCAGAAAAATCAGACACCTACACGGATTTCTTATCTCCAAACCAAGATACTGCCTAAGAGCCAGGAATGAAAAATACATAGATTTTTGTCATCTTTTTTTAGTTACATGCATAAGTAAAGATACCAGTATGACAACCGGTGGCTATAGGATGCCTTACTGTGAGTGACACCAAGCAGCTGCACCCCAGCTTTCCTTTGGCAGTACCCTCTGAAATGTCCACGATGAAGAATGCAAAAGCCAGAAGGACCACATTGTCATTGTAGCATGGTCAACATCTCAGGTCAGACACATAAATCTTGTTCTCAGTGCAAGGAAACAACAGCAGTGACTGGCCTCCTAAGACAGTCAGAAATTTAAGAGCATATCTTCTGGTCCCCCAAAGCTGCAGATGGTTTGCAAGATGTATGGATAGGTTTTTTCCCCTGAATTTTTGTTTGGTTTAAGGTGGTGCTTTTGTGTCTGAAACCGTTGCTAAACATGACCTGACATGACAATATCAAAGGAATTGCCCTTCATGTAATATAAAATGTAAGTGAATCTTTTGTGGAAAATATATATGGTTATTTTCAAATTGAAAAACAGGATTGTGACGATTTTTAAGTGGGAATAATAGAAAGTATGAATTCTCCCACTTATTTGTGCATGCAAGTATTGACAAGAAGACCAAAATCGTAATGCATATTTTGGCTTCTGCTGTTGGTTTAATGTCTTGTGTGCTTTTAATAAACATTCATGGTCCTGCATTCTCGTTAAATGGGCATATTTATGTTCTAGTACTCAGTTGGGAAGGAAGAATTGCAACTGTTATTTTATAATGGAGAAATTTGTTTGGCATCAGTGCATATGCAAAACAGAGTTCTGCTTTTGGAAAGTATTGAGTAACTGAT
Organism: Haliaeetus albicilla; assembly: GCF_947461875.1. Lineage (NCBI taxonomy): Eukaryota > Metazoa > Chordata > Aves > Accipitriformes > Accipitridae > Haliaeetus > Haliaeetus albicilla. The sequence continues at coordinate 7,923,273 of NC_091506.1, forward strand.
CAGCTGTTGCAAAGAATTTGAATAGAATAATACAAACAAATGAAGAGTCTAAAAATTTTATACAGTCTATATTGGGATTGCTATCCTGTCTCACCTAAAAGAACGCATTTTCTTTTTCTTTTATGTTTTCCTAGTGGTCCAGCTGTAGTTACTTTCTGACTGACCTGGTGTCAATATTCTGCAAAGTACTTTGGGATTTGTAGTTCACCAAGCATGTTTTACCTACCAGCAAATGTAAAGTATAATCTTTTGGTTCGTGTGCTGGCTGACAAAGCCATGCTATTTCATTTAGCTCTGTTGGAGCGTATTCATTGCTTTTTGATTGGCTTTCAGTTGCAAATCATGCCTTGAAGTACATTTCATTCTGTGTGTGTTGTACCACATAGCACTATGATGAGCAATTTTTCTAATGACAATAGTTTCACAAATTCAGCAGCCAGGGAAACATGTAGATCACTGTGGTTATGCGCCCACAAAATCTTTTGTTTAGAGTTATGCTATTCATGTTTACGAAAGAGTGGAGCAACTTTGTTCAATATTTTCCCTTTATGGATATATAGGAGGGAATAAAATATGTAGGCTAACTAGGTCGTATAGAGCCAGGGGTGCTTCATAGAGGATTAATGAAAACAATGGGGGTTTTTTCCATTTTACTCTTTGAGGGCTTTCAGCTGAGACAGCTTTTCCTATGTATTGTATATGTGATACTTATGCTTTATTACTTAAGTATTTTTGGAAATTGATGGAGTGCTAGCATTGGCCAACAGCTCTCAACAATCCTAGGACCATCACCTGCCAGTTCCCTCCTGGAACTGCGTTCCTGCATCAAATACTCTGCTGAGTATTTTCATTCGTTTTTCATCTTGCCTCTCTGAAGTGATAGTTGCTCTCAGAAATTTAGACCTGCATCAGTCCTGGTTTAGTCTTGAGTGTGTGTGTATAAATATAACATATGTATTTATTTTTCCGCTCTCTTGAAAGATTCTTGAAAGTGTTTCCAGGAAACGCATAGCTTTCCACTTTTCTTTCTCTGGGTGAAATATTCCCTTTTATTACCATAAGAAAATCTTTAGCTCTTCTCCATTACTGTGTCATTTAGTCATTATAGGCAGATGAGTTTGTCTTCTAAAAAGTGCCTTAAAGATGTTAAAGTGATAGCATTACAATTTAAAACCCTTTTGACACTGTCTATTCCACTAGAGTACTAAATCTTGTCTTCAAATGCGAATGAAAATCAAATAAAGCTTTCACTTGCTTGACAATTGTTGCAAAATATAAGAAAATGCTACACTTTCATATAGTAATGACTGTGTCATCCCAGTGAAGTTCAAAGAGCAAACCCTTTTATGCATAGACAGCATTTACTTTTGAGATCCATCACTATTTTCTGTACTTTTGTGGCAAAAAAATTAACAAAGGCTTTTGTAGTTATCATGTCATTTACCACAGTGTCACTTAAATGATCTTGCTCACTCATATTCTGAAAAAGAAAACAAAACTTAATTGTCAAACAAAACTTCCTAACTGATGGACCAGAAACAAACTGAGAAGCATGGAAGGTTTTTTTTGTCTTCTGTGCATGATGTTGTAGCTGACATCTGCATGGTGCCATTTAGGAGGGAAGCAAGAAATGGTCTATCCATAGTTTCATCACCAAGTGCCAAAGCTGTAATGAAAGCTGTACAACAGATGAAGTTTCACAAAAGCAAGATCTCTTCTAGAGCATCACAGACTTGAAAACAAAGCAAAATTTCATGGCTGAAATGCCATCATCAAGGTTGAAAGTGTCCTCTGTTCTTTTTTTCCAGGTAGACCAAAAGCTAATAACTCTGCACCCTAGTTAATTCTCTAATATGTGCTGATGGAGAGAGGATAACAGTTCTTTTCTCTTTATTTTTATTCCCGTAGTTTCTCAAGTCGGAGTTTCCATAGGGTTTTGTGTTTGTTCACGTGTAATCAATGCCGCAAACAACCTAGTCCAAGACCTACAGCTCTGTAATAATAGAGGAACAACTGCCGAGTATGACTTGCCTTTTTAATTATCGCTTCAATCATGGGTACTCAGCATTTGTAATGGCAATCGATACAATAATCAAGGCATAACTAGGAATCATTGAGTAGCGCAAAATCCATCACATTTACTTAGCCTTTGTGACCCTTGGGAAAAAAAATATCTGGTTTTTACTGAATTATTGTATCCATGATAATTAAGGTAAGACTGGATAAGAAGAGGCAACTTCTGATGCCAGATGCAATAATTTGTCACCATGTCTCCCAGGACAGAGGATGCCTATCTGGCAACATAATGGGTATTTTATGGGGTACATTTAAATTGAAGGGACTTGGTGGGAGGGAGGGTTTCCTCCCTCCATGTGTGGTGCTATGGGAATGAGTAGGATCTTCCTGGCCAGGAGGATGTTAAGCCTGGTTCAGACTTGGGGGCAAGCTGGCAGTTTTCAAACTCAAAGGAAGGTCCCTTACCTTCTGCCTCTGCTTATCATCCTTCCAAGGCTGAGGTCCTGCTCTTGCTTTATCTGCACACCTATTAATCACATACATCCATCCCACACTCCCCGACTCTGGGACCTGCCTGTGCCTGGGACCTGCCTGCAGCTTTCAGCAGGACTTGTGCAAGCTGGCTGTCTTCTCTGCATGGAGTTTGCTGAAGCTGCAGCTCAGTCCTGCGGGTTGGTTCCTCTGCTTCTCCCATCCCACACGTGTGAAATCCTGACCAGACCATGGTTTGCAATGTGGTGTAGGGACCGTCTGACCTCTCAGGCTCTTCTGTTTGCAGATTCTGGGCTACAGGTTCCAAAAAATGAAAAGATCTGTTTGGGAATTAATACAAGAGTCCTAATGAACCTGTATCTGTATGTCCTTTCTCATTTTTCCATTGCCTGAGTCTATTAGCCATATGGTAGCATTTGACTTGCCGTGTATTTCTTGTTACTGGTATGGGGCTACTGGCAAGTGATTTGTTTTTTAGACTTCAGGAAGGATGTTGTCTTCCTGGACAACTGACCATTTCAGTATCTCTCCATAGACACAAAAATAAAATGAGGGGTTCAGTTCCTACGGCAGTTATTTTGTAGTAGCTCTGTTGGATAAAACTGATTACTTATATGGCCAGTGAACTTGCATTGCCGTTTGATTTGGGTTGTATTGTATGAACTGAAACAAAAACCACATCCAGACTGCTTTGGAGTGGAAGAATTCTGCTATCAGTTCAATCTGTTTTCCTTGTTGTTGTTTCCATGTAATGAAAAGATAAATATGCAAACATATTTACTTCATTAATTTTAAACAGTGCCAGGAAAAAGGCTCTGTCTAGAGATGGTGGAAAAATATTGTGAAAATTAGCTCTACATATTTTGCTTTCAGTCAACTTTGTTAATTAGGATCAAAGTACTGCAATTTTTAAAAGTTCTCACTGCCTCTTCCCACACATTTCTATATTTCAAAAAGATGTAGTTAACTAAGTCTGAGATTATCGGTAAAGCCTATGAGAATGGGGGTTCATGTACTAGTAGCTGGGTAGCAACACCTCCGAGGCCTCTGAAAATGGTAGGGTTAGCTTTGGAGTGAGGGCAGGTCGGGCTGCCTATCCCTTGGGGTGGCCGTGGGGACGGGAATGGAGCAACTGTTTTCCCACCTATCCTTCTTGCAGGTTCTCTTCTGTGCGTTGCTTGTGTGTGGTTTCATCTTCGCTCTGATAAGAGCTGTGAGATAGCTGCTTTTACAGCTGTGAAGACATCACTTTTTACCTTGTAATTAGCAGTGGGATACTTGGAGGAAGAAGGAAAAAACAAATAATAAATTGGGTTAGTGCTTTCTGCCAGTAGATTGTAGTTTTCCAAATGAGCTCAATACCAAATGAAGTCCAAAAGGTGGTGGTTGTCTGAAAAGGAAACTGAGGCACAGAACGGTGATGTGCAATCCCCAAATCCCCAGCAGACTGGGAAAAGAGCTGCCACACCAGAGTCATCACACACGGAGCTGCTCACGCTGTGTTTCATCTGCCTTTCCTCTCGAGCATGAAGACATTTCAATTTTAAGCAGGCACATAGTTATAGAAGGATGTTGAGTCAGCTTAAAAATCATGCTGAGATAAATAATTTACCTTTATTTGCACTGCTAACACTTAAAATTCTAAATACTATTTTTTTCTGTGTTTGGGGGGGATTTATGACTGTAATCTATGTTGCTGTGTTGCTTTTCCTTGGTTCAGATGCAAGGCATACTAGTTTCATGCTTTGATACATATTTATCTTCCCAGTTATCATGCATTAAAAGGCCACAGCATTTGGTTTTAAAACATTGTGTGAACTTCTCTGGGTTCATTGCTGCATCTCTGGTGTTCAGACTGTTAGTCAAGGCTTGTTAGAGTTTTGTTTTTATGTAAATGCCATGTAACTGTTTATAAATCTGACACAAAAGTCTATACAATGGGCATAGATCTGGCCTAATTTAATCACGTTGGACAAGTGGCAGGAGGTTTATTTTGCCCCCGTTGCAGAAGTGTGAGCTCTTTTCCCTCTGCTGAGAAGCCCTTGGCACTCTGCTGGTCCATTCCCGGTGAGACAAACCTTGCCTTGTAATTCACGACGGTTGGGTGAGTTATTGCATACATCAAATACACGTTTTCCCAACTCGAAAGACTGACAACAGCGTATCAGAATGGGTCATGGGTGAAGGATCGCCATTACTGAACTGTAGGTGCCTTGGAGCAGGAATCAGTCTCATTATTCTTTCTTAGCACTGCATCTTCCAGAAAGTGGACCTGGTCTGTAGTTTGGCTATGAAATAAATCCTACTGCAGGCTTTTACTGCTCTGTACTCGCTTCCTCAACTGTTACATGCAACTGGCTGCAGAGCTATAACTGCACCAGAGGAGAGACAAAGGCCCAGACAGGCTTTCGTTCTGAAAATGAGACGACAGAAAGAGTCTGGCTTTGGTGCCAGAAATTGTCCTCTTTAACATCTCTTGAAACTTCACGTTTGTTTGAACCGACCGTGTGTTCCACTTTACAAATGGCCGATGGTATTGTCCCCTGCCTTTCTTGGGACGCTTGCTGGTGATCTAATCTGGCTGGACATGCGTGGCAGCTACCAGTCTTCTCTTCTCTTGTTCTCACTTCTAATAATCATCTTGGGCATAGCTGCTGATACAAAGTACTGTGGTTTGTTGGGGTTTTTTGGGGGGGTGTTTAGTGTCTGATAGGGAGATGATTTTCTTGAAAAGTGCACAGCTATTCGGTTAACTTTTAAATAAAATACAAAATCAATCAATTTCTGTCTTTGGGTACAGTTTAATGGGAGGCCTGTAACGGGCTGGTCTGTGGCATTAATCGTTGCAGTTTTCTGCAGTGAAGCTGGGATGCATTTGTATTCAGGCAGAGAATTTCTAGGTGCAGGGGGAGATCTGAGGCTGATTCAACCTGCATTATAAGCAGCGGGCCATGCGTGCATGCCTCCCATCCGCATCTCACTTGTGTATTCTCCTTGGCTCCTGAGGTCACTGGCCTGGAGAGCGCCGCCGAGGCTTCCCGGCAGAGACACGGTCGCGGCTCACAACACACTGAGCGTTCAGGAGCTGCGGGTCCAAATCTCAGTGCTGCTCTTGCTTGGCTGCTTGATTTTAGGAAAATAACCTCCCTTCCTCTGTGTCCCTTTGTGCTTGTCTTTTTTTTAATAAGTAGGAATGCTGTTGTTTGGTTCTTGTATAAAGTGTACTGAATTCCAAAGAGTCCATGCTCTATTTAAGGGCTTGCTATTACTTGTTATTTCACCAAAGTGTAAATAGAAAGAATGATCTATTTAGTGCTTGATGTTTGGTAGCAGAACTGAGGAAAATTACCTTTAGGTTGAAACAACAAACGAGAGAATAAATGTGTAGTGCATGTTCCTAACTAATAAAAATTAGAGATGTGGTTTCTAATCCTCATCCTGATCTGTCCTGTGTTTCAATTAATAAAAGTAGCCTGTATCACATAATAGTATTTTAAGACAGAATTAAAAGAACTAGTTGCAGGTGGGTAGTCAGTCAGCCTGTGCCTTCTGAGCAGTTTGCAGCTCCTGAGCAGTTCAAGCGTGCTGAATTGCAGTGTAGGATGGCCAGTTGGGTTGGGTGGGCATGGATGTCGGGAATAATCCAGATCTCCAGCAAGGGGAGTTAGCAGGGGGGCTGGCTGCTGAGCCTGGCAGGTCTGCTGGGGCCCATGGGCAAGTTCAGGCTGGCTCTATGGCACACAGGGGCAGTAGGACACATCGTGCTTTGGAACTGCTGGTGGGATGTGTCTCATGGCACGTGTCGTTGGGTGCATACTTTGCAGGTTTGCAAAGCTTAGTTGTTGGCAGTGGTGTATAAAAAGCCTGGTTGCGTTGTACCAAGGCAAGGTGTAAACCTGCATTGGAAACCATTGCCTTTATGTGGAGCTCGTGAGCAAGGTGTGAAGTTGTCGGCATCAGTTGGAAATGAGGAGCTGAAGAGGGGGACAGTGAGGGAGCTGGGAAACCAAACTAACTCCCTGATTCATCTGTGCTCAGGGAAGTATCCTCACTCTTGTGGAGGATCTCAAAATCCTGCTAAGAAGGAAATATTCTTCCTGGCCAGGGAAACTCATGTGGCTTTCAGCAGCGCAGCTTGCGAGGCCGCAGTGTATATGGAAAGAGAGCTGGCTCTCACCTTGCAGGAACGAGCTAAGCTCCGGGTGCTTGCAGTCATACAGGTCCAAAAGGGCAGAATATGCTGCAACTGGATCACCAGGATTGCAAGCTTTTTTATTATTATTTTTGGTGGTGGTGGTGGTTGAGCTCTGTGGAAATGAGTAGGTTGCTGCCAGGTGTCCTTTACTTATGAGAAGCATGCTAGTCTAAAATTAAGGAGATTTCAGAGCTGGTCTGAATGGACAGCTCATCTTGGCAGACTGGAAGCTGTGATTTGAATCACACTGGTTTAAGTTTAGCTTCCTACAGCACAGCTTTGCAGCGGTCATTATAATGAAATAGTTGAAAATGGAATAAATTTCATCAAGTGGATCCTTTGACATCAATCAGCTGCATGTCTAAGCCTGGCTCATGTTAACACTAGTGTCAGGAGGAACAGATATGGGGAAGGTGGCATTGCCATGGGTCCGTGGGTGGAGGAGCTTCTAGTGTGTAAGGAAGTGAGTAGTGGCTGTCGCTTTCTAAAATGCTTGTTTTATTCTTCTGTTTGTTTATTTTTAAAGAAGACATGAAGATGGAGGAGGAGTGAGGACAGCTTTGTATTCCTCCTGTATTTGTCGGCTCATGTCTTTCTAAAAACATCAGACTTAAATTTTAATGTTTCAGTATTGGAGGAAAAATTGTATCCTGATCATTTTGTCTGCAGTGTTTCCCCTAGAGTTTGCATCGCCTAATTTTGATTTAAAATTATCCTTTTCTTAGGCCAGTAAAGAAGTAGCAAGGACTGGAATTACAGCTGCGGTAAATCTGTACAGCTCCCTCGGCGGGGAGCAGCCAAGCACTGGGTTGTTAGTGTGCATGGTGCGCATGTGCCCATGTGCTGCCAGACCATAAAGCCAGCCATAATTTTCCAATCCTAGAACACTAAATCGGTGCTAGGAAAATGACGTAAGGCACAGGAAAGTACAAATCTCCCTTCCACCGCAGGCATTTGTAGGAGTTCCCCTGGGATCTTGAGGACTCCAGGGAATGGTCTCTTGGCTCAGTGCCCCTTTGCTCTCATGCTCTCCTGAACATTTCCAGTGTTTCCATCTTCTGTCCAAGACCAGCATTGCCGTGCTTAGAACTCAGCTCTTTTGAAGGGACACCCAGTTGCTTGTGGTCCATCACCTGTGGCCATCTCAGCCTGGATGCTTTCTTCCTTCACACTTGTTTAAATCTGCATGGCTGCATTGACAGCAAGGACACTTCCACCCCTGAACTTAATGGTATCACTTTACATCCAGGTATCAATTTCTATATTACTGGTGTCAGTTTTCCTTATGCTAAAGAAATGTTAAACACCATTAACATAATCATACATGTCACTGGCAGCGAGCATACCTTCAGAGGTGCCTCAGCTGAGTGCAATGTGAGCTGCCCTCCAGCTACGCAAAACAAAAGGTTGTGTGTTAACAATATTACTGGCTGCACACAACCAGTGCAGATGAAATCAGGCTTACTTTTAATCAGTCTTCAGGGGTTTCATGTGCTGAGGCTATTTGTTTATAGTGGAGGCCAGGTTGTGCCAGAATCCATTAAGCACTGGAAAACTGATCAGTCCTTTCTTTGCTCATTCCTAATGTGAGAAAGACAGACACTCCATGGCAGGGAAACAAACCTGAAATGATACTTAGCAGAGCATCTCTGCAGTCTGAGTGAGGCTGGGATGCAGCAATAAACACCGCGATGAAACTGTAAAAGATCCTTTTAGCATCATTGATTCTACTTACATCTATAAACATCAAACCTAAATGCTGTCTGTGTGGTGCTCCGGGGGAACGCTCTTACTCCTCAGGGGGCTGTGTGTCTTGTAAGGGTGAGAAAGGGCTTTTCAGGTGTAGGTAAATACAGCATCTCCTAATTTGCTTGTGGGTTGTATACTGGTAAAATATTAGTCATTGACTACTTGGGTGAAACACTTCTCTGATTCGGTACAGCAAGCACTGTTTAATAGAAAGTTTTATTCGGTAGGAAGGTTTTATTTTTGCTGTTCTGTGATTATTAGAAGTGTCGCTTACTATGTATCAACTAGAATCTGCCCAACTGTGTTACTTTATGGCATGGGGGATATATTGTAAAGATTATTTTTATTACACAAATCCATGGAGAAGTTTAAAAATGAGAAGTTTTAATTTTGTAACGCTTTAAGAATTTTCATGCTTCTGGTCTTGCAAAACAAACAAAACATTCACATTGAAAATACAAGTGTACCAGAAGTCCAAGTAAAAGTTTCATTTTGGACTTTTTCAAAACTAGACATTTTCAAGATCTATAGTCAGTATAATTCCATTTATTGGTAAAAATATTGCTGTTCAGAGGAAGTCACTAGAATACGTGCTGCCAGACATTCCATGTAAAAGCAAGAAGGAATATCAAAACATTGTGGGTTGTTATTTTGTTGTTTTCGTTTGGTTTTTTTTTAAGCTGATAATAGTTCTGCAATCTTATCTGCCTGGGCTTAGTACCAGAGGAACTCATTGAAATTTTAGGCCTGGTTTTATACACTGCAGATTAAATTATCTCTTCCTAAAATCAATGAATATGAAGAAAAAGGAGTGCATAACAATGCACATAGTTGATTACAGTTTCCAGATGACAGTGAATATTGCTTTTCAGAATTGTGCCTCATTCATGTACCTTCATGTAGCATCCTGAAAAAAGAGAGATTTGCTCTCCAAGGACGCGCACATGTATTGCTTGTTTACCAAGAGTACGGATGTGAAGGACCAGCTTACAGATTGAACAATAACTGAGATCTTAATCTCTTTGAGATGTTTCTCTGTACTACATTGATCAGGCTTTTACCGTCTTCCTTCTTCTCTCCTGCCTGAAATAAATAAATAAATATACTGAAGTGTCAAAGTCTGAGAGAAGTTGGGAACCAACCAGTTGTGCCACCAGCCAGCTTCCAAGGGTGAGGTTGTTTTCCCTTCGTTCCTTTCTACAGAGTCTTGGCCAGTACCAGGACTACATTGTGAGCATTGGCATTTCCGCAGGAGACTGACTGCAGAGGCACATGTGTTATCTGTACCAGGGTGGCACCGCAGCCATCTCTGGTCTGAGAGGGTGCTTCAGGGATGCTGAGATCCCTGGAGAGAAAGATCTCAAGGGATTTTTTGAGAACTAGATTGCATTCCCTTAAGAAGTGATCAAATATGCAGGGGGAAAAATTACTTATAAATCACTTTATCTTGCTTTTTAAGAAATATTAAGTTAAATCCTAGCAATCTCTAAGCTGTCTTTTAGGAATCAAGTGGGACAGTAAAGAATGGACTTTCATTTTCACCTATTCAAGGTGATGAATTGGACCCTTTTTTTTCCTAATGTCCCACATCCTGCTGCCATCAAGGACAATGACAAACTCCTATTGACTAAAATGGGAGAAGGTTTGGCCTTTTATCAAGGCGAAATTCTAATTAAGACTGAAGAATAGGTCTTGTGGAAAACTGTACTTTGCACTTCAGTTATCACACCTGGCCTGCATATCTTTGCATTGTGCATACTCAGCCTTTTGTTCCTGCTTGAATTTTCACCAGCTTTGCCCCTGTGCTGCTCTGGGCACCTCTGTCGCTTAGGCTTCGCTTTGACATACTGAGCAGTGGATCTTGCTGAAAAGCGGAGGGAAGATGAGGATGCTCACTCCTGCAAGGTGCCAGCTGACCCCCAGGAGAGGCACTGGGGGTGCAGCATCCTTCACCTCTCCCGTGGTCATTGCCGTTATGCTCATGTTTTCCAAACAAAACAGAAGGGAAGTGCTTCACGTCCTTCTCCTCAGGACTAAAGCTGTCCCCCATGGCTCTTGGGTGGATGTGCTTGACCCTACCCAGGCCATGTTCTGCCCACAGTGTGCTGCCCTGGCTGCTTGCCTATTTATGTGAGCAGGAGCTGTAGGTTTGATGGCACTATAGACTGCCCTTACCCTGGATCGTGGACCATACTTCCATATGGAATGAGGGACAGCGATGTGCCGAGCTTATTAAATATTCTGTCACGTAATCCCGAAGTGACCTCAATCCTGCCTCCTGCTTCCTCTCACCTTTCAGGCAAGAAAGGTAATGAGTGAGCAGAGATGAGCGAAGGGGTAGTACCAAACCTCCCCGGAGGTTGCAAAGGGGAGGACAAAAATCAGGAAAAATTAAAGAGAACAGCTTATTGCTGAGACTGGAAATTGCCAGCAGGCGGAGGAGCAGCTTTACCTTTCAGGATTGCCGAAGGCCCTGCTCCCCCCCTGCCCCTCCGCTTCAAGTTTTTGTGTTTCATTTCTTCCCCCAAGTTTGAAATGAATTTATAACCCATTCCAAGAGCTTTCTACACTTCAGTCTTACCTTTGTTAAGATGTTTCTTACTGCCTACAGTCACATTTGGACAGTGGTCCTGATTAAAGCTTCATTTGCTTTTGGGTATCACCAGCCTTACAACATTATCAAGCTGGGAATGGCATAGGAAGCATGAGGCTTGTTTCTTTTCTTTATTATTCTTTTTTTTCCCTTCACCTTTTATTCTCATCTCTCTTTTCTTAAGCCTCTGAGGAATTTCGGGAGTAAGTTCAAACTTTTCTTTCAGAGCCATAAAAACACTGAGCTCCTTTCCCTTTTTAGAAAAGGCATAAGGTTTTATGGAGTTTTGTGTTTGTGTAGTTTGTGTGTGATGGCTCCAGGAGCCAGAATTTTAAGCCAGCTACGCAACCGGGTGATGTTATGCCACAATGTGTTTCTATTAACCCATTTTTGGATAAACCTGCCTTTTTTTAAGCATCAAATACCTTATCAGTGTTTACCTTTGTTTTATGTGGATGGCTTACACTAACTCCTAGTTAAGTGCAAATGCTAATGTGAATCAGGCAGCCGTCAGCGATCGGCCAGATTGTTTGGAGAACTATTCCAATTAACTGTGCTACTTTGTGAAGGGCTAGATGGTTTTAGATAACCAAGAGAAACTGTGTTTATAGGAGATATATATATGTGTGTGTGTGCGTGTGTATCTGTAGCACCCCTCCATATACGTATTTGCTTCCTACGTTGGAGGGGTGGAAAAAAGGGCACTGTTAGTCCTAAAGACACATTGGGGAGCAGGGGGGGAGAGAGAAGTCCTTCTCCCCTTTGTGCAATGCTAGAAAAATTGAATGGCTTCCATAAATGTTTCTTCTTCATATTTGACCCTGTGGATCCCACTCGTGAGTGTATTGAAGGGGTATATGCCTCTTGTGTGCTGTGTCCACCAGGCTCGCTCTCCATGCCCAAGGATGGCAGACAGCGCGTGCCGTCTGCCACCTCATTAGAGCTTTATTTCAGTGTGTGTATGTTTATTTCTATATGCATGTTTTAAGATGGTTCATGGTTGTGAAAGGAGGAGGAAAAAAAGGGCTTGTCACATTTTCTTTTTTAAAACAACAAAATTGAAAATCCATGGCTTTGTACAGACCAAGGATGCACTGGCTGTGGTCAGCATCTCTCTCCAGGACAAGATCAGGCTTCGTCCAGGGTCCGTCTGACTCTTTGCGCTTATTAGAAGCCTGAACGACGCTTCCTTTCAGAGTGACGCTTCATTTTCAGAACTAAGTTGATTTGGAAGACACTAGCCATCTTCGGATCTCTGCATTTGTCTTCCTCCTTAGGGGGAAAAAAGATAAAAAAGGAAGAGGGGGAAAAAAAAAAAAGAAAGAGAAGGCTTTTGCCTTTACAGTCAACCCATTCTTAGGCTTTGCCTTTTTACCCAGATCTCGGCGCCTTGCTCGGGCGAAGCGAGAGGTCCGGTCGGCGTTTGCCCGCGCCGTTGACTGTCGGGATCATGTGGTTTCTCCGTGGGTGCTGTGAGAGCCGTGTTTATCCAGGGCCATGTGGAGGTGGGCGGGTGCCTACCCGGGGACAGGGGGACAGGAGAAGCCGGGCTCGCACAACAGCCACGCTGTGAATAGCCCACATTGACTGAACTGTCTAACCGGACTAATTTGCTGTGCCTGTGGGCTTGATAAAAGAAGCAGCTGCTGGTAAGGGCTTGCTCAGATGCATGTAGATGAGACTGTGGACTGCCAGAAGGATCCAAGCAGATTTTTTTTCCTCCTTGCTGCGTTTCTTCTGGAATCCCTACCTCCGGCTCCCGTGAAGTTACATTGATCAGGTAAACTATTTTAGTTCTTCCCTGCCTTTCGTGTTTGCTGGCTAGCGTGCCTGCCTGCTGGACGGATAGCCGAATGAACGGGCTGTGCTGCAGGGGTGGCAGGAACAGCTCCCTTTAGAGCAGACACACATTTTCACTGCTCCCTGCAAGCTGGCAGTCGTGAGGCTTTGAAAATTGTGCAGCCATGTTACACAGCCACAATTATTTTCCTTCCTCCCCCTCTCCTCCCCATTTAATTTTGCTGTGATCTAAATAAGGCTAAGTCTGGTATTTCTCGTTTGCATCTGTCGATGCACCAGCCAGCCATGTTTTTCATATGATTATGTAGTGTGCGGGTCTTGCTGGGAATGCAAAGATGTTCACTGTCCTTTTGGTGTCAGGCCCTTTACATCTTCTCCTGGGGGGAAGAAAAAAAAAAAATCAGAAAATATCTGTAGCATGCTGCATGGGTTTTTGTGAGCGGTGGGGAAGCGGGCTACAGGGCTCGTTTGGAAGCAGGCAGAAGATGAGAGCTGAAGGCTCCCCACATACCCTCACCCACCAAATTTGATTGTTTGTATTAAAATAGCCCCATATGATCCCCCCAGTCCTTATCCCCTCCCACATTTTGCATCTATTTTTTAAGTGTTGATTGAATAAAACTATGGCTCAGCTGGAGAAAATGAAGAAGAAAAAAGGATGAAAAGGATGGCCTTTTGTGTTGAGATCTTTTGTGCGGCTCACCCACCCCCCTACAGCTTCCCGGGGTAGTACCAGCAGCCTTTAGTTTAACTGGCTGCTGCCTGAAAAAACAGCCTTGCAGAATTTGGGGGGGGGGAAGAGTGGGAGCTCAGATGTGTCTGCTTGCAGTGTGAGAGAGATGTTAAATGGGATTGAGAATCTGCAGACTGGAAAATGCTGCACAATTTAACGGAAAGGGTATTACCTGCAGGGATTAACCCTATTTACTGACTATCTCTTCTCTTTCTCCTTCTTCACTTCACACTTGCTGTGTAATAGCTGTTGAGTTTCTGCAGCAAGAGCCTGGGTGCTTTGGAGCAGAGTGGTGATTTTACCTGACACGTTTAAGAAATGCCCTGTAAATGCCTTAAAACCTGAGTGTTTCAGTTCTCCTCGAAGGAAGCGTTAGGTGGTGGTGGTATCCCTCCCTGCAAGATGTGTTAATCAGGAGGTTACATCTTTAAACTACTGCGAGTGAGTTTAGAATTCACTCACTGTGAATATTTTGCCACTTTTCCACACTTGAAATGCTCCCATCCTAAATGTATCTTTGTGCAATCGTTCCTGTAGGTATTGCCACTTTTAGGGTCAAGAATGGTTTGCTGTTGTGGGATTAATGGTTCCTTTGGTCTCTGTTACTGGAGCTGCTAGGTCTCTGAAAGAGCCCTGCCATCTCCTTTTGCAAGAGAAAGTCCTAATTTGTCCCCACATATACATATAGATGGATAGATGAATATCCTGGCTAAATGGGGGGATTTTAAGATGGTGCTTGCCTGCATTAAAGAGTGGAGCTTCTCTTTAATATTAGACCTTAGTTTTAGTCTTTGCTGTTTTACATACAGAGCTGGGGAAGCACAAAATAACTCACCCACTGGAGACCGGAGCACTTGGCACAATGGTGCTTGTAGTGGTCTGCTTTCCCTGCATCTCAAACCCCTGATCTATGCAAACCCATACCTGAATATATAAATGTGGCTTCACAGCATCTTACAGGCTGATTGCTGTTGTCCCTCAGAGTCAGAATTGAGCATGTTGCAAATAACAATGTGCCAGTAGGACTATTTGAGTTTATAGATGTATCCAAGATCTGATTTTCCCTATTTCACTGTAAAGACTGTAATAAGGCTTGCAACTGGGTAGCTTTGGACACATATCATCCATCCCTGGGCAAAAATGGGATTGTCATCACGCAAACGTTTTCCAAAGTTTCAGAGAGAGTGAAATGGGTCCAGACTGGTCCTGGAGGGATCTGAACCCTAACCCAGCAGCCTGAGCTTTGTTGTTCTCCCAGGATGTCACTGCGCGGTTAATCCCTTTTCTTGCGGGATATGGGCCGAGCAGAGATTGGCTATTGTTAATGTGAATTATGGAGTGGATGAGCATGTCATCTGTTGCTTTTAGTGGTATGCCCTATAAAATACTCATACAGGCAGTTCAAATAAGCTGAAAGACGATAAATCTGAAGCAATGAAAAGAGTAAAAATGGTGAAACCTCAAGTTGCACATGGACTGTCTCACCAGAGGGGGATGCTTTGTGGGGATTCAGATGCCTCTAGTAGGATCAGCACATGAAAACATATGTCTGACTCAGTTGTCAGAAAAATACAGCTAACAATTTAGTAAAAAAACAGCAGCAACAGATCTATGGGATAGAAAGTCCCTTTTAAATTCCTTATTTCTGCGTAAGTGTCCAGCTATGATTTTTATCTGCTTTTTATTTTTTTACATTTGTTTTTCTCCAGGACGAAAGCAGGTAAACCTAGAAAGGAAACAATGAGGTGAACGGTACCTAGAAAATTGCCGACCAAAAGAGTAAAATAGGAAATTATTAAGAATGAAAAAAGACCTCTTTTTCCCCTATCATCTGCCTTGCAGGCATAATTAGAACTAGGGACCAGATTTCAGACAGAGGAGTGATTTTCAACTTGACAGTGTCCCTTTTAAGCCCTCATTGGTTTGCTCGCCAGCGACTGGTGTCTGGGTAGATACATGATTGGAAAGCCACAGTTTGCAATATGAGGTGCTGTTTTTCAGCTGTCCCTTCACAGTGTATTTAAAATGCTGGTCTTCATGTGTCTTCTGAGGTTTCGTAGGATGGTAAGATTATCATACCATTTTCTTAGGTTTCATTTTAAAAAGGAAAGAAGAAGCTTTTCAAGATATTGCATAGTAGTAAGTAAATAAAAAACAAATAAACCCTCCATGCTACTGCCTAAAAAGAGTTTCACTCGTGATGATGATCTGCTGTATAGGTTGTCACTCTGCTTAAATTCCACAGCAGAACTGTGACACCATCTGTTCCCTTTCACTGTGTGCAAAAAATGGTTTCCTTTCATTAGCATTAAGCTGCATAAAGAGACTGGAGATCTAGAAATACCCCAGTCTTTCACTGACACATACCTTCTTAAGGCAGAGTTCATTACAAGCATGATTTGTATTCCTAAGAGATAATGGGAGTTTTTGAGTAATATGCTATTAAAGGTCTTTGAATAACAGGGGAAAAAAATAAAAATCACCCCATCCATACATTGCAATGAAACCAGAAAGCTTTCTGTGACCTGTTAAGATGTTGTTGATTCAGAACAGCCGTCTTTGCTATTGCATTCCCTGAAGGCAGTAGGTCTGCTGTATGCCAGTGTTGGTATGGGATCTGGGCTGCTTTTGGTGCCTCTGGGGTGCAGCAATTGCCTGGACGTGGGACAGACCCCACTTATGCCTGTCCTCAGTGACTGTCAAATTTTAAGTTACTGTCCTCTTTTCACTAAAAAAGTTAGATCAGGGACCTCTGTAAAGTCCAAGGATGGGCCTCAGTTGTAGAGTTGCGCTTAAAGTTAAACGTTTTGCTTTCATTGTCTCTTTTCATTGATTGTGCTGTGTTTTAATGTCATTTTAAAGCTAGCGTCCTGAGCTGTTGGTGATGACACAGAGATTCAGCAGTGCCCTGTTGCAGGCTTGTCTTCTGACTGCTCTGTTAGGACAACTTGGTAAATAAATGCAAGGCAGGAGAAATCAGCATCATTCTTCTCTGAAATGCTATCTATATGTAAATCTGTGGTGCCATTTTTTTTTCCCTTTAAAAGTTGAAAAGCACTTTCAGTTCCTGTTTAACGGTTGCTCCCTCTGAATTACATGAAGCAATGAGAGAGGTCAGCCAATGCTGTCCTGTGGGAATGAAACCTCTTTTTGTTGTTGTTCCACGAAGCTGTTGCAAATAACATTGGAGATGCAGCAAACGTAGAGCAAAATTACACCGCATACCCAGTGGATCGCAGTAATAAAACATTAATCAGGCACTGCCGATCTGAGTTGTCATCTCCTCATATGAAACAAGGCACATAGCCCCTCTCCGCCTCTTCCTCCCAGAGGTCCTGGAATTAAAATATTTGTTAGTTGTGATTAATAAAGACACCTGACTGAGCTCTTGTTGACAGGAATAGTCTCTCAGCATTTTGGGTCAGGTTTAATGATCAAACTTTGCAGCTTGATAAGCACAAGCCTACGCTGAGTACTGGAGGGAGTACAACGTAGTTGGTTTAAGCTTACGCCAACTGGCGAAATTCAGTTCCCTTGGATGTGACTGTGTTGCCGGGACTTGAAAAGTGGTTTTGCCCAGTTATCTTTTAGCAATTCCTTTTTCCTTTAAACCTCGTTAATTCTTCTCATTTCTCTGTTTCAGCAGTGAAAAGAGCCGTGTTGCTCAGGTGCATTTTGAAACTTCAGTTCTGGTGACATCTCCCATTTCAAACCAATTTAATACCACCACAGCTCTTTTTCTACAAGCTGACAGGCTGGGGTGAATGAGTCGCTGAGATATACGAACTTTGCTTGCCATGCAGTCACAGGGAAGGACTTCTTTTAGAAGATACGCTCTTTCTCAGATTTGATGCTGTCAGAGCAGCTGGTAATTTCTCACTTGCCTGTCTAGTAAGGGCCGGCTAGTTCCTGGTCAAAAGAGCAGCATGTCCTGAACATGCAATATGGTTCGGCTGGTTAGTTTATTCCATATAAAGAGATACTTAGGTCTGTGGGATGCTGCTGGGCATGGCCTGTGTGCTTACAGCTGGAGCTGGCTTGAGCTTTTCTCCACTGGAGCCTTCCCTCCACCCAAGCAACAATTTTCATAAAATGTGTTGGAGCTGAGTAAGTTGGAAATTTTTTCCTGATGCAAAATAAAAGGTCTGATTTTACTGCTTTCAAATTAATCGGAGAGAATTTGACTACAGAAATACCGTGATAATGGTGAAAGAGAAAGCAGGTTTCTGTAACTGGCTACACTCTCAAAGTCCCAGGAGCAACAGGAGTCCTTTGCATAGAAGTCCTGATTTGGGGAATTCCTCCTCCTGAATTCTTGCCTAAATCACATTGCTTCAAGTCACAGTTCTTAAGACGACCTACAAAAATATGAAATCTAATTTGTGACAGCAGTTTGTGATCCAGCGTATAAGGAAGTGATTGAGATACAGAAAGAAGATGCAGGACTTGGGATTCGAGGTGCTGGGCTGCAGTGCTCAGCACCACACAAAGTTACGCCTGTCCTCCACCGCCCTGTCCTGGTGCAGAAATCCCCATGACGAATACAGCGGGCAGTCGAGCTTTGTGGCCTAGTGTGTGAGCAAGCTGCATCCCACTACATCCCTGATGGGTGGGTACCCAGGGTCCAGTGGTGTACCAGCCAGTGGGAAAAAAATGGTGGATAGTAGTGGAAGGAGGCTTGAGAAGGGGTAAAGCCATGATGCTGAAATGTGCCAAATATCCCTAGATTGTACACTGAAAAGAATCAGATCTTCCCCTTCCCCCCAGCTAGTGTGTGTGTTGTTGTGCCTTGCAGATGTATTGAAAATCTGTGTTAGAGCTGTGAGCAATTAACACATTTCCCGAGCACACATGGGGAGAAACTGAACTTGCATGTGATCTAGCGCAGTTCTGCCTTAATAGATCTTGGCTATGCCTATGATTTAAAATTGTTTTACTGACACACAACCATATTTAAACTCTGGTGGTGTTCTGGTTGCGTGGAGAGGGTTCATGATGCCAGTGCAGGATGCTTACCCTCCTGTATTTGAGTAAGTTGCTGGGATGCTGTGAAGCTTCCCATTGAAATGGATTCAGACTTCGATTCAAACTCAGACTGGCAGTTTTTACTTTGAAATAATGTGCTTTGCCTTCTCTTTAAGGAGATGCCTTCAGAAAAAAAAAAAAAAAGAAAAAAAAAGTAATGAGTAGAGTTGAATGGGAAACATTTTTCTTTCCTGCAAAGTATTTTAAGGTATCTGGAGCAAGAACATTTTTATAAGTTCAAGACCCATTGCATTTTTTGTTGAAGAAAGATGAGACACAAATGAAAAATAACCCTCACTGCAGCCAGAAGACATGCTGGTGAGAGCATGGGAGAACTGCCCTTTAATAAACCGGTTCGGTGCTCTTCCTGTGGTCCTGGAGCATGGAAAACACATCCAGTTCCTGCACTGCTGAGTGGAGACTGGGTGCATACAGAAAGGAAGAGGACCGAGTTAACATCTGCATGAGGAGGGAAACAGCAGACAACAGGGACTCTTGGAGAAGAGGAGAGGGTGGCGATGAAAAGCAGTAAAGCAATGGTTATGAACTGGGGAACGTTTTTCAGATAGCATGGTATGGACAAGGAATAAAGACAGTGGGCTTTTTGGAGGAAGGGTCCCAGCCTTAAGCTTCAGAGATATGAGATTTGGTTTGAGATTTGAGATCAAAATTGTGTGATCTGAACATATCAATGACTTTTCTCTGTAATTACAGCTCGTGATACTCTCTTGGATGCTGTGCGTACACTAAGACCTCATTCAAAACACTTGAACACAGATTTTAGTGCTGTGCTGGATTGGGGCCACCGTGATAAATACAAATGTTAATGATTTTCCAGGCTCATACTTAAAATTCAGTGGTTGAAGTTTGCAAACTGATTGTGCAGATTGCCAAATTAGGTCCAATTACTTAAATTTAGATGAGCTTTGCATAAAACATACAAATGTGTTCAATGCGGTATTCTGCTTAGGTCTGTGATTTCGTTTCACTAGGCTTATATTTGCATGAGTTCATTAAAATTGGTTTCATTTCTTTTTTTCCCTAGCATCGCTTTGAAAAAGTGGTATTTAAGCTGGGGAAAAATAGTAAAGAACAGGCTTGTAATTATAAGATGAAGCTATATGAAGTTGTGCAGCACGGTTATAGTTCATTCTGTCAAAGAGGGAACTTGAGAGCTCATTACTGAGCCCAAAGTTCAAACTGACCACTCTCTGTCAAAGGTTTCTAGTATATCAGTCAATTAAATGAGACCTTCTACTGTATGGTTATCCAGTCTCTATGGTCCACAGAGTGTTGATTCGTGGGGGAGAAAAACATTTCCGCTTAATCAGGACTGCTCTTGGTTTGTATTCTAATTAGCATTTATTTCTCTTATTAAAAATAATAACTTGGACAAGGAAGCATTGCTCCTCTTCTGTTCGTTAATCCTTTGGAAAAAAAGCAAGACGTCTCTCAGCCTGAACAAATGAGAAAATCTTCATACAGACTAAAGGCTTTAATGAGGTTGTTACCTCTCGCTAAAGCCTCCTGACCCTTTCAAAAAGGTGACGGTCTTGCATCTCCTGGAGCATGGAGACATGCCTTCTTGTCTTTATTAATGACTTTGTTTATTGCTGTGTAAGGTATCCAAGTGTCAAAATAATATTTATGTTTATTTAGAAGTACCATTTAGTGCTCCAGTAAGTTACGGTTTGTTATTCGGAAATGAATTTATCTAGTTCAGATGTGAAAAAACACCCTTACTTTGTATGCAAAATCACTTAAAAATGAACTGTAATATAGCTATACACACATACTATAGGTATATCTGTATTGGCATAAGAATGAATTATCCATGCTGTGAGCCAGTACACTTTTAAATAGCAATTGAAACAATAATCTCCAACAGTCTCAAAAAAGCCTTAATGTTTTAATAAGTTGGTAATGAGCTGCTTAAAAAACTTATTATGGTATCTTAACAGCAACTTTGTGATCAAGATTGCAAACTGATTTTCTATTGCAAGTAGGTTCTGACCTTCTGCTCTTTCCCAGCCTTCTCCAAAGCGTGGTTTTCAACTTGAAATTCCTTGTGCATGGTGGGGAGGGATTGTTCCACCTCTCCCAGTACCCCATCGGCCAAGGGTGATTGCACAAGGTGTTTGCTTTCATTCTCTTATTTTGTCAAGATAGAGTTATTTTGCTTTTGAAAAAATGTTGTAGCTCTCAAAGTGGAGTATGTCAGAAATGATTTTGTATAGGAAAAAATACTAGTGTTTGGTTGCCTGCCATGACAGTTACTCAGGTATTTTTAGAATTGTAGAGCTGTTCACAGGCAGTGAAATTTTGTGGGACAATCCTCTCTGACCTCAGCAAACAGTGTAAACCTTAGTTACTGCTCAGGTGTGGTAGCTTAAATACCTTTCTGTAGTCCCTTGCCTTGTAAAAGATAGCCATGAAAATAGAAACTGATCTCTGGAGAGTCCGGAGTGTCCTATTTCCCCACTACTTCCCAGCGCAACACTTAAAAATCATTATGTGCTGGATCTGCCTTTGTTAGCGCAGCCCATTTCGGCGTAGGTGGTTGTGGACCATGCACTTCTCTTCATTGGAAATGGGAACAGTAGCTCCATTATTTCTGGAATCATTCCTGGTGAATGCTAACATTTCAGCCACTTCCTCCGAGTGCTGCAGTGGTGTCAGCGTGAGTTTTTGCATGTGAAGATGTGAATTTGTATGGAATGCAGTTGTATTTTGTTTCCACGTTGTCACAACCGAAACAGGCAAGACAGTCTGGGCAGAAATGTCTAGCGCAATTGATTCTCAGTTGCGTTCTCCATGAAAGCTGTTGCTTATTCATTTCATTAGTTTCTCTGCTGTATTTCAGAATAAAAGCCATAGAAAATACAGACCTCCAAGTGATAATTGTGTTAAGTTTTGAGGCTAACCTCAGTGACTGAGCTGTGAAACGGAGGGTTGTAAATAAAGGCTGCAGTTATCCTTGGACTGTAGTCTTTTACGAGCGTTTCAGCATTTTCACTCAGGCTGTCACTGCAAGCAAGGCACCGATTGTATCGGTCTGAGTTGCCTCATCTAAAAAAATGATATCGCTAGTTTTTACCTACCTCCCAGAAAAGCGGTGAGACTTCACGGGACAAGCGGCATGCGTTGCCTGCCGGCAGCCCCGTGCCGTGGGACAGCCGGGCTCCCTTCCCACTCCGTGACCGTGCAGAGTCCCGCTGCCCCGGCGCTCGGCAGCGATGATGCATTTGCGCTTAGCGGGAGCCGAGGTATTTGACACCTCTGAAAAATGAGGCTTATATCAAATAGCCTGTTCGAGCACTTTATAAAAACGAACTCTTTAGTCTTTGCCACATAAAACAAGACAGCAAACTGAGGCAGAGGAGGGAAAGCCAAGCAGACAGGCAGCTGTGGAACTCTGGAGCGTTCCAGTATCTGGGTTTTGCTGCTTGTGCCAGGATGATGCCCGGCTACAGAAGCAGGGAAGGCAGTAAAAGTAAGCAAGCCGCTGGCTGCCAGCAGAAACCAAAGAAAACGGTTACTAAAAAGAACATTTTAGCTGGAGTCTTCTTATCGGAGGTGCTCTGAGGCTTCCCTTTGGCCTTGGAGGTGAGAAGGAGCTGCCATCTCCAGCTGGTCTGGCCAAAATTGATATGACGGAGGGTGATGTGACTTGCAAGCAATGTTTTGTGGTGCATGGAGGTATGGGGGGGGAGTTGTGATCCGGATGGGCTGACATCTTCTGGGTGTCACCTCCCTCACAGGCAATGGTAGGAAGTCTCAGCCACAGGGACAGGGTTGCTGTATGTGTCACCCTAACTTCTATCATGGTGTTTTGTGCTATTCCTCCAAGAGAAGGGTGGGTTTAAACTTGTGTGAATGAATTAACTCAGGAATCTGTCTCTTGTGACTTCCACCTTGAGATTTACTAAGCATTACCTAAATTTGTATTGTCAAGACTTGAAATATTTCTTGATCTTCCTATTTAAGTGAGATCCATCAGGGCCATCCGTATTTTCTCCGAAGTTGAAGCAAAAGTAATGCTACCACTCTCAGAGATAGAGAGATGGGGCTTTAGTGTTGTGTACTTGAACACAGTAGAGGCTGGCCTAATTCAATCCAACTTAGAATGCAAAATACTGTGAATGGTCATAGGTTTGTTGAGAAATGAGTTAAAGGTTTGCATAAAAACTCAATCTGTGAAGGTCTTAGAGTGTGACCTAATGGGCAAAGCATGGGAATTAAGGTATGTAGGTGGTGGTTGCAGATATGTGTTTCTGACCTTCTTTTGTAACCTTGGGAAGCTTTTCCTTTTCTGTAAAATAGGGGTAACAATACACCCCTGCTTTAGTAAAGTGCCTTTAAGAGTACTGATGAAGTGCTACATACAACGAGCCCAGGATAAGAGCCTTTATCTGCCGCGTCAGTTATTCCTATGCTAAGGCTGGCTGCTGGAGGAATAAATAGAACCTGTTCCTCTGTATTAAGTGACTGCCCGAGTTCACGTCTGTTCTATATTTAAGCATGCAGTTATATGTTTTAAGACATACTTCTTTACAAGTTTTCTTATTAAGCATATGTGCCTTTCACAGTGTCATCGGGACCATAAAGTTTAAATGCTGGATGCAGAAAGGGGAGAACAAGAAAACCTTTTAACCTGTACATTATTAGAAATCCATTTCAGATGATCCCTGTGGAAATGTTACTGATAGTTTTGTTTCTGAAGGCAGACAGTAACTAGTCATGATTTTCCCTAGAAAGGAAATAATATGAACTGTGCAAAGCCTAATGAAGGGGAAGTGGGTGATTTATTGTGAAAATTTATAGCTTTCTGATGTTGCCTGGTTTTTATGTTAATCTTGTTGTGTGGACTGTGTGTTGGGATTAATTGAGAAACATGGAAGACAGAATAGTTTTCGTAGTCCATAGATTATTATCTAGCGAGGGTAGGTTATGGCATTAATCAACAGCCGCACCAGTTTCTTCTAAAACTTTTCCAGAGTTTTAGCCACTTGAATATATTAAGTTATGAGGTATAATAGAGTTCAGAATAGAGTTGTGTCCTATACAAGATCACTTCAAAGAGGGGTTCCTTTAAACCTCAAGGAGAAGGGACAGGAGGAAGCGAAAAATGAAAGAAATCCCAGCCTATGTGTAGTGGAAATTCTCTCATTTGAATTCTGAGCATAGATTTCTTTAGTTATCGCAAAGATACAACGGCAACGCCACTGCTCTATTTGCTGCTATTGCAGAAACTGGAATGGCACGTAAGACTTTCCATGCTGGGAATGATCAGAAGTCCCCCCAGGTTTTTGGCTCGTCATTTGGTCTTAAAATGCCTTTTGAAGAGAACATATGTGGAAGAAGTAAGAGCAGAGGACGAGGTGCCAAGGTTTCTAGCGCGGTGCCTGCCTGCCGCTGAATTTCAGGAGCAGCTGGGTACAGTGGGAGGTGAGCACCTTTGGGCATCCTTTGAGATAGCTCCAAAGCCTTGCTCTGCAACTGGCTTTGCTGCAGGTTTGTCATAAAATCCTTTTATTTTCTCCTGGTCTTCATCTTTACAGGGGCAAATGAACAGTGAATTATGCATGTTCCAAAGGTTATCTCTCCATATTGACTCCAGATTAGAAAAAACAGCCATGCTGCTCCTAAATAGCTTTTTTATTGGGGGTTCTGCTGCAGTCTTTTTGGGGAGAACACTGCAGCATGTACCAAGCTGAAACCTGTGCCTGCAACGTCTCTTTCTATTAACAGAAATTAACACATAAAAAAGGGACTTTAAAGGTGCATTATGTAAATTAATCCTAGGCTTCAGAGGAAGAGTGGCCTTTCTGTGTTAAATATGCTTTTGTAGAGTAAGATGTGTGGTTTTGTGTAAATTGTATAGCAAGTATGTGGTCGTGATAACTGAGATATTTATCGTATATATTTGAACTCACGACCTCAGCTGGACTTTGAACTTGTGACATCTTCTGCTTAAAAAGAAGAAAAATCTGTCTCTGACAAAATCAAATTCTTCTTTCCTGCTCTCTACCCACAAATTAACGTTGTACATGACATTTTTAGTGTCACGCAGGTAGCTGGGAAATCCTCCCTCTTCCCTAGAAAATTTAATGTGCCAGAGCTGAGGGCAGGATGGAGTGGATTTACTCTGCACCAAGCACAGCTTTTCTAGATGCAGACATGCTGGGTGTTTGAAAAAGTTTCCTAGAGAGCTTGAGAAACGAGAGCTGTATGTTACCGAAGCATGGAAATTTTTACCTACTCTATGAGAGGCCCACCTCTAGACTTGAGAAAGAGCTATGCAATCAGACTTGAAAGCTGTCAGACTTAAAAGTTCTCTTTTTTTAGTGTTTTATTATTTCCTGCTGAGTTTCTGTATCAATGCAAAAACATGTTCCAGTAAAGTGCATGTATTTTTATTAAACCAGAGTCTTTCTAATTTTTCTGTGCACCACTGTAGAAGAAGGAAAATCTGCAGAGGGCTTCAGAGACCACTGCTGGGAATGACCACTGTATCTCCAGACAGGCTTTAGTGAATAAGGATTATTTGTGTTTGTAACAGCTGATAAGTCTCATTCATGTTGGTTTTAGTTTGGCTTAAACTTAAAGCTAAAGAAGACAGCTTGGGCATACTAGACAGCAGATTTAAAGCTGTCTCACTGTTTTTTATCCTTGATATAGTGCAGAGTAGCCTGGGAAGGGTACCCTAGTCACAGCCCAGAACTGTGCCGGGTGCTGTAGACACTCGGCAGGAAATCGGTATGCAAGATTACCAACAACATACGATGCAAACTGGTGTAGAAAGGAAAGGACTCTCTGGAACAACTTGTTGGACAGTAGTCGGTGGTCCTGGCACCCTGACAAGCCAGTCACTGTCAGGAGGGTCTTCTGATTTTAGAGCATTGTATAGAAAGAAGACTGGGAAAGGAATGCGTAGTACCGACGGCTTCTCACCATGAACGCCTATCAGTGTTATTGTAAGCAGAAGAGAATAGTGCGTAGGAGGATGGAGAAAACACTACTAAAGGCAGATGGATGGGATAAGTTGTTGGTGGATATTCCCTAACATGAAATAGCAATATGTAAGAGAGAAAGGCATATATTGACTTAGTAAGGTCTCATATTAACTAGTGTTTAATGGTCGCTGTTTTGGAAAGAGGAGTTAACAGATTCCACGTTGGTTTTCTCACAATCTCTTGGGCTCCCAGTAAGCTGGACGCAACTGTCTGTAATCTCAGAAGCAGCAGAAGCAAAGGTAGAAGGAGATTTTGTGCCATCACGCTGCTTTTTCATTCCTTCTGCTTGAGGCAGATTGGGATTTTCTCCACCTTTCACCCTTGGCACTCTTCCGTGTTGTTTTTAATTGCAAAGCAACGTGCCTTTTCCTCAGCCGGAAGAGTTGGCACGTAGTTCTTTTGTGCAACTGAGGCAATAAACTGCTGTATTAATCACTTCACACAAGGTAATAAACAATAGCAGAACTGTTGCTTTTATCTCTCAGGTTTCTACTAAATAGTCCAACTTCCTGAAGACTTTAGAAATGGGATCCTGAAACTGGATTTGAGTCTGTGTCTTTCCTACCATCTTCTGCCTGACCTTGCACCATTTGAGATACCGAAAATAAATCTCATTTGCAGTGTAATTCCTCAAATGCGGTCTTATTTGGAAGCAGGGTTTTAGACAAACTTTGTGTCTCGTGTACCTAGTCAAGTCTCATTTAGGTGCGGGGAAAAGAACAGTCACTTTGCTATGCTTGCATCCTGAGCCATATGGCTTTTTGTGAAATGTTGCTAGATGCAAGCTACCTTTCTTCTCCAGCAAGATTAAAAGGAAAACCGAGCTAGGATTACCCATTTGTGATGGTTAGAGATGGGATGTGAGAAGCCCTTCAAAATTCCTTTTCTCAATGTTGCTTATTTTGCCAGCAGTACAAAGCATTGCACGCACACCATGGCAGATAAAGGGAGTTTGGAAATCAGAGACCCAAACCAGTTTTTCGAAGTCATGGGTTTTTATCTTTTGAGCTTGATGCTACTTTACTTTCCCTAGACATACTTGTAAACACCAGTCTGGGAAAGCACTGCAGGAACAAAGATTTCAGAGTCACTGTGTAAAGCTTGTAGGCTGGTGAGTTCCCCAGTGTGCAGGAGGAAGAGGTTGTGCTCTTTTTTCTTTTTCTGCTGGGGGATGGGAGACCCGCGTAAAATCTTTGTCAAGAAGATGTTACACTTAGAAGCAAACAGTCAGATGAACTGCAGAAAGGGAGCATTTGAGTGCATTTAGCCCAGTGCAAAGGTAAGGTGAAATGAGTTTTCCTCATTTATTTCACCATACTTAGTTGGTCTAAGGAGGACTATGCAGAGAAGTGCTGCAGCACAGCTGGGCTATGGTCAGTGCTAGATGGTGGTACCTGGATCCGAGCACTTAAACATCTCAGAAAAGCTCACAATTTGTTGTTCCCTTTAATTTTTGAAAGCAACAAGGGTTGCTTGCAATCTAAATGCTTGCTGGAAATTAAATACAATTAAGACAGAACAAATGCCAGAACAAAGCAATTTTTCAGGTTAACAGTCTTTGCGACGTTGGTGGCAATATTTCCGTACAGGGTTCTCCTGCAAGCTAGGCACAAAGCAAGAGTGCTTGAAAAGCAGAAAACCGCAACATTTACAGTGGAAAAGGCTGTAACTTTCCCTACTGGGACAAGGTGCCCATCAACTAAACAGCTGTTCTGCTCTGCAAAGGACACTGCCAAGGTTGTTAGTGTCTACAAACTGAGTATCTTGCTGATGATCTTTTGTGAAGTATTTAATTTCTAGGTGAAGGAAGGAAGGAGTGAATAAATTACTTTATCCCTTGTCAGATCTCTCCTTTGTGAAGTGCAGCCATTGTACTCCCAGTTTGGGATTGGCTTCTGTATTTTTTAATTACAAAATTAAAATACTATAATGATTAAACTTTGCTCAGGAGCAATAGCAATCTCAATTGCTTAACCAAAAAAAAAAAAAAGAAAAAAGCTCAAACCCTAAGTTATAATGTGGGTCATGTACACACTAAGTATATTACAATATGTTAAAAAACAAGGTCACTTTAGTATTTCAAGGTGGTTCTGCAGCATTTCTGCAGTCTGGTTGTGCTACCACAATTTCTCAGCTGAGCCAATACTGCTACCATGAGAGAGAGAAAATGCCAAAGCTACATGGAAAACTGTTAAATTCTTCAAAGATTTGCTGCCAGAGTAGAATGGTCTTTGGGAAGATTTGCTTACACGAGGAGCCTGCACAAGACTTATCTCAATGAATTGGGCAGCCAGAATTGTAACAGGATCAAGAAGTGACCCTGAGCTGATTCTCAAATGCTTTGGGTGTTTTTTTCACTGTCAAATTTAATTTTTTTTTTTTTTTAAAGTGTGAAAGAATAATTTCCATTTTCATGAATATCACTCAAAATGTATGAGCTGCAAGCATGGAGTTGGCTTGTTGAAATCAGGGAGGGTGAATTGTATATGCTTATGTGATTTTCCTTTAAAAGACAATGGTGGATAGATTCAAAATTCAGAATTCAGAAGAGGTTTCTTAATAAACACAGACGCAACCCAGAAGAGAACTTTCCCATTCCAAATTATATCGCTAGGAATTTTTAAAATAAAACTTGACCTACATTAGCAGTCCCCTCTAAAATAACACACCTAGCAGGTGATTTCCATGTGATTTTATTTTCCAGCAGATTACTGTGCTGATGGCGGAATTTCTTCTTTAATAATGTAACAAAGATGTAAGCAGGCAATGGTAACTCAGCTGCCAAACCATAGCCAGAGGTTCCTGGTCGATTCAGTTGATGGAAGAATCCTTGAGATTAGAAGAGACGGCAGAAAGTGTTGCTTCTGTCTTAAGTAGAGAACTGACCTGTAGTATATCATGAAAATGCAACTGGGGAGAACCTGCCACATGGCAAGTGGCCAGCATGTCTGGGGCAGTGATGAGGGAGGTGCTGCGGCATGTATTAGTGAGCCTGAAAAAAACTATCCGGTTTTGAAGGAGTGTGCAAAGAGAGGCGAGTGGATGGACAATCCCAGGGATAGGATGAAGAAGTTGAGGCTGTTTCAGGTGACATCCAGAGGGGCTTACAGTGATAAGAGCAGCAAGGAGGGGTTGATACCAGAATTCAGTGCCACTGAGGAAGCCAGGCTGGTGACACTGTGTTGATGATGCTGGCTTGGTTATGCTCTTGAGGTAGGATTCATCTAACCTGACTGCAGATGTCTACATCTGAGCTAATGCTCTAGAAGCCCTCTAAGGCCAATGAAGAGAAATTGATGCTCCTGGAATGCAGCTTAGTTCATCATAAGGGGGTAGTTGGCCTGAACGGTGCTCTGGATGAGTGTGTTTGTGTCTCACCATTGAGAGCATAGGGAGTCTGAAGCACTAGCTCAGTTTGAGATATCTACCTTGTTAGCCTCAAAAGCTAGGTGAGATAGATGCCATCTCCAGGACATAATCCAAGCCCCACTGCAGCCACTGGTTTTTTTGTGGACGTTAAAGGACAATAGAGTTCATGCTTAACAACAGCAGTGTGGAAGAGATCTAAATGGCAGAACAGCAGTAGGAGAGTTTTCCAGCAGATAAGACTGAGCTGCTCCTTGCACGACTGACTGCTCTGAAAATACAGTCCATTTGGTTAGGAGCACACTGAGTGCTAATAAGATGGCTTTTGTTGCATTATTTCATGAGGTGGTGTCAAAGGCTACAGAAGATCTTGTTAGTAGCTGCGGGAGGACTATGATATATTCTGATTTTGTTTTCTCTTCTCCCAAAGGAAAAGCATAATTTAGTACTTTCCTCATGGGAACCAAGTGCTGGAATAAACTTCAGGGTCATGAAATGCAGTGACCCTGTTCCCTCAGGCAAATGCATAATATCATCACTTTCGTAAACCGATCAAATATTTGAGCTCACAAACCCAGCCAACTACGGGTTATGCTGACAAAAATAAAACAAGCTTTTGTAGGGGAGAAAGAAGCATTGCTCTGTGCCTTTCCTGAGCTCTTTTGTTTGTTGTTTTATGCACTGTGGTGTCAGAACTCAGGGCTTTACTGAAGCTGTAAATATAGGTTTTAAGAGAAGATTTGGATTTGTTTAGTATTTGAACATCTTTGTGCTGTCCATGGTAATTCTCACCTATCTCCTCATGGCTTTGAAACAGCAGTCATGTTTATAAATGGGTTTAAGATAATTGATGAAAGAGATGATTTGCATGAAGAACAAAGTAGTGCTGAAACTTTGGCTGAGACCTATCCACACCTTTCTGGTGCTTGGGGAAATATAACATGAAAAGGGGAAAAGGTTTTTTGTTGTTTTGGTTTGTTGTTTGTTTTTTTTTTTCCTTCACTTCTACATGCCTTTGTTCCTGCTCGTGGAGGATGCCTGTAAAGCGCAACTGCTCTATTCCCAAGCAGACTTTCAAAAAGTAGCCAGCTGGTCAAACGTATAAACAAACTGTATCAGATTAAATAAGTGAAATAAGATCCCAGAATTTATATTCCCCATTATTAGAAGTTACCTTTCCTTATTACCCTGGAGAGATGGCTAGCTGCATCCACTGGCTATCTCCTTGCAGGAAGGCTTGAGTGCAAATCCCTGGCAGCTCCCCCAGAGCATCAGTGGCTTGTGGTAATACAAGCTGGAAGGTTAAAAATAGACTTAAAAATGAAGTGTTTGTTTAAGAAATGGGTGTAAAGATTTGTTGAAGATTTAGGGCTGATCACATAGCTTTCTGTGTGTTTTCTTTTTAACTGTAAAAGGAGTGAGCAGTTGCTCACAATGTAATGAAGAGAACTCATAAAATATCTGCAAGGAAATTAGTCAAGTCCTCTATTGATTTTATTTCTTTGAGGTTAGTTACTGTAAATAACCTTTGCAGAGAATTGCCCGCTTCTTCCAAAAACCAAACTGGGAAAAAAGCTCTGGGACCGAGAAGCCACCAAACTTTCCCGACACGAACGTTTGAAAGAGGGCTGGGGCCGAGAGCTGATGCCGACGTGTCGTGAAACGCTGCTGCGTGTTTCGGAGAGGCGAGGATGCTTCTCCGGCGGTACGGAGCACCGACACGCTGCAGATGCCGCGAGGGGCGGGGGTGCGGGAACCAGCCACGCTTGGAGATCTCGCCTTCGCGTCCCCCGCCGCCTCCAAAACCCCTCGTCGTGGTGGGGCTGGCACCGGCATGCTTTTCCCATGCAGAAGCCCTCCCAGGCGCCAGGTCTGCGTTGCCCGCTCCTCGCTCGTGAAGGTTTTTCTCGCCTCGCGCTTTTTTTCCTCCGCTTGACATCTCTTTTTTGCATCCGTGCGTCGGGGGTGGACGCGGGGCTGCGGTGGGGCTGCGGTCCCCCTCCCGCTGCCGTTTGGCCGTGGTGCTGGCAGTCGCTGGTTGACAGAAGCTGATGATTGATGTCGAGGCTGGGAGCAAACAGCTGCTGATTTGATTATTACTGTTTCATCTCCTAACCTTTTGGAGCATTATGGGAATATTTATTCACTTCGTCACGCTTAATGGCATTTGGTGCAGCACTTCCCCAGGAACAATGAAGGAGTGGTATTGTGCAGAGGTAGTTTAGGAATTCCCGTTCTTGTTCCTTCTATTTATTTACAGATATGGGGAGAGAAGCGAAGAAGATCTTGCTGTGTGGGGGGAATGGAAAATTTGGCTATTTGACTGAGAGCAGTTACAGACATAGATGTGCAATATGTTAATAAAGTAATTGTGCTATGTTGCTATAAAGAGGATGGCTTCATTATAAAATTCTTGTTTTAATACTGTCATTATAGCAGATGTATAGCATATGAACTAATTTGCATGCAGATAAGGAGGCTCTGACAGCTTGGTAGCATAATTACTGCATAGCATACAGCTCGCTAGTGCTGGGAGCTGAAGCTGTTACTGGAGGGGTGCTCAAGGGACTAATTACGTTGGCTTTGTTAAATTTAAAATAGTGTATAGCCAGGAAAGAGACCCCACTCCTGTGCTCCATGGTGTTGTGTACACTAAGTTACAGAAGCCTTGAACTGCTGCAGCCATTTTAAGCCATGCAAATGCCTGGATCTCAGCACCTCCCAGCATAGTGGAGTAATAGATATCTATTTAACTGGGGAGCTTGTATCAGCTTTCAAATAAAAGGTTTTAGAACTCTGATATTTCTGAATATTAAAACTCCAGTTAGATCTTTCTGATAAGCGAACAAAACTGTAGCTGCAATAACTTTGTTTTGTTTGGTGTCTGATGAATGCAGATGCTGAATCTGTGAACTTAGACCAGTGAATGGATTCTCTCGCTTCTCCCTGGTGCACCTATCGCTTTGCTTCACCATATCTGTGTCTTAGTGATTTGTCTCCACTTAATTTCAAGCATATTTCTGCTTCTTTTTTTTCTTTCCTTTGACTGTGTCTGCAGTTTTTAAAGATCTTATTACTGAGGTTCCTTTATGGATTTAAAAATGTTTAATTCGTTACTAGGCCATTATAAACTGAAGGCATTTTATTTTCCCAGGGAAATCGAGACAGTGCCACAGGAGATTATTTTTCCCCTGTTACATTTCCCCCCTGCTACTGTCAGATTAGCTTGCAGAGAAGGAAGGAATCTGTGAATGCACAGTTGACTTTGATTATGTAAGCTGGAAATTGGCGAACAGTATGGATTTGTTTCAATTCCACTAACTTTAAAAAGAAATACATATTAAATTGGAAGTGCCTTAGGGTGTCAGACAAATGGGAAGCCAACCAGAAAGCGTGTATTCCCTCCCTGACCTCTCCTGCGGTGCGGTAGGTGATGCCGGGTAGGGAGCTGCTGGGGTTGCAGGTTACGCCGGTGGGAGTGGGATGGTTTTGGCGAAGAGGGTGGGAAGGAGACGGGGACCGGTTTGTACCCAGGGACCGGGGCTGCCGCAGGCTCTCGCTGTCGGGCAGGGAAGAGGCTGAGCTGCTGGGGTGTGTGGGGTGCTGCGATTTCTGGCATCTCGCTGGGACGGGCGATGGGGAGCACCCTTCTCCCGGCCCCATCGGTGACACGGCGGCGAAGGACCGGGTTGTCCGCCGAGTGAGGGTGATGCTCAAACAGGTACTGTGACAATCTGCTTTGCCCAGCTCCCTGGAGGTTTTATCCCCAACTTGGCAGAGCCTGGCTGTCGCACGAGGAGGGCTCTCGCTCCACGTATCCTCACCTGCCGCTCCTCCAACTGCAGCGAGCCGGGATGGGGCTCAGCGTCGAGCCACGCTCCTAGAAAGCGGGTTGTCGGCATCAAGGGACTGCTGAGCCGCTCGGCTTCTCGAGCTCGTTTTGTGGGTAAGGGTGTCCTGCTCCAGTTGTGCTCCTTCAGGGTAAACGTTGCAAAGCCCCTCTATCTGTTTCCATAATACCCGGTGGTAGACAAATATTAACTTACACGGTTTTTCTTTTATGCTAAATATTTACCCAGGTATTTTGTTTTGCAAAATTCAAGCTCACCCTTGTATGATCTGCTCGCGTTTTGTTAATCTGGGAATATTAATAGCCTGCTGGCATTACTGCTAATTTGGAGTTTATGCTGCAGCGTGAATATAGTAACGAATTTTTGGAATGGTTTGTTAATCTTATCAACATTTGTTACGCATTTATTAATAGTAATTAGACCCAGTCACAGTGTCACATTTGGAAGTTTTTTTATCAATCAAACAAGTGTTTTTTGAGAAAATTATCATTTAATGGGAAATTTAGTATGTAAATATTTTAAAAATGAGATCTGGTGAGAGAAGGGTTACAGGAAAACACTGAACCTAATGAACAGTTTTCACCAAAAGTCTTGTCTCCTCCTTCCCTTTTCACCCACATCCCAAAGCAAAGTAAAAAGAGGAGGAAGGAGGGAAAGAGCCTATCCCTCTTTAAACAAAACTTACTTGTTGAACAGTTTTATTAGGCTTTTTTCCATATCGTGTCAGAGATTTCAAACCAATTTTTGCAGGTTATTCAGGCAGTTTTAATGTAGTATTTGCATGCATGGTCTGATTTTTTTTTCTACGTGCCTTCATTTTTGGTGCTGAACTGGAGATACTTTAAAGGTTTTTGATTTTTAAGAGGCCAGGAAGGAACACAGTTCTTTTGAAAATCAGTCCTCTGTTCTGTCTCGACTGGGTGCCCACTGTCTCAGTTGCGTAATCAAACCTCTCCCTGCCATCTGTGCTGCACGCTCTTCCAGGTAACTTCACGATGTTCTTTTAGCACAAGTCCTGAATGAGTCCTTTAGATCTCTTCCAATCACATGAACAATAAAAGGAGTAAGAGCATCTCTAAGGATTCATGATTGGACTTCTGTGGTTTCCTTACTAACTCTGCTCCTCCGTTTATGCTCTTTAGGCCTGCTGTTGCCACTCAGGAAACAGATTATCCAACACTTCTCCATTTTCCAGCCCAATCAGAAATTCCTCCTGAATCAGCAGTGCTTATTATCTCCAACTGTACATAATTATGGTAGAGAGGTTGCACCACCATAACTGGATAGCGTCAGCATTTCTATTATAGCCCCATACTTTCAGTATCCTGAAATGTGGATATAAAAACTCACTTTAGCTCTTAGTCTTTCCAGTGGTGAGCGATAAAGTGTGCGCAATCAGCCTTTAAGCAGTTAGAGAAACCCACAACAAAAAATTTCTCTTTGGGATGTCAGTTTATACAACGCGTTGTTTAACTCGAGCTTTGCTCACTGTCGGGCTGGATAGAGTGCAACAGTCTGCAGATTTGGAACATAAAGCAATAAACAT
The DNA here is from genome assembly GCF_947461875.1 of Haliaeetus albicilla. Taxonomy (NCBI): domain Eukaryota; kingdom Metazoa; phylum Chordata; class Aves; order Accipitriformes; family Accipitridae; genus Haliaeetus; species Haliaeetus albicilla. The sequence continues at coordinate 7,957,655 of NC_091506.1, forward strand.
TTCTCTCCTGTTTAGAAAGCTTGTAACTAATCAGGGTCAATTATATTTTTGCAAAAGTATTAAGCATCCGAAGTTAGTGATTAGAGTGGCTGTGAAAAGATCAATCGTGCACAAACGCAGAAGGATTTGCAGGTTGGTGCAACAAAGGAGAAAAAACAGATGTGGCTTCCAGTTTTAAAAATGTAGCCAGTGTGCCAAAACGTCGTGAATATTTACTAAGGGTGAGGAGTGACTCCTGCAGAGCTATTCTACTCCAGGAAACGTTTTAGTATGCATATTTAACAATCTAATAATATAGTTGTACAAAAACTTTTATATGTATTTAATCAGTTATGAAAATGGTACTTGTGAGTCTGTTTTACAAAGGTCAGCTTTTCACAGTTGTTTTTCTTTTAAGTTTTTAGTGGCATTTTTAACCCTTTTTCTCACTGCAGTCTGCCCTCTTCCTCCTGTTGCTCCCAGCCCCATTTGCAACAACATGAATTAAGGGCAGGAGGCTGGCATTAACCTCGGTCCCTGGGGTCTCTGCAACATGAACCAGCCTGGTTTTGTTTAAAATATTCACTATGGTCTTTTTCAAACAGGAAAAGAGGCTGAGACTTAGTCTCTGTTTAAGGACTCAGGTAAGAGTTCTACCTCGTGCTTTGCTGGTTATCGTGTTCATGCCAGCGGAGGGACCAGCGATGGTTGCAATGCTCTGCCTGAGTTTTGACACACTTCTAATTATAGTAAACAGTGCTATGGTAAACTCCAGAGGTGGTAATGAAGCCCAGACCCATGTGTCAGCAGAGCTTCGAAGGGGTGATGCATTCCTGTTTTACACCACTGTTCCTTATTTGTATGTTTGTGGGGACCTGGGCTCCTGCAATCACGTCTTGCTTATTTTCACTGAGCTGAGAGGTAAAACATGCAGAGCAGGGGAGATTTGTAATTTTGTCAAGGTAATTGAGTATTATCCATTTGTGTTCCTTTTGGGAGATGCATGAGGAGAGAGGCAAGGGCAGGAAGCTGTTCGTAGAAGACCTTCATAAAAACTTGTTGCCTAGGAAGTGATGACAGGTCTTCAGTGTTCTGATGTGCCATAACAAACTCTGTCTGCTTCTGAGCTTGGGCTGTAGGAAATGAGTGACCCCTGTAAAACAGCCTTATTTATATTGCACAAATTCAGTATTCAAAAAATCAGGGTGTGGAGCATGTAGAGGTACACAAAATAAGGGAAGGACTGCGTTGAACATGAGATAGAAACTTGCCCTAGGAAACTCCAGGTGAGTGGTGAAGGCTCTCTTTTCCCAGAAGAGATGAGCGTAACCCTGGCATTCTCCTACGCTTTCCTAACTGAAGTGTGAACCCATCACGCAGACCTCGACACGTTCTGCTCTTTAATCTTAGCATGAGAACCAAGCTACCTCTCAGAGAAGGAGGTAACATCAACTTTGCCTTTCCTTCAGGTTCTCTAAGGAGAGAGAAAATATCCTTCCAGGATTTAATCACTAAGAACACCTTCATGTCTGGCTGACCAGACAAGTTAAAGTAGACTTGCTTCTTAATGCAGGTAGGTCAGTACAGTCCATTTGACAGCGTTGTTCCTCCGTTTGCTTTGGTGGTGACAAGGAGTGTGTCCTGAAGAAAAGCATGAGGGTGCAGGAACTGGCATCTTCTATAGCCACTACTACTTTAGTGGAAGACGTAGGTAGAAGTGACATTATGGACCAGTGCTCCTGCAACCAGTGTGGGATGGGTGTCCCCACCTGGAGTTCTCATCTTAAGGCTGGGAGCTTATCCCAAGGTCCAAGTTATGCATTTGAAAGATAGAATAGCTTGACTCTTGTGGATGTGTTAGATGTGGGCCAAGGGTGTTTTTCTACCAGAAATTCCTATAACAAGATGCAATTTCAGTCTTCAGGAGAAACTTGCAGAGGTTGTCCACTGCCCATTCCGCTGGGGTAGAAGGGGCTGAGGAAGGGAGAAATCTGATTTAGCAGAGGTTTAACAACTAACATGCTCCAAAAATTTCAGTATATGTTGGGAGCAATCTGGCATAACTGGAGTTATGGAAAAAGCAGGCGATTTTTCCTTCTGATTTCACCTGTCCCTGTCCAAGAGAGGGACAGAAACCCTGTGTTTGTGAGGGAGGGAGGAATTCCTTGAACTGGTATGAAAAAAAAAAAAATAATAAACCTTTCTGGTGTAGCCTCCTGATGTGCTAAGCCAGAAGAATGCAGCCCTGCACAAGCTGAGTGCTGAAGAGTACAGGCATTTCGGTTCATCCATCTCTGTCTCTCAAAACATGTTCTTGCAGTTGTCTGTTACCAGCTTTTATCTGCCTGGACCATGATCATCATACACAGCTGTTTCCAAGGTTATATAGAATATCATTTAAAATTAGTTGGTATTGTTTAAACCCAAATGCAACTACTGAGGGTTGCCAGGCTGTGCTGATGGAAGGGATGTTGTGAGGATGAGCCAGCAGTGGGAGGTGGTGATGTCCAGGCGGACTGGGAGGGCAAGAGGCTCTTGGAGGTGAGGAGGGGGTGGGAGCTGGCTGAGCATGTGGCATCATGCTTATCGGTGTGGAAACTCAACTTCTCACAAACCTTAAACCTTTTAATCTGCAACGTGAATTTATATAAGCCTGCATGTGGAGGTGAGTGTGTGGCCCTGTCTACACTGTTAAGTGTTGATCGCAGGTGTGTAAACGTCCTTCGCTGGATTTAGAGTTGAGTGTTGCTCGTAATCCAGTTGCACAATCTCTTGCCCTTGGCAAGCTGCAGCACCTGCCCTAACAAATCCATAAATACTTGGCTGCTGAGCTCTGTCCTCAAGTGACTGCAGTGTAGATGTGCACTTTGTAAAAACTCATTTAAAAGAGGCATAATCTAAACAGATGAATGAGTTGGCTTGGATACCTTAAAAAAAAAAAAAAAAAAATCCTATTCTACCAGCACACTTTACTACAACTCTGACATAATTTAGAACAAGTCTGCTCTCCTCCTGAAATTTCTACTACATGATTACAGTGTTGCCAGCTCTTGTGATTTGCAGGCTTAAGAGGAGACCTTGAAGGAGGTCATCTAGTCCATTCGTGTACCTCAAGGCAAGAGTGGCTATACCTAGGCATCATCCCTGAAAGATGCGATAGGGAGAGTTGTCTTCATGGTTTCAAAGAGACTGACCATTAGGACCAATTGTAGCTGCCGGCTGGGATTCTCCACTGCCAGTACCTGAACACTGGTGGTAGGTGCCTTTGGTTGACCACCCATTTAATTCAAAACTTGCCTTTTTCATGGTGGAGAGTGGGGAAGGTGTTGCCCTGAAAGTTATAAAATCAGAATAACTGTTTAACTTGAACATCACAGAATTATTTTTAAGGTGGGGGGTTTTGGGGTTGGTTTTTTTTTTTTTTTCAGTCTGTCTTGATTTTTAGGAAGGGAAGGAATGAGCTGGTTTGGAAAGTTATGCTGGATGCTTGGAGTGCTAATGCTACCGATGTGCCTGTGACAGCCCTTAAAAGAGGCCACTACCTCACCTTCTGCTCTCCTCCAGCACCAGAGACAAACTAGTTTTACAGTGTTTTGGTACCAACAAAGCAAATAGCTAGGTTAGGGCTATCCCAAATGTCTGCTACTGCAGAGTCAGTCCTCTTCAAAGCTTGCATTTTTTTCATGTTGAACTCTCTTAAAAATCTACCTGTAAGTGTCCCATAACAGGGTAGAACTCTGGAAAATCTAATTTTTACCTAGATATTTAAATATTACCAAGGAATCTGATGTCCTTTGCATGGGAAAATAGGATGTTGTCAGGTAGACATGTCCCATCAGCCAGCCCATGATGTTACTGACCTGTGTCTGTAATACAGAGCATACAAAATAAACTTCTTAATAGCAACTCATTTTTCTTTGCACTACCGTTAGGCCTGGAAAGAGGGACAGCAAGTGCTGGATGGCTGAGAATGAGCTGCTTTATAAATCCAGTTATATAAATATTGTGACCGTTGCTACCTGACTAGCATGTATACCAGTCTGGTTTAATTCATTATTAATTGTAAATTCACACATTGTGGTAACTCTGTTGCCATGGTTTCCAAAAAGATTAGGAGTGTGAGCTAAAGATCATGAAATAGTACCTCAAATAGCCTGTAGATATCTTCAGTACTTGAGCTTTCATTGGTGTCTTCTCATGGCCACAGGCATAACTCCCACTGGTGCTAATGGGAATTGTTTGCACACACCAAGTGGGGAGTAGACCAGGAAATTACTTACTTGTTCTTGAGAGACGCTGTGTCTAGATCTGTGACAAGGAGAAGTCACAACTGGCACCATCTCCGCTGAACCATTTCTGCTGAATGATGCTGATGTGTGCGCCGTGGAAAATGTCCACTTAGGTTTGCAGTAGCAAGAGACTCCCATTAATCAAAGAAACTTTCTCAAAGTTAGACTTTTTAAAAGTGTGTAAGTTCATCCTTGTGCATTTATCTTGCAGAAAAATTCTGAATCCAAGCTCTCGCTGATCGATGGTTGCATTAATTATGCACAAAAGGTTCAGTTCTGCCAGCCTTGTTCACTTTGAATGTTGCTTTACCCTGGGAGGAATTGACTTGCATTATGCAGGTTGGACAAATTCAGACCTACGGTCTGAGCTTCTGTGAAAGTCTCTAGGGAAGGTCAAGTTTCTGTTATTTTCAATAATAAATGAGATTCCCATTGATAAAATGATCCAGGAAATAAGCTTCAGCTCCCTGAACAACAGTTGTGTGGCCTCTAATGGAGGGCTGGGAAGAACCAATAGAGGAGAGATGAATCTCTTCGAGCTACAGGTCTTGCAATTCTAACCTCGTAGAGTTGGCTCTAAGGAAGCACAAGTGTTAATGACTTTTTATGTATTTTGAAGAATGTCTCAGAGCTGTGATATTAAAATACACTTGCTTACAGTCTTGACCTATCTCAAGTAAAGTTCTTGTAGGTTGAAAGAGAGCTACAACAATAAGAGGAGAGGATGGTGTTTGTGTAATAGACAAAATACTTTCTCACAACTCATAGCAATGTTTTCCCCTCACCATGTTTTTTTGCCAAATGGATGTTTGGAAGTGTTAATAATTGTGTTTTCCTCTTCAGCTCTGGAAGTAGCCTAATTTGGCTTAACAGTCAGAGAGGGGGAAAAAAAAAATTAATGTGATTTGTTCATCTAGCAAGTGTAAAGCATAACTTAAACAGCAATAGTGGTAGGAAAAATGCTATAGTGAATGTTTCAAACTTTAAATTTTCTGTTGAGGTATGAAGTGGCCTGAAAGGAGTCAGTGGCAGTTCATCAAAAGGACGTATACTTCCTTGTAACACTGTTTTATTGGCTCTTTCCAGTTACTAATCTGAGAATTGCTAAAAATATATGGGACAATGGATGATTCCTATGCAGAGCTCTAATTTACTTTACTGCACAGTCACTGTGGGAAAGTGCTTTAGCTACTTTGGCTCTTTTGTATTGCCTCGAGAGAGAATTCTACCCATGTGTTTTGCTCCAGAAGTCATCTGTTGTTTTTAAATGTATGCACATAAACAGCTCTTGCCGCTACGCCTAAGGATTGAGTCAGCAGTTCCCTCTGATGAAGCCATCACCGAGGACTGTCATGTTTATCTCAACAGATCAGCGTCACAGAGCACGTAATGCTATTAGCCCCAAAATGTTGTCTGCTAACCACAGAATCATGCAACACAAGTGACCTTCTGCTCTTTTGCTTCCTAATTGACTCTGAGCTTGGGCTGCCAGCTTGGTCGCCCCGTGCCTCCATAGCCCATCTGAAAAATGAGCGCAGTTTCATCTTCCCACCTTGCTGAAGGCATTTTCAAGGTGAATATACTGACAAATGGGAGCTGCTTAGATTTTTGCATGGATGTTGGAGGATTGGGTGTTCATTTTATTTTTATTTTAAATATTTAAAATGTCTGAGATTAAATTATGTCACACCCAGTGGGCTCTGGTCACTCTCATCCTGCAGTTGCAGAGGTAGCAGGGATTCCTCTCCAGTTCTCTTTTGCCTTTTTGCAGTGCTTCCTCAGCGGGGTGAGAGAAATATTTCTTTAAAAAGTGGTTCCAGTGTCACAAAACAATACATCACCAATTACACTCTTGAATGTTTGAGCTTTATTGCTATACTTCATTTACGACTTCGTCTAAATATACATCTGTATGTCATCGTACTGGGAATTTAGACTCCTAACAGATTAATGAATGACTAGTCTGGTAATCAAGGCTCTGATTCACTGCGTCTCGTGGGTTTACTTGAAATGGGGTAAGATGTCAGCTAGCCTTTCTGACCGCCGTGTTGCTCTGCCACTGGTTGTCACCTTCATGAGAGCAGATGTGAAGAAAATGCGCGTTGCCCTTCGCAGCCCAGCATGCCAGTGTGGGTCTCCAGTGAAGTCCGGCAGCCCCGTGCTGGGAGGTGGGATTGTTGGTGCCTGCCACCCTCGTTGCCTCCACCAGCGTGATGGGCAGCGGGGACTGCACATCACCTTAAATCAGCAGAGACTCCTGCGTCAGAACCCCAGCTAACAACAAAAAGAAGTTTGTTTCTTTTTTTGATCCACAGAACATTTGTTGCCTCTAGGCTGCTATCCTGCAAAAACTTGGAGCACATGTTTAACATGAAGCATGGAAATTGGTCTTGAAGCAATTGGGATACTTGTGTGCTTTGAAGTGAGCAGGTGATTTGTGGAGAGTGCCATTAACAGTTCTGTACGAGCATCTGTCTGGCAAAGTGGTTTCACCTGCATCCATCATCTGAAGGACTCAGCACAGTTGTCAAAGGATAAAATGCTTCACAGTTTGTAAATCAGTGCTGGAGCTTAGCTTCAAACTGTTTTTGGTTTTGGTGAGGTCTTATCTGCCATGTAACATCCTTGTCCTGAAGGAAAGCATTCTGTCTCTCTGATAATCGCTTGACTGTCCTCTAAGTCAAATAACATACAGGTACTTTTGAGAGAATCTCATCTCAGAGGTTTTCTAGAGCCTAGATCTGATTGTGTGTTCTCAGGCATTCATTTTCCAGGTGCGTACTGATCTAGTAGCACGAGAAAGCAGATTTCTGGGGAAACTGGCTTCTCAACACCCCAGATCACAATGTCCTCCACCAACCGTGTCTAAGCCGAGGAGGTAATTGTGGTTTTGAGGATAAGTTCCTTATCCTCGGTGTGATGCCAACACAGGTACAAGCTAAAACCTGGTGGTGGTTTTGTTTGTCGGAAACTGGAGGCAAGACAAGGAACAGCTCATTTTGTTTGGGCTGCCAGACAGTTGCATGAGGATAATTTTTGTGTGCTGTTTATTTATGTTGGATTCAAACCAGTGACAGTGGGGACCTGGAGATACTCTGGAATTACTCACCGCAGTGAAAGCGGGAGCTGCTGGCGTGACGGCTCCGTGTGGCGTGTCGTGTTGTCTGTTGGCCGGTCAATACCAGAGAGGCATTGGTAAACCAGCAAATGAGTTTAAAATGGCATTTAAAATTGGGGCACTTGCAGAAAATGATTTGCAAGAAGCTAATAAAATGACGAAGTGTGTAATGTGATGGAATGATTGTTTTGTGTGAATGCAGAGCCATAAACGCCTACACAGGGACATTTAACAGAGAGAAGGTATAACTAGAAGTAATCAGATGAAATGAAGCAAAGACCATTTAAGCCAAACACTATGTCATTGTCCCCAGTTTAAGCACTGGAGTATTTTATAGGGGTGGTGCTTGGCTTCAGAAAGGCAGAGTAAAGCACCCCGTGGGTGTATATCCTATGAAATTCATAGGTGATGACAGGATTGGGAGGCAAGGTTTTTATTATTTGTGTACAATTGAAAAAGCAATAAAATAAATGGAGAAGCCTGTATACATTATCAATACCATGACAGTTAGCTGCGGACTGCAAAGATGCAGAGTTATGTGCTACCTAGCCAGCAGGCTTACTGTACCAGGGAATGTTTTAATTAAAAGTGAGGGAAATGTATTGTACCCTGCGTTTTCTTTAGTATTTTATTGCGCTTACAAAACTACAAGGATTAATAAGCTCTTTCTGTGTTAGAGCTGGGGGATGTGGAATTTACAGCAAAGAAACTGTAAATAATAAAATGCTGTAATAGTTTTTATTTCAGTGAGGTAAGAAAAGAATTAAAATTAATGTATTTGTTTTCTCTTACATTTTAACACTTCCAATTATCAATACAGCTGACTCTGAAACTCAAACACCAATCAACTTCTCAATGTTTGGTGGCATTTTTTCAGTATCCTGAACAGTCACCAAATCACAACGTTACAGAAAGTGAACCAGGAGAATGTTTTCAACCAGCTAAAGTGTTCGCAATCATGAAGAACTAAAGCATGCTGTGCATACAGAGCTACTGAAAAAAAATGCAGAAATTGGTGGCAGTTAAGAACAGGTAAAATTAAGGGAGAGGATCTGTAGGGAATAGTGCCTAAATGTGCATATTGCTGGGTAGATTTGCTGTCTGTTCTAGTACTTCCCTTGAGTTTTACAGTAAGTGCATCCATATGGCTACATAACTGTGTGTTTCTATAATCTGCATACTTCTTGCTATAGCTGAGACATTTGCATTTATTGGTTCAGTATTGAATATGAAGCTGGAAAACTACTAAGTAAAGGTCAAGGAGGATTTGTCAGGTAACAAGACCCATCTGAACCAAGGGTTGGTGAGTGGGCAGAGCCAAAAATTGAAGAGCCACAGGAGACTGGTGGCTTTCTAAGAGTGTGATAAGGTTATCACAGTTGGAAGTCCATTAGGTTTATAGCATTTCGCAACCCTGGGCTAGGGGAGAAACTATACCATGGAGACAGTATCTCCAGTGTACGTTGTTCAGGGAAAAAAAGCTGGTTTAAATAACTAACATTGATGTCTTGTAACAGTGTGGTGGAACGGTGTTGTGGGTTTCTTTATTAAAAAAAAAAAAAAGGGAAAAAACCTCTCTCATTGAGTCTCTCTTCAGTAGACTGGATGTGGTCACTGAGACAAACTTCAGGCAATGCCTCAGAGATAAATGTGTATGTTTTATGTGACTTTCTTTCTTTGGTGGAATTTTACAGAGATTAGACTAATGAACTGGTCTAGTTTTAGGCACATGCTGTTAGGTGAGGTGTTTTGTTAAGACTTTTAATTGCAAATTAAAGGTCTGCTAGAAGGGCAATTAAAGTCAACAGAAAGAGTTTTATATCACACCCAACCAGGGATGACCCACATTGTGTTGTACTTATCTCAGCAGTACAAACAGCCTCGGAAGACAAACAGCAAAGGAGGTAAGTAATCTTTGTTGAAGCAGGTGAGCTATTGGACATCAAATAATCTCCTATTTATTACTATGGCTTTAAAGTGCAAAATATTTTTTTATGGATATATGTGCACATATGTATGCAGGTGTCAAAAGCAAATATTGCTTTTGAATGAAAACTGAATTGAAATGCTGCAGGTGTTCAGTCTGTGTTGGATACTCCATTTAGTATGAGCTTAATTACAGTATCTGTTCATAGGAGATGTCTGAAGCCTTGAAGTAGAATAGAAAATAGGATATCTTGTTTTGGAGAGATTAAAATTTTTTGGTATTCAAGTTTTAAAGGAAAGAGATAAGTTTTTCCTTCCAATGGCTGTGGCAGCTTGTGTGGTAGTGCTGTTTTGGGGAACAAACAGCCGGTCTTGCTCCTGGGAAGATCTACTGCTAATCTCACTGTGAGACAGATTTACATATATATGGCTACCAATAGATTCTGATGCAGGTTTTTTTTTATTCTTCCTTTGGTTACAATAGTCACATATATTGCCCAAATAAGTTTTCATTCTTTGTTTTATTTTAAAAATCCAAGATAAAACTGGTCATTGTATTCTTGTTCACTGTATTTCTGCTTCAAGACTCCACTGAATGTCTTCCACCAAATTGGGAAATTCCTCCAGTACTTTGTAGTGGGTGAAAAGGATTGTGCAATGCTTACAAAACCCTGAAGTTTTCCTGGAAAGCCAGTGAACTCAGGTTATCTGACTTGCATGGTTTTGTGTCTCTCTTTGCTCTGCGACTTGGCAATTCATCTTGCAGGATTTTCCAGTATACCCAGTCCCGACTGCTGTCTTGGCCCCTCATCTTTCCCAAAGCCCTCTCCTCCTGGTCTTCTGTCTCTAACATTAAGCCAAAGGTTTGAGAGTAGTTTATTTTTACCTATTCTATTATTCTACTCAAATATGACTTACTCAAAACTTGTACCAAGCCGCATGAAGATGGAATAGTTAATGAAAAACAATTTTTAATACTACACTGTCTTGAGCTCAGCACTCAGCCAAACATGACAGGGAGCTGATGGGTGTTTTGTTTCTCAGCAGCTGAGTGCCTCCGTGACCAGTTAGTTCACAGCTTGGTTTTGATGCTAGCCCTTGACTTATGAAACTCTCAGACTGGGCTACACCTTCTCTTTGGCAATTTGTAGAAATCAGATAGCTTTGCAAGTAGCCATGAAAAAAAGCAGATATAAAGCAAGATAGGTTGTACCTCCAGATAAACTACTTCCTATAATATGAAAGTATAAATAAGGCAGTGAAGTATTTGTTTAAAAGTGCTGTTTGCATGGGAGCGACACTACATCCCAGGTCTCCTGTGACTTATTTCAAAGTAGATTTTAAGCACTCACCCCCACGCACACCTTTAGCCTGTTGTATTTAACATGCACACTCGTATGGAATAGTCATCTTCGTCCACGTCGTGCTTTTCCATGGCTGCTCCGGGCACGCAGCGTAGAGCACTACTGTGCCTCTGCATGGTAAGGCTCGAGATGACTGATGTGGGACAGCCCTGAGCGAGCGCTACAGGGATCAGGTTAGGCTTGGGCTGAGATAGTCGGGAGAGAATGATCTACAGGATGAAAAATAACCAGCTAATAAGGGCACCCTGTAATTATCCAGTGTATGTATTTAATTTACCATCGTCAGCTGTAGCCTTTTCCAAGATAGACAAAATTTCTACTGAAAGCAACTATGACAATTTTTACATAGAAGAAATGTGGTCCTTTTGAAATGAAGGTGTGTGTCATGGTTGTAGCATTATCTAGACTTCTAAAAATGTATATATGAGAGAAACTGAATATAAACGCAAGTATATAATCACCCTGTTAATTTACTTCCAGCTAATTTCACTTCCCATAAGTCACATACACACTTGCACAAATGGCAATTTTCATTCATTTCTGTGCCAATATTTAAAAGCAGAACATTACAGTGCAATCTCGTTACTACAGCTTTATTGATTTATAAAATTACACTTTATTACACTAATCCATATATTAGAAAGCATAAAATTGTGCGTAGTTACAGCTAAGGTCTTCTCGCCAAGGAGGTACATAGTTTGCTTTTTCATCAGTAGCTCACAATTTAAATTAGTGGATGTCATGCTGTTGGACTCCACGAGCACAGGATTAATGGCAAACTCATTAGTTCATGAAGTTTAATCTTCTTGGTGGGTGTCCCACCTCGTGGGAAATGAGAGGGATTCAGCTGCAGGTGTCTTGTGAGGTACCAGCAATCACTCAAAGAGAGGGATCCAGAAGGTGAGCTGCTGCTGTTGCAAACCCAAGAACGCTTATTATTCACGTATTATTTAATGCCAGAATACTCTTTTTTTTTTTTTTCCTTAGGAGAAAGCAAAGGAATGCTCTGAAGGACACATGAAGATGTTGTAACTGCATTAGTAACTGCCATACTGCAGTAGTACCATCAGTGGTACTTTCCCAGGTCAGGGAGGTGCTGCTGTATTTGAATGTTTGGCATAGATCCTTAAACAGGTCTTTTTAAAGTGGCTTTCTTGGGGAGTGTGGCAGGTAACTACTTCATCAGGTAATTATCAGTTTCTTTTAAATTGATGTTACATTCAAGAGCGAACCCCCTCATGCTGAATAGGCTTTGCGTAGCCATGGCATGGTGTTTTGCGACACATACAAATAAGCTTGCAAAGCCCCAATGCACCAGCAAGCTATTTTTGTCCCTTTTAATCTGTTAGGCCTGATCCTGATCTGTAGGGTTTCCTAAATCCCATTGATTTCTCTAGAATTAGGCTCCTGAAGTCCTTTGAGAGCCTGGGTCTGGCTGATCTTGTGCTATAAAAAAAGAAATAAACCCACTTTCTCTACCTCAAAATGCTATAAGGATAAATGTGTTGAAGATTATCAATGTTCTTATTCGGTAGCAGCGAAGGCCACAAAAATACCAAAAATAGATTTAAAAGGGACAAAAATAACTCCGTGCCTGGAGGGTATACAAACTCTGAGCTGTTGCTGTGTGACTTGGCTGAATCATTTCTCCGGGGAGGCTCCAGGCAGTCAGAAGTTCTTTGAGAGAAAGGGCCAGACAGATGCAACTGGACATGGTAACTCAGAAGGAGGGACAGTAGCTTTTACGTGCACGGAGGGTCAACCTGCCATTGCTCGTGTGTGTGGCTGGCACAGTCCTGTGAGCAAGAGGTGATCCTCACAAGCTGCTGCTGTGGGATCCAGCTTTGGGCACTTCGTGTTGCTGGAAAGGCTGGTGGGAGAAGGAGATACTGAGCTCGTGATACAAATCCCTTCCATCTCCCCCTATAGAAGAAAAATTACTTTAGACCACAGCCACAAAATGCATTTCTCTCTGAAATGTGTCTGTAGTAAGACAGTTTTTTCTTGGTCAGCTGTTTTCTGGGTTTAATCAGTCATTCCTGCTGACCACAGTGGTAGAAACTTGCTTTTAGTACTGCAGTTATCTGTGTGGCCAGGAAGAGGCAATCAGCGTCTGTTCCTGCACATGCATCATTACCAGAGCTGTGAATTAATTTCTAGCGACAGACCACATTCTCCTTTGGACTGAATTTCTACTCTGCCGCTGAGACACTTTGAATGCTTATCGCGTTCCTGTGGTTTATAGGTATCCAGTCACTGGCTAGAGAAGGGACAGACAACATTTAAAATCCCAGAATGAGCTTCCCGAGTTTTGAGTGTCAGGAGAAAATTGTATTTATAAGTTGAGCATGTTTGGTTAGTAACAGACCAGGACTTTCTGAAACTTCCATATTTTCATGTAGTTACAACTATAAATTACCTCTTACCCCTTACCATAGGTAAGTGGGGTCACAGGTATATAATGGATAGCATAACAGTGTCCAAATAGAATTCCTTCTACTGCTGTTGAAAAAAAACAGCCAGTAGTCTTAGTTTGGATAACTCCAGAAGTCAGTAAGATGAAGTAGTTCTGTGTACAGTGTTCTCTTACAGATAGGTTGCACTTTATTTTTTGTTAATGTAGATAAGGCTATTTCTAATACTGTGCTGCAGATAAGTTCTGCTTTAAGCTTGGCTGCTAATCAGGTTGCCTCTTCTGGAGACAGACGAGGTTGTCTCTGCCTTTTCCCTTCTCTGCTTGCCATTAGCAGATCTATGAAGTTGTCCTGCCTTCCAGTTATCTGGCACCATAGGTGACAGATGCAGGAGAGCCAGAGCAGGCTCTCCAAATTATCCTGTGACATGAGGGAAGAAGGTGACCTCTAAACACTGTGCAGAGGGAAGAGGGGCTGTTTTCCTAATATGTTATTTCCTTGGCAGCTGAAGATTTTTTTCATTGTAGGTGATGAGAGCAGTCTTTTCTTGCTGAATGAACAAAAATATCAGTCTTCAAGAGCAATGGCAAGAACAGCATCTTTCCTTCTAACCCACCCGCAAACAGCCTCTCAGCAAACCCTCACAACAGCTTTTGGCGTTGCAGCTTCCTGAGTCAATAGCATCCCTGCACACTTCACATTAAAACCTTATTTACTACAGTTCCATTCACCATTGGTAACGACCAATGACTTGAGTTTGTATAAAATATGGTTGTAGCAACTATATCATTACTTTGAGTGTACATCTCCCACATTATCTGTCATTTTAAGAGAAGCTGGTCAGTGGAGATGAGAAGCAAATGACTTGTGGTTTGATCAGCTATATTTTGGTGGCTCACCAGGTTATCATTGCCAGTCAGTGGAGTTGGATAAGTAGTTTGCAGAAATCATTGCTTTGCAAATGGGAGATGTAGGTCTTCTGCACTTGAGAAGTCAACTTCTTTATGACTTGCTAAGGGCTGTTTTGGTGTGTGGTAACAGAATTACTGCTCAAGAATTGTTTTTGTTTTAACGAGAAAGTAATTGAAGTGTCTACGGCCCCTTTGAAGTCTTATTTTTAGATTACAATAAGCAAGATTCTGATTAATTTAGCAGCAGGGCATCAGTGGCTATTAACAGCTTAACATGAGGCCTTGGTAGATTGATAAGGAGCTAAACAGCCCCTGAATCACATATTAACAATCTGGCCATACTATAATTGAGGCTCATGTTGGGTAATTGTCAACATGGTTGATAGGCAACACAACAGCAGCAGCTATTTGTCTTTTAAATGGGTACTTAAATTATTCAGAATAATAGTTGATAGTCATCAGTACATCTGAGCCACAGTCCAGTTATTCTAGGCATGGATGACAAGCTTTAATTTAGTTAGCTTAAGTAAAGCACTGGGCTCTGCTTGGGCAAACTCACCTGTGTCTAGAAGCAGTTTCTCAGGTGGGGTCATCAGCCCATGATGAGATCCTCTTTTGTGGCCCAAGCATTAGTGATGCATGAATAAACTGGGATGCAGCTAGCTTGGGTGTGATAACCAAACCAACAGCTGGGCAAACATTTCACCTAGCATCGGAGCCACCCATGTTATATGTAGTTTTATCTCCCCAGGCCAAGAGAGAAGGTAAAACCTGCAATGGTAACCAGTAGCCTTTTATTTATTTATTTATTTAATTTCTTAAGTCTGCTGTAGTTGCAGAAGATTTGAGCAATTCCCCTGTGAATATAATGTCTTTAACTAGTTATCTATGTTGTGGGACATTCTAGCTAAATAAGAGTGAAAGTTTATGAACCATTAAATGTGCAGAAGGAGTTGGTAACCACTCGGTTTCTCCTCCAGTTCCTTCTTGTTGTAGCATTAGCAATTCTGAGTTAGTCACACAGTGGGACATAGCTCAAATTAATTTGCTAAATTGCTACCTAATGGCAATAAGATTTGATGCCACTTAATATTTCAGTGCAAACATGGCAGGCAGGTTAACGTATTTAAATATGATTGGCTCGCCTTTTCTATTGGAGTATCTTAACTCCTGTTTGGGCCATCTACAGCACTCACTGTGCTCAATTAATTCTGCCATTAGCAGTGGTCTGACCTGCTATTAGCTCTGATAAAACGTACAGTCATCTCCATAGCCCTCTTCTTCAGTGATGACCATCCTGTGGTAAGGACGCTGAAAAGCAATTTAAAGGGGGAGGGAGGGAGGACACACACACACACTATGCTTTGTACATAATGAAGTCACGTTAACGATGGGAGAATTAATTACAGTTTGGAGTTTATCAGCAGAAAGCTTCAGCCTGCAATGGTGTTGGGCTGCACACACACATGCTTGCGCAGTAGTCGAGCAGTTGTTTCAGGCCGTGGAAGGGTTCAGGGTGGAAGGTGCCGATTATTCTTAGCGTCCTGTGCCTGAGGAAAAGTCGTCGAGTTTGCTTATGCACCTCTTGGTTTTCTTTTCTTCCCCCCTTTCTTCCCGCCCGCCCTCTCCCCCCACCCCCCTTGTGAAGCAACCCTTCTGGCTTTGTTGTAAGTGTGGTTTGTAATCATTGTACACATCCCAGATGGTTCATGAAAACTCTTTGAAATGCCATCTGCCAGGCGTGTGTCCAGCCGGCAGCCTGTCATTCTGCTACAAGAAAAACGGAGGCGGGTTTTCCCTTCCCCCTGCCTTTCTGAATTGCATTCAGTAACACTTGCTCAGATGTGAAGCAGGATAACAGCCCGAGCATCTGCAAGCAATCTTTGCTCTAGACAGCAACATGGAAAGTCGTTGGGTTTTTCGCCTTTGCCCAGATAAGATACCCTAACCAGCGTAGTTTTTATTTTCCCTCCTTTTGTTGCTGAGGACTGATGTGAGGTGGCAAATGTTATCTCTGTGATGTAATGTTTTTCTTTTACGCGGCGACTTGGCGTTTCTAATGCATTCAGCGTGTATTGCAGGCAATCGCGCTGATAGCAAGCACATCTGCGATTTTTCGACTTGAACATATTCAGGAAATTGAGAACACTGAGATGAAACAAATAGATCCATTAAAATGGCTCAGAGGAATTATGGCAGAGATATAATTGTCATGTCAAATAGGCAGCCAGCACTAGTAAACTGCTGACTGCAATTTCACCGCTATAAAAATTCAGAAAGAAAAAAAAATGATTAATAAATACTCTCTGTGGGAAGATGTAGGTAAAGAGAGGAAGAGGGATTTAGAAGATAAAGTAAAATGAGTCCTGAAGTTCCCTGATCTTTGTGTCTCATGAACGTGTGTTGTCAGTTACTGGGAAAAAGCATCTCCCGATCTTTGTCACTTGGCTCAGGTGCCACATGGCTCGGGGTGACGTTTGACGGATGCATTGGATGAGGAGCACTACAGAGTCTAATTCTCACTTCCACTGTGCTCCAGGCATGGGACAGCTACAGCACATCCTTGGACATACTTTTTGCTGAGGCTTTTCGTTCTTCCTTCCCTCTTGCGGGCTGGTTTAGGGGAACCTGGCAGTGGTCAACAGCCACGATGCTCCGGTGAGGGTCCTCACAACCTGAACCTCTACAGCAGTGTCGGTGATCAGGGAGGAGATGCTGCGGGCTCTGTGACCCTTCATCCCCGCGGCTGGATGCGTGCCCGCTCCTTGCATGCCAGGGAGGGACCTGCGTGGGCATTGCCCGCTGAGCTTGGCTGCCTGCCTTTAGGTGGAAGCGCAGGCACTCGGGCAGAGAGGGGTGTGTGGTGCAGTTCCATTATTTCTCTGGTGTAGATCTGTGAAACACATCTGTCCTCTGTTACAAAGTAGTCGGTAAAAATTGTTGTAGTCTTACTGTAAGGATTCAGAAATACAAAGGACGCAAAATTGATTCCTTTCTAATAGGAAAGAGTAATTCTGCTAGTAGGATGAAGATATTCATCACCATTTCCATTCCTTTTTTTGCTTTTCCTCCTCCTGCCTTCACCCATTCACAGAGCTCCAAGAGAAGGAATGATAGAAAAAGCACAGGAATTTATAGACTATCTGAAGGCTGATGGTAAATAATAGAAAAAGAGAGAGAGTTTCTATTTTGAAACAAGAAATGGAGGATGTTAGAGAAAGTGGATGTCTATCAAGGAAATTAATCTAGTCTTTCAAGGGTGTGACTCTGTCAAGACTGACCTCTTGAACAGTCTCTCAGATGAATAGGGCATAAGCAGACTTTCCGCTTCCCTGGCACTTGAGGAAAACATTTGCCAGATGCAGGCATGGTAAATTTATGCTCTTTCAACTTCTGAGAGCTGGAATCTTCCCAATTAGTTTCCAGAAGCTCAGCTTCTTTATACTTTCTTCAGTCCTTTTATAGAGGGTTTAAGAAATTATATGCACTGAGAAGTCACTGCCCAGGGGCCGGAAGAGTCCCACAGAAGTGAGAAATCATGCTTCATTAAATGTTAGGTATGGTTTCCACATCTCCAAAGTTATTCCCAAGCCAGCAGATCGCTTGCGGCCGCAGCACTCGGACACCTCCAACTCTCTAATGCTGCTCTTTCTTCTGAAGTTCAGTTTGCTGTACCGTCTGTAAATCTATCATTTATATTTAATCTTAGATGTACAGAAGACAGCCATCTCCTAGCCTCCAGAGTCATGGAAAATAAAGGCTATTGAACAGAAATTGATCCTAATCAATTAAGCTGTGCTCGGTGACCTAAAATGCAGTGGCCCAAGCCATCTTAGCAAAAAGTCATGAAATGACTCATCTTACACTATGCTTCAAAGGGCTGTAAATTGGTCAGAAGAGAGAAGAGTTTCAGAGCTGGCAGAGTAGCAGTGACTGGGGCCCCGTTCTCCTTGGGTGCTATTTAAATTGTTGAGTGCTAGAGAGAGATTCTGTGTGAATTATTACTCAAAAGGAAAAGTATTTCTTGAACTGGAATGAGCTTATAGGTGAAATTCAGTGAGAAGTGTTTGCAGGTTGTCTTTTTAGTGAGCATGTGTGAACGGTGCATCAAAACTGTCTCACAGTAGTTTTTAATGCTGAATAAAAAATAATAACATAAATAGAGATAAAATATTAAAAAGAAATAAGGGAGAAAAGATCTTTATGATGTAAAAGAATGTTTGGTGAGATAAGGTGATACAGAAATAATGGAAGCTAGAAAGAAGTTGCTTTATCGGAGAATACAGATTGCAATTTTAGTGAGGCTGAAGTATGAGAGACTGTGCTAATGGCAGGAAGGTAATTGCTGGCATATTCCCAGATACCAAACTCTTCCAGCTGTGCTTCTGCATGTGATATGAGAGATTTCTTTGCCAGACAGTCTTTCTGAGAATATCAAAAACATTGTCGTTGAGTGGAACTGGTACTGCCAGCTCAACCTGCGATCTATGTCTTGTTTTTACATGGGCTCCTAACTTCTAACTGAACTCTTTTGACACTGCTGTCTGTGTAGCTCACAGAACTGTATTTTACAGATGCTGTTGTATCTTTATGATCATTTTTTACTGTCCCTTTTAACTCTTAGTAAGAAAACAACTATATTAACATGCTAATTTTTCCTTTCAGGCACAACCCGCCCTCCGAGAGAAGGAGAAGTGCCTGGTGTGGACTATAACTTTCTGACTGTGGAGGAGTTTCTGGAGTTGGAGCGAAGTGGGACCCTTCTGGAAGTAGGAACTTATGAAGGTATGGAGCCACGGGCAGTGAAAAAGCACTTCCAAGTAACCATGGTAGGACACCAGACTTGCATCATCCTTGCTTGAGTTAACCAGCTCAAGTTAGGACCTCACTTTCCATCCTAGTGCTCTACTTCCCTTTTCTCTATGTACCCTGAGAGAGGGAATTCCAATACTGCTGTGCTTTTGTCTTTTCCCTTGAAGTTAACTACCTCAAAAGATTAACTTCAGTAGGCCAGGAAAGTCCAGTTACAAAATACTGAGGGAAGGCAGTGTGGCAGTGAATGAAAATGCATCTATTTGTTCTATCTGCTATGGCTCATCTCCTTGTTCACTTTTTCTTCCCTCCTGCTGTCTCTCTTTCCCTTCATCTTCCCTAAATACATATCCTTCATCACCCAATTGTGTCTCACTGTGCAGCTACATGATGCACTGGGTTTAGCCTTTTTTTTTTTTTCCTTCTTTATTCTTGGATAATTACTTCTAACTTGGGTCATTGTGTTGATCCTTTTTACAGCACAGCTTTGCAAACAACCTCACTGAGACAGCCAAGGGGCACTGAAATATCACCAGGGTGAGAGCAGGAAAAACATAGCTTTGACTCCCAGAGAAATGCAAGGCAAATGGGCCATGTTTAGGTACACAATAGGATTTGTGTAACTAAACCTGCAATCTATATCTCCTTTAAACTGAAAACTCCTTTTGGGGTGTTTTTTGGTTTTGGTTGGTTGGTTTTTTTTAACACCCCCCCCCCCCCCCCCCCCCCGAACATTCAGATGTACCTCTTGAGAAGACAATGAAAAGAAATACATTACAGGTTTGAAAGTCCTTCCAGTGTACTTCAGCTCATTCATGTCATATTTCCATTTACAAGAAATTAAATGGGTCTTCTTGTAATTACAAGAAGTTGAAAAAGCCTTATTCTTGCAGCTGGTAATAAGAAACATGAAATACATTTAAAAATATGAACTACACAGAAATAGCCGATAGTCTTTGAAAAGTATCAAATATGAACAGAAAAGATTGTGACATGTGGTTTTGGTTTTCAAGCTCTAAAAAAAAAAAAGTCTTGAAACACTGTTTGTTTAGTCTATTTCTTTAAAAGCTCTCTTGTAAGGTCACCTTTAAACCTTGCACTTATTCCCAACTGCAGACAATTGCAGTGTCAAACCTGGTTTGCATGAAGATGCTAAATGTATAATTTGGTTTCACTCTTCCACCTCTCTGAGCTGATTAGCTCCATCGGCACCAATGTTAACGTTCCAGCAGCAGCACTTCTCCAAAATGAGCTTTTTCCTCTCTGTGTTTCTAATTATAACACTAAATTAGTTTTCTTTGTCATGGTGCTTGAAATAGATCAGCTGAACGGCCTCGCCGTTACTTCCTGATCGTATTTGTTCTGGTGACCTTTCCACTTGGAAAGACAAAATGGGTGACTGTCTGTAAGCTGGCTGCTGGGACACGCTGGGAATCAGTTTTCAGGAAATGCTGTACCCATCTGGGACAGTTATAACATGGTTGTTTCATTGCTTATGTGATTATATGCAGTAGCAGCTAAACTGTTTAGATTTCATGGGTTGCTCTTTTGAGCTGCTGAAGATGAGGTTGATTTCTCATAAGTCTAATGCGTATTTCATTTCTGTGGGTGATAGAAGTGTCTGAACTTTAAAGGAATAATTTGTCAGAAGTGCTGAGAAGCCTCTTTCTCCATTGACATCAGTGATGCTGGTGCATAGTGGTTCTGGAGAGCTGGCCCATGGAAGGAAAAATCAATAAGAATAAAGCAAATAATGATGATGCATCTGTGCACATATGCATCAAGACACATTACTGTTTGA
The DNA here is from genome assembly GCF_947461875.1 of Haliaeetus albicilla. NCBI lineage: Eukaryota > Metazoa > Chordata > Aves > Accipitriformes > Accipitridae > Haliaeetus > Haliaeetus albicilla. Next base: position 7,978,269 of record NC_091506.1, read on the forward strand.
TTGTAATGTGAAATAAATAAAGTTCATTTTTCACTTACAGCTTCAAGAAATTATTTTGCTGCCTTCCAAGATTTCTTTAATGGCATTGTTGTACATTTTTTGGAAATCTTATTTTACAATAGTATTGATCAAGACACTCTTGATCTTGATTAGATCTTGGAAGCTGGTGTGATTCAGACTCAGTGCTGTAATCTCCAGCAATTTTGTCTATAAAAACCCCCCAATCTGCCAAAAACGCAGACCACAAAGTAAGTTAGACTTCTAATGTCCAAGTCTTTGTTATTGCCCAACTTTATAGTCTTAGATTACTTTAATTGTCATTTGTTTTATGCTGGATTTTGCTGCTGCCTTTGTTTTTATTTTTTTAAATGTACCACCAAGAAGAAGTTGATTGTATTTTTGACCTTGCCAGTGATGTCTTATTCTAAACCAGAGGGATGGAACCCGACAAAAAGAAATAATCTTCTATTTCCCTCTGAAGAACAATAAAATAATACCTTTAATGCGTGGCTTTTATTATTAATAATACTACCTGTTGTGCTGAGTGGGAATCAAACAATTGCAAAGAAAAGGTTGCTTTTGATTACAATGTAATTAGGTAACTTAGAGATGAAGGAAGGGGAATTCTATGAAACGGAGAGTAGTGATGATGACTGGGGAAGTTTTCGTGAGCCTGGCAGCTACAAGCTCATGTGGCTCAAGCAGGCTGGTGGTTTGGGGTCAGGGTGGTCCCAAGGTCCCTTCTGGCCCTTAATTTGTAAGTGTCTGCATGTGGTGGTGGGGTGGATAGATGGATGCCCTGTATTTCTGTGCTGTGTTTCAGCTGCTGGAGAGGAAGTCTGACCTGAATGATCAGGATAAAGTCTTGGTATTACTGGATGACATTTGTTTGCCTCTTGAAAGGCATAAAGCCACGTGAATACTGCCACTATCATTGGGAAAAACTTTGCAGGAGAAGATGTAACATGAACATTTTTTTAGTAAGACTTACTGAAGAGAACTTCCAGGGAGAAAGATTAGAAAACAGGGAGCAGTCAGAAGAGGGGTAATACACAGGACTTTGATGCTGATACGGATACTATTGATTTGGAAAGAATAAAGAAAATGCAGAAGAGAACAGTTGGAAACCATAAAAGAGTAGGAGAGTGTATCAGGTTTTGAAAGAACAACCTGGGTTTTGAAAGTGCTGTAACTGCAGAGAGAAACTGCAAGCTAAATAGGGAGAAAAAGGTGTTGCCTACCTACTGGGCTGCATGTCATTCTTATTTCCTCTGGCACACTGCAAATAGGTTCTTCTGGGCAGTTTTTGATTCACGTCCCGGTGAATGCAGAGCGGGCATGGCAGCTGCTTTTCTGGTCACCTGTCACCTCTCTGCTGTGTTCTTCACACAAAATGCTGCAAAAATTGTGATCAGATGGGAGGAGGCATTTGCAAGCCTTAATTCCAGAGGTTTTCAGTTCGTTTTAACATGCTGATTCTTAACCATAAAGCCTAGAAACTTCTTCTTTTTTCCCCTAATGAAAGCTACATGCTGATCACATGAATCCAGGAGCTGGTGCTGAAATTCTGGAAGACCTGCCCAGAGCTGTGGTGCTGTACCAGTATTGGTGCTTTTTGCACCACGTGCGTGCTGGTAAAGCTGCATGCAACATGCTCAAGCCGGTTAGTAATTCCCATTGACAGTACTCATTAGGAAGGAAAAATCTTTTTAGACTGCGCATTGTCTAGGCCTTCTGGTGGATAGGAAATCATGATAATTATAATCTCAGGCATTTATTGACTGCTTCTTCAGGGCATAAATACTGACGGATGCATGGAAGTAATTGTGTAGGCTACTAATTATTTAGCAATTACTTCTGCATTTGAATTGCGGGCTCTCACAGGGACCCCAAGGGAGGGCTGTTTTGAGCAGAACCACAACTTCTAGATTTTACTCCCGTTTCTTCCCCGGCTGCTGAGTGGCCCTGGGCAGATCAGGTAACTGCTTTATACTTCATGTTACTGGCCTGGAGAATATTAAAACAACACTTACTTCTCTCTCATTAATATTTCAGCAGATATCGTGTGCCTGCAGTTATCTGCTATTACAAATAGGAGGGAGAGAGTGGAAGCAGCGGTATTTCAGAGGGCTGTGCTGAATGCAGCAGTGGAGATGGGTGCTGTGCAGAGACGCACGGGGACATTAGTATGGTGGCTGAATTTTGAATGGGGATGGCTGTGTCACCGGGGTCTGGCGAGGCTGTATTAATGAATGCCTGCCCAGCACTTAGTGATCCTCAAAAGAAAAAGTGCTGCACTTTATAGCATGTGAAGGGTTATTACATTATAGCATATTATTGTCAAGGCATCATCTTTCATTCTCAGGACAAGTGTTATGTGATTGCCAAGAGAAGTAATAAGTAATCTGCATTAGTCTCATGACTAAGATGTAATGGGGTGACTTGCTAACATTTTTAAAGTGTATAAAGCTAGCTACTGTAGACAGGGTCTCTGATTGTGGTACTTAATGAGTGTAATAAATTACCTTAATAGTGCAGTTAGAATTTCAGCTGAAGTAGAGAGGTGTATTCAGCAACATGCTTCAAATCAAGATGCCTTTAGCCTAATTTATCTGATGTGCTAGCTCTCCTTGGGTTTCTCTGCAGCAGCCCTGCTCCCCCAGCTGCTTTAGCAAAATGGCTGGATTTTCTTTGCTGGTCTTCTGGTGCCTTCGCAGCCTGTGGGTCTCACCAACTTGGTACAACCTTGAAATGAGAGCTGTGTCTGTGGCATGCAAAACATGACGGGAAGATTGGGTGAGTAAGGGTGGCAGATGCTGGGGATGCCCATGCAGCAGAACAACATGTTCCACTTAATAAGATAAGATCCGCTTATTATTGTCTCCATACTGCAGATTGACTCAATAAATCATAATGGCTCCTTTAGCACTATTACAACGTATCATGTCAAATATCCACTTATTAACATCTTTGTACTGCAGAAAGGTTCCTGTTCTATCTTTGGCTTTTAGACTTTGCTTGCTTTTTTTTTTTTTTTTCTGTTATTTTTTCTAAACCACTAGTAAGAAAAAAAGACAACACAGTCTTGTGTATGTACATGATTATCAGTGTTAAGCATGAGTGCTGCTAAACTGAAGTGTCATCTGGTAACAATGCTTCATTCTACAAACAGCTAAAGAGGTAGCTGAGTAACTCTCTCTAAAAGCAAATATTGAAATATCTGATAGGGTTTTAGAATGGTTTTGAATTTCCTATGGCATTGCTGATTAACTTCTCTCTGTGCACCTTCAATAAGAAGTTTTTCAATGTGAGCTCTGTCTGAAATTCTTCATTAGCAGTCCTGCTTTTCACTGGTTTTGATGCATTTTTAAAACACAAACCTTGTGGGAAAAGGTTGTTCCCAAACACCTCTGACAAAAAAAGATATGGTGACTTAGATGCTTTTTTCCTAGGTTAGATTTCAGGTTATTTTAAGGCATTGCTTACTCTTTAACCACACTCTGATGTGTTGAAGGCTGTTCGTAGTAGTCCATTGATAGATGGCAGCCAGGCACATTTTGGCACTGTTTCTTGGTACTGGCTGTGCTCGGGACCATCCCTAGAACTGGCGACTCCTCGCTGGTGTTATCCAGCTCCTTTGCAGCTGGGCAGCCCTTCTGTGCCAAGAGGCAGCCCGGCCTCCGAAGCCACGGCATTTCCCTGCCGGTGCAGAGCTTGCCCCACTCTGCGAGCTGCGATACACATGCCACCGCCTTCCGGAGAGGCACGGTGTTAATGGGACACATCCTCGTGGTGGCAGTGTGTATATATATATTTATAAATATTTTAGTATTTGCAAAAAGAAGAGTTGCATATTGCAACGGCTTAACATGGTATTTTCTTGATTCCTACAGCCTTGTGCTAGGTAGGGTGTGTTCCATCTGCTTCTCCTGTGTTCTCTGTATATACCATGCACAAGCACATACTTATTTATGTTCCCTATGAACTTTAAAAATCTATTTGCACATGGATATAACAGTTGCTATAATACAGCGGAGCTCAGGAAACACCCTGAGCTTCCATAGCCATGTCGTGCCCCATACTACCAAGATCTTACTGCTTATGTGTTACTTTAAGTATCTTGGGGTTCGTTTAGAGATTTTCCATGCATTAAATGTGCTTGGAAGCAGCTGTACATGAATGTTAACAATAGCATGTGGCAATACCTAGTGATATATCAACACAGGAGAAATCAGAATAAATGAGACTTGATTTGATCTGTAGGTGACTTTCTGCTATGTTGTCATTGCCTATAAGGACACTAATTGGAGTGTATGTTAAATTTCAGACATAAATTGAAATGTACACATTGTAACATTTTGACTAATTTAATGAGAAATGCAGACTGATCTTTCAGTTAACCTCACCATTAATAACTGCAAAAATTGACAGAGAATCTCCTAGTTAAAGCAGATTGGATTTGCATATATTGTAGGTTAATTTCTCTGAGATCTGTTTCGTTGCCTATGTTCTGCTTCCGATCCAGATGCTGTATCTGCGGCCTCCTCCCGGTTGCCTGGATACTCTGAATTTCCTCAAGGCAATTGCTAATCAATGTGCAGTTGCAGCTAGGTGAATCCCACAGACGGCAGCCAGATCTGTCATCTAAATGTAGAAATCTGTAGCAGAATGTGATCTGGGAAGAGAACAGACAAAACACTGTAGCAGGAGCTCTGCTCCCAGGAATCAATTCATCCTGTGCTAATCAGACACAAGCACTCTTGCTGGATTAGATGAGCAGAAGCTCTTCTGCTAAAATTAAGGGTCAATTGTTTTGGTCCTTGTGCAGCGCAGAGAAGAGCAGTTGCATTTCGGAAAAGAAAACAATTACATTAATAATTACCTTTAAAGTCTTCATGTCGAAGCCTTGCTTAATTTTGCTGCTTATCTCCAAGTCTCTTTCCCTAAATACTCATTTGCATAAATATAGTAAGCTATGAACTGCTTTTTAAAACGTGAGCTGTTAATGGAGTCCTTGTTAACACAGAGTGGTAGCTTTGAAGATCAGATGCACTTCTTGTGGGCGCAGGGTCCTCTGTGCTACACAGAGGGTTTTGAGTTTCTTGGGATTTTTATAATTGCAAAATTATGCCTCACAGTAGGTGTCAGTAAATTCAGAACTGCGAGAACTCTTCTCAGTCCTTTCCTGAGCGACAAATGCACTCCCAGTCCCAGGCCTAAATCTCTTTGCACCAGAAAAGCAAGAGAAATTCTCCTCCCCCAAAAAAGAGAATAGCTACTGCAAAGCCAACATCTACAGGTTGAAGTAATTGAAATACACAGTTTGGGACCACATTCTTCAATTGATGTTGTACCATTAGGATTAATGCTCCAGCTCGTGCTCGACCTTGCACACAGCTCTTCTGCCTTCTTTCACCTCTCCGTGTCAGCTCTGCCACCCTGTCCCCAGCCCAGCAGTCTCCGTGGGCTCATCTTCCCTCTCTGCAAGGTGAAACATCTACTTTTGAATCCATTCCACTTCAGAACCTTTTAGATTGTGTCTCTGTTCTTGTGCATTTCTACCCATCCCAGAAACAGCATCTTGGATGGATGGACTCCTTTCAACTCGAATCGAATTGAATAGTGATTGGTAAAAGTTTTTATGGATTAGATTCATAGTTATTTTACTTAAGGGTAGCTAATTGGTGTATTTTTGTGAATTATATTTCAAATTTCAGGTCACATAAACAACTGAAGGTTGTCTGTGAATTTACCACCCACAGGGGAATATTTAATAAGAATGTTTTGTTATTTTGAACTATAAGACAAATTTTCCATTAGCACTAGGTTTCTAAAACTTAAAAAGAAAGGTTTTTTTGCTGACAGCATTGCTTTAATTAATAAGCTGCAGGACAGGGTAGAAGCTGCTGTAGATTGCTTTCAGTGATTATGATCACTGCCTGAATTGGCAGAGGAAGAAGTGTTATGATGATGAGAACTTGTCTTATTGTTGCCATTAGCTGTTACCGAAGTCTAATTACTGTGCGCAATGCTAAAATGTGTAAGCTGCCAACACTTAGAGATAAGGAGATGAAAAGAAATCAACTCATTCCAAATAGCTATTCTGTTTTTTTTTCATTATTATTGTTATTTTTGTGCACTCTCCTGAGTGGTGCTTTACAGTGCATGGATTAAGTCATGGCTTTGGCTGCAAAAGCTGCCATCAAAATTCGGTTGTGGTTAAATAAGTTGTAAGCACCAAGGGACTGAATAAAATAAGGGTTAGTGAAAGGTGATGACAAGGAATTCAGTTAATGGTATGTGCATCTGCTGAGTGAATGCATTATTAGCTATTAATTCAGTTGCTGTAGGCAGGATCCAAATGTGATTGCGAAGAGGGTAAAGCTTAGAAGCCTGGTTCCCGTAGGAATCAGTCATGGGAAAGTGCCGTTTCTGCCATGCTGGCTGCTTCAGAACTGGCATTTCCACAGAAAAGTAGAGGTTTTCCTGCTGTCTTGATCAAGAAATCTCCTTCGTCTGGGAGACAGGCTGCTCTTTGCCAGCTTTGAGACATCACGTTAGGGGCACAGTCCTCAGAAGTTTTGCAGAGCTTCACCTGAGCTCGGCACCCCGGGGACTCCTGCCATAACTACTGTGCTGACTTCAGAAAATGTTTTGGGATCCTCTGGGATGACAGATGCTTGTGTATGCACATGTAACATGCTGTTAATAATTAGAGCTGATTGGATATTCAGTACAAATTACACTGGCTATGAAGTTAGCCCCTTCTTTAGACTTACAAGTGGCTCACAAAACACTGTTAAAGCATATTTTTAAATGTATGTTTTTTCATAAACATTGACAGATTTAATTTGAACAAATGATATCGAGTCTGAGTGTTTTAAAACTCTTGCTGGGCTGTTCACTGTCAGTTGTTAATGGTGCACGTTTGGATTTCTGAGTCACAGGGTAAATATTTTCTCTTTCTAATTTCTAGGATTAAACGAGTTTTGATGATAATTTTAAGTGCCAGCCCCTCCTAATGGTGTGTCTGCCCCCACGCCTGGGCCCACGTGGAGCTTTCTTTTGCAGTTTTTCATCACGAGCTGGGTTGTTTCCCAAACCTGTATGTTCTTGTGTGAATCTGAAGGAAGAGCTGTGATTTTTTTGGAACATTGACTCAGACTGAATCTGCCTCCTGTGGAGGAAAAAGAAAAGTTCAGCCCCAGTGGCTGCATTTCCCATATTCTGCAAAACAAAATCCACACAAGCAGAGCCATGCTCAGTTTCAAATTCATATTCATTCTTTGTATGTGTTCATATATACTTGTAGGATGCTCTAAGGCAGCACACTGTGTTGGTAGAAAATAATTATTCACTAATAGTAGTACCAACAACCATGGCTGGTTTGAAAAGTGACTAATGATTTCGGTGTAAGCAAATCTGAAATACTTTAGAGAAGCCTGTTTTTCTGCTGAGGAACAGCTCTCCATGGACTGCTAGGAACTCCAGCCTTGCTTGTTGCTAGAGGAACTGAAAAGGAGCAAACCTCAAAGATATGATCATGTATTTCTCTGTAATTGGAGGAGGGATGGTAACATCTGTGCTATGTTCTTGTCCAGGAGAAATAAAAATCCACACTAGCAACATCTATATATCCCCTTCATTCACTTTGTTGCATCCATTGCAGAAAGATTTAACCATTTACAACAGACCTGAATGAAATTTTGCACAAAAGAGTGATGTGCAGTGCCATAAATAAAAGCTGTTCTCATGTATATGGCACACTTGTGGTTCTCGCTGCTTAGCAGTTAACATCCTTAGAAAACATATGTTTTGTCTGGAAAAACAAACAAACCCCCAAACCCTAAAGTAGCAGCATTCTTCGGGAGAAATGCCAAAGAGGATAGGATGGCAGCAGTGTAGATTATCCTTTTTCTGCCCACCTACCTTTGTATTTTTCCCTTTGCACTCTCTCTCCCCCGTTCCTCCTCTTTTTATATAGAATAGTCCTGCAGTATATAGAGCATAAGAATCATTTCTCTAGCAGAGACTGCAACCTGCTTAGGAGCCTCCATCCCCATTAGAGACTCTTTCCAGAAGAAGTAATTTCCTTCTCCCTATAAATTATGCATCAATGTACATTTAAGATTCTGAAATGATGAACAGAAGATGAAAGCATTTCGGAGTGTTGCTGCTCCTATGGAGCTGAATCCACGATGTTGTACACAGGCTCAAACACACCTTGTTAAGACAAACCTGCACGTGTTGCTGTCCTAGTACTCCGGCTGTAAGTGCATGGAGATAGGAGCTTATCCGACTTCAGCCTCAGCTCTGTAAGAAGGACTTTTTCTCCTCTTGGGAGGCAGTGAGGGCGAAAGATAGCAACGTGTGTCCAAAGTGGTCTTCTCAAATGGACTCTGCCAGCCTGAGCCAGGGTGATTCCTGGTCTCCCTTGCTCCTGATGTGTCCAGAGACCTTCCAAACTCACAGGTTGAGATCTGCCAGTGTTAGGACATGCACTGATCCTTGTGACCTTACCCTAAATCTGAAAACACGCGCAGCTTCAGGGTTGTAAGGGACTTAGATGATCTAATGGGAAAGGCAATTCAGTCAGCTAAACAGGAGTTGAGACAAACAACTAGTACTTCCAAACTGAAATAAGGATATGCCATTTTGAACCTCAAGTGTGTGATGGCTGAGCAGTATGAAATGCACTGGGTGAGCTGGAACTCCTGTGCACAGCAGTGGGGCAGGTGAGCTTGGCAGAGCTGCTTGGCTAACTTTAAACTCAGTGTCGTATCTCGGTGTGTGAATGGTGTTGAGTTCTGCAACAAAAATACGCATGCATATGTATAAAAATAAATGAAAAAAATTTTTTAGCACAGATGAGGTTCCAAAGTGCCTTTGCACAATCTGCCATTGGCATGTGGTTTCCATCTAGTGTAACAGGGATAATACAGAGGCATGTACACTTTCTGGGGAATGGATATTAAATACATAATGTAATTATGTACTGAAAAACTGAAAAAAAAAAAGCTTTCAGATTATACATAGCCTATGGATATAGGTGAAGAATGTAATCAAATGTACATGTGTATTTTAGAGAAGAATTTTGTGCTGCTGCCACAGCTGCAGCTATATGCATGCACCCCCATGTGGGTTTATACAAAGCTATATGGGAGAGCATCCTTTATATTTTGTCATGTCAGAGAGTATAGGGAGAATTTTTAAGTTCACCCTTGGAATTTGTAGGTGGTGAATGAAAATTAACAATTCTTGAAAGGGAAAATTTGGAGAGTTTTATGTAAAACTGTTGTATATCACAGATCGTTGTATAAAAAGTAAAAGATGCCCCTTGCAATAGGCCTGAATTCCTATAATGCCCAGTGCTGCGGGAACTGATTCGAGACCTGAGGTTCCTGTGGAGCTGTTTCAGGGCAAGTCTAGCTCTGCTGTGGTGTTTGAGGTGAAGTGAGACAGGAACAGTGAAATACCTCCAAGGTTCTGGCATCAGTGAACCTGCACTTATTCTGTATTTCTTTCATGGTCACTTAAAATGACAATGAAGCATCCCAAGCCCTTTGCACTGTTTGCATCACATCTGGTGATGGCTGCCAAGAGCTGTGCGTTTGTATAACTATGGGTGCGTCTTTGTCCCTTCAAGTTTTGCTTTAAGGTCTGGTTGTTCACTTCTACCCAAGTTGACCCAACTGCTGAGTTTCCTCTTTGAAGAAAGCAGTGCCACGTGGTACCTTTCCTTTTCTCTCCTTTGACAAAGTTTTCTTTTAGAGAGAGAATACTTTTTGCTTTTTAAATGCAACATCCACCCTAAAAGAACCTGTATATTAAAGCAGGCCATCGAGCCTTTCATCACTTCTCTGGGTGATAGCAGTCATGAATTTTTTATTTTCTGCAGGGCTCACTCCAGATCTGCCACAGCATTGTGTGGGTGCACACATGTAAAAAGGCTACTAATTGAAATTCAGATGTAACTAGATGAAGTTTTGCTATTCACCATGACTGCTTTTTGTTTTAGCCCTTGTACGCTCAGTGCACCTAAACAATGCAACCATTGCTTCTCCTTTTAGATTCAACAAGAATAACTTAAAAGGCAAGAAATATTTCCGTGTCTGCTCTAGAAATGAAATATGCTCCCCCACCCCCAAATGGGAATGGCATGTGTTAGTTTGCTTATTTAATTATTTGTGGGGAGAGAGAGATTTCGGTAGAACTGAAAACAAAATAAAATAGAAATCTTGCTGCTATAAACTCTTCCCTTTTGAAGATGCAAATGTGTTTCTATTGCCTAGGTAACTACTATGGAACGCCCAAGCCTCCCAGCCAGCCCCTCAGTGGGAAAGTGACTTCCACCGATGCTTTGCAAAACCTGCAGTCTGGCTCCAAGCAGTCGACTCCAAAGCGAACCAAGTCTTACAATGATATGCAAAATGCTGGCATAGTGCATACAGAGAATGAGGAAGAGGATGATGTACCTGAAATGAGCAGTAGCTTCACAGGTAAAACAAAAATATTGTGGTCTGCCAGTTAGGATACATGGGGAAGGTTTCTGGAGGGGGATTTTTGGGTTTTCTTTGTTTTGTTTTTAATGGGTTTCCTGCAAAGCTGTCAATCCCAGACAGAACTGGCCAACAACACCTGAATGGCAGATGTCCAGCTGTGGACAATCACATGCACAGTTGTATCTTCTAAAAAGGCCTTGTGGGATTTTGCTGGATGACAAAAAAATGGGGAGAAGTTCAAATCCATTAGTTCCAGAAAGTTCAAGGAAGAGTTGAGCTGTGGTTGACAGTTATAAACAGTATGAAATGGCTCAATCAGGATTACATTTGAAATTAATTGTTGCTCCTTCATAAATAGGTTGCTGTCCTTCTCCCTTCCTTGCATCTAGAGATACCTGTCATGTAAAATACTAGGTCCTCTTCTCCAAGGTACCTTCCAGCAAATTGAGGGCTGCTTGCTGCAGGAATGGGGTCTGAAGCATGGATGTAAGCTCTTTTATTTTGTGAAGGCCTCGTGTCCTGCTGAACACAGATCTCAGTCCCACCGTGGCTACCATCGAGCATTGGCTGAAAGATCACTGGAAACTTTTGCAATCTAAAGTCAAGTGCTGTGCAGACAGATTCAGAGCAAAATACTATTGGGGATCAGTTGAATTTCCACAGAAATCAACTGGAAGTTTGTGAAGCTCAGCGGAGCAAGAGCTCTTCCTCATGTCCGCAATCCTAGTATTTGTTAGCGCTTAGGGCGTTACTTCCTCAGCTCAGTTTCAAGCACTGAATTAATCTTCCTAGCTCCCTTTCAGGTAGGTACTTAGCAAGCAGCATTATCCACACCTTCACGCCTTTCACAGCTGCTTGCTGTAGGTGCTCACCATCACTGGCACTAGGTCCTTTGTCCTCTGGTCGCTTCCTACCACCACGACAATTTTCCTTCCCAGCCTCTGGTGAGTCATAGGAGCCGTCATGCCAGTTCCTACCTGCCAAAGTCCTGGCTCTACCATCTGTATAGAGCTTTCAAAGGATTTAGGCTGAGATTTAGTTTTGCCCCCCTCTGGGCCAAACTGTCAAATGGCTTTGAGGGTTGTGCTCTGTTCGGCTGCTACCTGTTACATATTTCCAACCCAAATCACTCCTGGCTGCCCTAATCCCTCCCAGGCTGGAGTTTCTGTCTCTGCTTACCAGCTCCTTTACAAAGTTTCACGCTGAGGGTAGTTTCTCACACGTTGTGACATGGCAGCATCCTCAGCCCTTTGTCACAGGATCTGATTTGGGGAAGAAGCTGGTGGGAGATGCTGTTTGACCTCCTTGCCGCCTGTCTCAGTTTGGTGCCCCTGAACTAACTCGAGCATCGTTTCTCTTCCTTGTTTTCCTTCACGAGATGAAATACTGGAAGATGCAGCTCATTTGTCACAATGTTATCACCCCCTGGCCCCTTGCCTCCATTAAATGGGCACAGAATCAAGAAAAGAGTTATTTCTCATACACCAAAGTGATTCCTTATGCTTATTTCACATGTAAGTGTGCTAGCCATATTAAAATGCTCCTGCTTCCTTAGAAGACCTCTTGGTGACTTGTGTTTTCCAGACTTTGGCATGTTTACATTCGCAGTCTTAAGCTGGCGATGATTCATTCATGCTTCTTTATCTTGTCAGCTTCTACCTAAAAATATCGAACACCAGGAAGGCTAGAAAGCAGGTGGCTGAGGGTACTGGTATAGTCTACATCTTTTTCTTCCCTCTTCTCCTAGTTTATTATTTTCAGTATCTTGTCATTTTGTAATGGCAGCACACAGACTAGAAATAATGCAGGAGCTGTAGTTAAGGGCCCCTCCAAAAAACCAAGGCTGTGGGCTGTGAGTTGAGGATGTCCGTGGTTTCCAGTCTGGAGAGTGGAGGTGAGGTCTTGGCTGCAAAGCCCTTTCAGTCCCACTGCTTGGGGACTTCGCAGAGCGTGCCACTGATCTCTCTGTCTTTTACTGAGTGTGTTGCCTGCTGGCTGTACCGGAGACTGGTGGTCTCAGGAGATTTGGAAGTACTGCCATTGCTTTATAACACCTGCAAGAACCAAACAGAGGAAATCCCTTTGGTAGACACAGGGATAATTTTAGAATTTGGCTGGTTTTGCCAAAACCTCTCTGTGAAGGAGTTGGGGACACAGACCTGGTTGCCGAGAGCATTTACTGTGATTAGGGGTGGAGGGAATGAGCAGCAGTGTTTCATGGATTCAGCTCCAAACTGCATAGATATAAGCATCAGAAATGTTTCCTTAGAGGGACAATGGCCCGATACATCATAAAATACTCCTGAGTGACTTTGACTAGAAAGATACAGTGATGAGCCGTGGAATAAACCTCCTCAGACAGCTAGAACAGGCACTAGTGAGCAGCAACATGTGGACACATGGTGTAGTGCTGACGTTTATTTTAATTTTTAATTTAAAAAAACCCACTGCACTAAAGACGTTCACCATTAGCTTGTTGACTTTGAGCTTCTGGCTACCTTCTGCACTTGTAAAAATCTCCCCTTTTGATCATTCTTCAAGCAGGAAATTTTAATTCTCCTAATCCCTATCCTACAATTGGCACTGCGGGAGTGAACCTGTAAGCCTGCTCAGAAGCCCATTGAACTTCTCTACATCAGTGAGCCGGGGCCTGAGACAGCTTGGAAGACTTTGGTACCTCAGCAGGGCCTATTACAGCAAACACAGGAGCTGATCACAGCTTCTGATTTGCGCTGGCGAGGGTCTGGCTGGCAGAGTGTGTGTGGGCAAAGCAAGCTCGTCCCTGCTGGCAAAAAGACTGCAGAGTCTCTGCCCTCGGTTCATCTGTTGCTGTGCCTTGCAAATTAAAAAGCAAGGAGAGGAAAACTGTAAGGATAAAGCCGGAGAAGGAAATGGGAGGAGAAAAAGACTGATTTTCAATTTTATTTGTGCTTGTTTATTCTACAGCAGAGTCTGGTGACCAAGACGAGCATAATACGCATATCCTAAGAGAGACAGCCCCACCGTCTGCGATTGATAACCACACCAACGTTCCCACCACGGAACCATCTCAGAACCTCCCTCAATACCTACCTCCTTCTGCCGAGGATAACCTAGGTCCTCTGCCGGAAAACTGGGAGATGGCCTACACCGAGAACGGAGAAGTCTATTTTATAGAGTAAAGCACATTTTTGTTCTAATTCCATCTCTCTCTCTCTCTCTCTCTGGGCATAAGTAAACCTCCATGGATGCTTTTTGTGTGTGTGTATGTGTGTGTATTAAATATTTAGTGTATAGAGTTATGTTGCAGAGCTGCAAGTTCTTTACTGCTTCTGAAGGGGTTTTGCATTTCCTGATTGGATTAACATCCAAATTACTCCTGAGTTCAAAGGCAGAGGGAATTGCTTGTTTTATGAGGGTAGTTACAAAAGCAACAGACTCTTATAAAATATGGGCCAGTTGTTTTCACGGGTGGGATGAAAGCTCCTAATTGAAAAGGCTGAGACTTCATTTCTGGAGCCTACCCCTGTGCATAATGCAGCAGAGAGAATTCCTCCAGTCACATGCTGAGGCGGTAGCAGAGCCAGGGAATGGACTTCGTGTGTTGTCCTCTTGTCAGAGCAAACGTGTTAACATGCTCCAGAGGTTTGCAGAAGGCACAGCTCAGTGCACAGTAGGCACAGTAAGTTTGGAAAAGAAGTACCTCCTGCTCTGCAGTCTTTGCTTAAGAGCTGAGTGCTGTCAGCAGTTTTATGACGATATTGATTTTTTCATGCCATAAATAATAGTCTCTAATTATACTTGTCTAGATTTATTGAGATAGGAGTAACTTATAAAATGGGACCTGTTAGTGGAAGAGATTTCTTGCACAGAGTTTAGCTAGACATTAAAATTCAATTAGCTTTTGAAACTCAAGCCCTTAGCTGCCTAAGTAGAGGAGGGGGGTGAGGAATTGATTTTGGATTTGATGGTCTGTTTGCTGCAGTCTTGGAAACTGAGATCCTCCGACTGTGTAGAAGAAGCCAGCGGCCAGTGAGTACAGAAGAACATCCTCTGCTAATGCCCCTTGTGGTACTCTGGAGAATTTTGCTGGATTAGGGCAGTAAGAGGAGCAGTCCTGCTCCATCATCGGGAGAGGGGACTTTTGGACAGGACCAAGGAAGGGTTCATCAGAGCAGGTTTTCCCTTGGCTGCAATGGCACGGGAACACGTCAGAGATGATGGTCTCAGGAGCTGGGAGGACTGAGAGCACTGCAGCAGCTCTTCACCAGCTGGGAGAGGGCTGCTGTAAAAAAAGGCCATTTTCCAGGGCGCTTTTAATTACCTGAAGAGGCTCCACCAACCCGCTAGTGTAAGCCAAAGTCTAGAAGGCACAATGCAAATTCTCATCAGCCGCATATCAGATGAAACCGAAATGTGTTCATTATCCCAAGCACAGTATTCTGCCCCTCATTATGTCCTCAGGGTGCCTCATTCTTTGACGTGCTTTCTGGCTTTAATGTATATAACACAGCCTGAGTAATAGCCCATCCAGCCTGCCATTTTCCTCCCCTGGAGGAGGACAGATGATGAGAGCTAAATGCTGCCCAAGTTCCTCCTTTTTCTGTCCCCACGTTGGCCCCTGCTGTCCTTCCTTACACGTGCTTCAGCTAGGGGTTCTGCTGTGGCCACCAATTTCCCCCAAACCCATCCCCATGGCTGCTATATTCCCTGTGTGTGTGTGTTCTCTTAGCAATGCAGGACTAGCACCTTAAATAATTTGTTAGACCTTTTGCAGGAGAATCATATATGCGGTGGAAAAACGTAGCCTGCATACACAACTGTCTGTCTGACATGAAAATCTGGTAGCACTCCCAACTGCTTCCTTCCCTGCAGTGCAGATTGACCATTTTGAGGATACATACACATCGGGGGTGATTTTGTGCAAGAACGTGTTAGTGTGGATACAGCACTGAATGACTGCAGTTCTATTAATTCTAAGAACACCCTCAGCCTAGAAACAATTTAGTTTGATTTGTATCAAATTAAGAGAGCAAGCTAATGAGCTGTGTGGACCCAAGCTGGCTCAGATGTCTGTACCGTCATCGATAGCGCTTTGGGTTATCAAGTCAGGGTGCTGAAGGGAACAGGATGGGAACATCTGAGCTGCTTGCACAGAACCAGCACAGGTCCAGTGGGGCCAGAGCTGCGTGTCGGATAACCGATCCTGATGGCTTGTAGCTGAAGCAATTTGGCTCTTGAGATCTTTTTCTCTGGTGCTTTAATTGGGATTTTCATTACCCAAAGTATCCCAGTCCCTCATTATCCTGCCTGTAGATCTGTGCATGTTACAGGTCTAGCACAATCCTGTCCCTCTGAATGTGTGATCTGAATGGTGTTTAGCTAAATTTTCTGCGCCTCCACAAACTACAGTTACAGGCCTTTGGTTAGCGAGACAAAGTTGCAAGAAATATGCAAATATTCTATTGCTCTCCTCCCACCGCCCTCTTTCTCAGCTAGACTACAGACTTTCTTATTTATAATTTGGCAGAACCCCTCTGCTTTACTGCCGTTAATTTGCCTGACTTGCTGAATTTCTGCCACTCAGTTTTCTAGTTGGCGATTAATTGCTCTGAAGGATTAAATTGCTCAAAAGGATTAAACATATTTGCTCATCCTGCCTTGGGAGGGCTGGGTAGTAGGATGTGTAAAACAAGGACTTTTTATTTATACACTCGCTTCCTAGGAGCAGGGCAGTCCCCTCTTCTCGCTGTAAAACACAAGTTTGCTGGTCGGTTGTTAGTTCCTCAGGGATCATAGCCCTCATTACGGCATTTCCAGCTTCATGAGATTGTTGTGAGGCTAAGGTCAAGTTTGTAAACCTCTCTGAGACCTTGGAGGAGCAGTAAATAGCATTACTATGGTATTGAAACTTAAAACTGTTAAGCAGCGTTAAAGGCTAAGCTAGATAAATGATACCTCGGCGACTGGAGGGATATCTTTGCAGGTTATGCATAAGATGACATCAGGTTGTAGAAGAGTTGTTATATTACAAGATTGTCTGCATATGCAAATGAAATGATGGGAGAAAATAATTTCTAGAAAAATGTATTTTAAGCCTGTTTACTATGCAGCCTCCACCGCTGGGACTGGCATCGCGATACTGTCAGGGGACTTGTAGAAAGGAAGAGTTGAAAGTAAAGCTGTTCGACTTCCATCAAAGGCTTTGACAGAACATTTTTATTTGTGTAATTAAAAAGTTTTCACTGGAAATTTTGGGTTTGACTAATGCTTGGGTCAAATCTAGACAAACGTCAAAGGTCTTCTGTAGGAACAAAGACCACTGTGTGGTTTAGGGAGGAAGGGAAACTTCTGTCTTTTTGTCAGGAGGCAAATGGCTCGGAGACAGCTCCTGGTATTAAGAAATAAACTACCAAAGACAAAAGTTTGGAAATTGATAGTATAATATTGCAGCTGTCACATGTGTCATTCCAGTCAGGAATGCTGATTTGTATATTTTTACTTTTCACCTTTGTGTTTTCAATGCAAGATTCTTGTGATTTGGTAGACTAGTTTGCAAAACATCAAATTGTAATGCTGTTTCTTCTGAAGCAAAACTATGCCTTCAGGTCTGTTGAATAATAAAGAGGATATATACTTTTATGTCACTGATACTTCAGCTCTGCTTTATTAACAAAGGTCATATTTCCATTTTTGGTTTCCAGCCATAACACAAAAACAACATCTTGGCTAGATCCACGGTGCCTGAACAAACAGCAGAAGCCTCTAGAAGAATGTGAAGATGATGGTAAGAGACTGAACATAGTGAAATAATAATGTGTTCGTTCATTTCTAGGTGGCTTTCTTCCTTTCCTTTTCCCCTTTCCAATAATCTGTGTTCAGAAATACTTTTAAAAGGTTTATTAGTAAGTGCATAGAGAAAATATCTGTTGTGTTGTAAAATCACTGTCTGTGTATGTCAAATAGCTATTGAGATGGCCGATCATTTAATAAAAATCAAAGAGGTGCTAGAAGTAAGAGGCCGGTGTTTTTGCAAAGGCATTTGAATAGTCACTGATGCTGAACAAGACTCAAAGCTTTCTAACATGTTTGCTCATTGGATTGCTGTGTAGGAGGAAAGCGACTTGAGTCTCTGCATGCTCCATTGTGTTACGCTTCAACCACCTGCTTTACATGAATTGAAAGAGTTATGTTGTTATTTCCTTGTTTGAGCAGAAAAAACTCAATTGCTTCACTTCTACTATTAAATTCTGACAGTCTGCTTAGTGTTATGATTGCTGAAAACAAATTCCATTTGAAAGTGTAGATTTTTGCCACTGAAAATTTACACTGATGTAATTTTGTATTCCTTGAGATGTTAGAAATGCAAGCCACTGTCCAATTTAGAGCAGCCAAATGCAGGACTGTTAAAGGAGGTTCTTTCCCTGCATCCTTTAGGAGATGCTGGAAGAAAAAAGGAATCGTATGAAAATAACTTAAATGTTTGGGAAAACCTGTATGGAAATTTCAAGCTACTGACCAGGAAAGGTGATGGTATTCTAATGCAAAATTTGGCTAACACAATGCTATTATGGTAGACATATCTTAAAAATGGAAGGATTTACTTCGTCAGTGTTGGTGCTTTCCTTGTAAAATCAGTTTTCATGATTAACCTCCCACTGGTGTGAGTCAGCTCAATAAGAATTACGATTTTATTTCTGAAAAGAATCAACTCAATCCCTTTTTACTGGTAGGTTCAAATCTGGCCTCCAGAACTGCTGTTACTATTTTTGCACATGCAGTTTTTCAACCTCTGCTTCCTTTCACGTGTGAGATTTTGCAGGATGTGAGAATTGGCCTGCGCATCCTTTGCTATTGCGATGAAGCAGGTCACCAACTTCCTAGTGACAATGCAACGTACCCCTAAACCACATGGATGTGCAAAGCCCAGGCAAAAACCGAGCACGCCGAGCTGACGCCTGCTTCAGATCCTTAGCAACTAGCATCATCTGTTAAGGAGCGAGCGGAGGGAGCTGGATTAATGAAGGCCTTGCTCTGCGCCTAAAAATGGATATGTCAGTGGGTAATCAGAACTGGAGCAAAATTAAATAACAGCATACGCAGGCAAAGCTCCTTCCTCCTTGCAGCTAAGCATTGCTGGCAATTAAAAGAGGAGGTTGCTAAGTCTTAGCGTAAGCTTTCCTCTTTCAGAGGGTAGTTTTCCCTGAAGCATAACTTCTGTCCTGGCTGTCTCTACCAGCAAGACTCCTGCTACATGGATAGCCCCGGCGATGCCAACAAGCGGTGCGTGCCGCTGCGGGTCAGCGTGCCGCACGCTGTGCTCCGAGCCAGGGCAAGGAGCAGCCGGTAGGATGAGTCAACAACGGGGCCTGCGCTCCTCTGGTAAACAGTTGTAAGTCTCCTCGCAGAAGGGAAAGTCTTTCTCTTGTCCTCTTAGCAATTACAAAACAAACATGGGAATAATTTATTTTATTGGGATTAGAAACGTACAGCTGGTATTTTTGTATGTAATTAAACGTATAATTTTGCGGAGTAGTGGCATTTTTGTTTGTCAGGTCCCTGGAATCAGCTAATTTCATCTTCCCCCACACCCCTTCATTCACTAAGTTTCTCATTAATGAATATTTTAAACATTCAATAGTTAAACCAGTTGCTTCGTAGGTACAGCAGTGCACTGCACTGTTTTGCTTGGCTGCTCCGATCTTGCTTTGCACATAAGAATAATTATATTTCAGAAAACAATGTGAGCGCAAAGAAGAGAGAAGGTTATTTTTACTGCATCGTAGAAGCTGGACATTTTTGGCAAGGGTCGCTGTAGGGTGTATTTCCACTGAAGTCAGCGGGACTCCTCCTCTGTTTTGTTTGTTGTGTGTGTGCGCGCGTGAGTTTTCAGGCTTGATCTCATCCTGTTTGTGGTTTTTATAAATGTTAGATGTCGTTTCAGATTTGTTTGGGTGCAGTTGCCTTGTGTTTTTTCTTCATCAGGATACGTGTCCCTGACAAGTTTTTGGTCGTTGCCAGTTGTTTAGGCTATCAAAGGAAACTGCAATTCATATTTATGCTAACGGTCCTAAACAACTGCTTTGGTAGAATATATTGCAAACAGGTTGTGGAAGTGGTTTTTTAGGTGTCCAAATTTTCAAAAGCAATGCCGTGACACTACATCATCTGTTTGCTTCTATCATTCATTTATGTGGCTTATACTTCAGTGTATTAGGTCCAAGACTGTTTTTACCATCTTTGTTCTGGTTTTGTCATCATCTTTCATTTTCAGACTGCATTATTATTATTTATAGGCTAAGCAATACTTTAATCATCTGTGTCACTGTTAACTTATGAATATGGAGCAGATAATGATAAATGGAGCAACAGTGAATATTGATGGCTTTGTGTCTTTGAAAAATTATGTGATCTTTGTCCCAGGTGCCTCGCTAAAACTGGTGCATTCCTGTATATGCTTCACCAGTGCATCTGGACTTTGGTGTGGACCTGTGCCTCCAGTGAAACAAGGCGCTTCGCTTCATGTCTCTCTTAAATCATCTGAGTAGTTACAGTGAAGTCAATTGGACCTTGTATGCACGTAAATTTATGTACTTTCTTGAAAACCTTGCTACATTAGTTCTTATTTATATGCAAGGTTTTCCTCTCAGATTTCTTCATTAGTATTCAGGTCTGGCCTTCTGATAGATCCGTGTCTCTACAGAACGGATTGCAAAGGTTGGACTGTACAGATCTGAGGGAGAAGCTTCACTACAGTGAGAACAACACAAATGTGTTACTTTGCCATATCAAACCGTGGCATGGAAGTAGTCAATTGATACAGATATTTTGAGAATGCAAGAACCAATTCTTTCATTACCTACATCAGATCCATCAATATTCTGATCACTAAAGTGTGATAAATGGAAAGCTTGGGCTCGGTCTGTAGAAAATTAGTGCCGGTTCTGCTGTTTGCTGTAGGGAATTTCTTGCTTGGTGCTGGTATCTGAAATTTTCTTTTAATTTTTTCTGTCTCATTTACTGCTCTTCCCTTGGAGAAGAAGGGGTACACACGGAGGAACTGGACAGTGAACTAGGTAAATCATCCATCTCTCGTTTTGATGTTTGACTTCAACCACACTGTTTTAAGCCTTTAATTACTTACTTTCTCCTTTGTATCATTTTGCATCTTTCAGTTTTTTTATTTCAACAAGCCTAATTTATCAGCAAAACTTCCCTAGCCCACAAAGCATTAATCTTCCCCTTGCTTCAGATCTAGTGTTTTTCTTACTGATTCAGAGTTTGAAGAAAGCTGGAGGGCCTTAATCTTGCAAAGTTTGTTTGAGGTTGTTTCCTCCTGGACCCCACAGAAGTCAGGGGCTTTTCCACTGGCATCACTGGCTCCACGAAAAAGCTTATAGATGCCAAAGTTGTAATCAAGTAGCTAATGATGCTTTTTCACTGGGGCCACAGACATTTCCCAAACAAGAGAAGCAAAGTGTGATTTAGAAAGTTTAAGTATTACATAGGATGCTTCTGCTGAGCTTGTGAATGAAACAGCTGAAAATTTTGCCTCAGTAGGTGATTTTATAAACAGATGATTTTCAATGATGTGGTACACTTTTATTTGCTGCATCTTTTTGTGAAGAATGCTGTCTTGATATCTAATCTCAGCAGTACTTATTCTGTTTATACTGATGGTGGAGGTAGTTGTTATTTCTGTTCAGCTATGCTCTAGTGCACTTGGAAAGCTGAAAGGCATAAGAGGTTGCATAGGATTTTATTTCCACTAGGTCTATTATTGCTTTTAAAAAAGACTGTATTTACAGTTTATAGTTCTGCATACTGGAGGGTTGTATTACCAGAGAATTAACCTCTGGCTTCTGTAATGACTTGCAAGCAAGTGTATTCTCCTTCCTGCTTCTGGGTGATTGATATGGCATCAGCAGCCAGCAGCTATCGAGTGGACTTTTAACACTACGCCAGGAACTGCTCTTCTGGATAATATGCCTGGAATAATGTTGGAGGCCTAGCTTCTTTTAGTGCAAGAATTTGAAAGAACTGACAATGTAAAGAAGAATGCAGTCGCTTTAGTGGTACACTAGCAGTACGCGCAGCTCATACAAATAATCAGCAGCCGACCAAGTAACATCAGAAGCAGGTGGATGCACACCAACAACCTGCAAAGATTTCTCATGAAGGTCTTCACAAAGGGTGACTTAAAATAAGAGAGAGGTTCTTTCAGTCTCATACGAGGATCTAGTGCAAGAGAAGAGCAGAAAAAATAGATGCAGGGAAACTCATTAATTGATAAGCCTGACCCCAGTTCTGCAGGCACTTACATACACAAGTGTTTTGCTGGAGCATCATGAGATGTTCCCTTTGTTTTAATGCAGATAAGCTTTATTGAGCTCACAGCCCATCGATGTACTTTCGGGATTTGCGAATGTTGCAGTGTAAAGAAAGACATTTTCAAATGGTTCAACTGGTTGCAGCAACGTTAGGGAGGGAGCGTGAAAACTTATGGCCTATTCATTAACCGTGCTCGTGGTTAATATAAACTGGTTGGTGCCAGATATTTAGCTCCTTAGCTTGTCAACGGTTTCTGTTCTAAATATAAGAAAATTAAAACTTGAAGCATTTGCACAACTTGTTTTCCAAAGAGGTGGCTTGAATATGGAGTAATAAGTCACCTCTTTCTAACAGAAGGTTCTACAAAAGGACACAATAATTTAACCTTTAGAGTAGAATTTGACATACGCTTGTGCAGATCCTCCCGTCCTCACAGGGAGCAGTAAGAGCTGAGTATACTGAAGTCATCTCCAGCTCCTTTTTAGTGATGGATGGGTGCGACTAAAATAGCTGGCGGTTGGAGAAGTTTTTTTTAAGAATCCATCCATCCCCTCTGTAGGGTAGGATACTAAACAAGAGCATCTCAGTAGGAATCTGTGTATTTACCTCAGGCTTAAAAGTGTAAAATTGGGTATTTGTCCATTGAATTTACCTGCTGACAAATGCTCTGAGACTGCAGAGTGCTGCATGGATGTGCCAAAATAAAAACCATATGGCTCACTAAGGCTCCTAATGATGCAAAATGTTTTTGGAAATCTCATACTTGTGATAAAATCTAATGCTCTGGGTCATCTTCAGTTTGGCAGGAGAGGTAGAGAGGAGAGATGAATAATTTAAAGCCTCTAAGAAGCTAGACTGTGCAGCATGACTGTGGAGAATATTGCCTTTTGCTTTAGAGAACTTTCAGAGGCTTTTAGAAGTCAGAAAGCGCATCTACGTAATCAACGAGAAGTGTGTCGAGAGCTGCAGTTTTGTGTATTGTTATTTCCAAAAACATAGAGAAGTGTTCCTTAAATGGAAAGCTGCAGAGATAGAAAACTGGAAAGATTTTGGCACAATACCATTTTTGGGGTTAGGAAAGTGCTGGTTTTCTGACCCTCTGTGAAAATTCTTTAAAAGAAAAGAAAAAAAAAATTAATAGCAAAACCTTTTGTGAATAGAAGAAAAGCAGAAAAAGTTTTTGTTTAAACTTTAAAAATAGCAAACACTTAATAGTCTAAAATAGACAAAAGATATTTGGCAGGAAAACTTGTGGAAAAGTTATTTTAAGGCATTTGTGCATTACTTCTCCTCTCCCTCATTCACTTTTTATTTTTCTTCCACCCCCAGCTTGGTCTCCTTACCATTCTGCTCTCACCATAGTGCAATGAGTTAATGGCTGCCACAACTTGTGATTTCCCTGGTTGCATCCTAGGTCTTAATTTAATTACACTGAAACTTTTTAAGCCAGTCCCACAACGTTTTCACTATACGGGACTCCTCTGCAAACCTGAGAGTTCCCTTTGCGAAAAGACTTTCAAGATTGGCCTTTAGCTTTCTAACTTTTTCTCACGTACACTTGCACACTGTAAAGGAATCTCTGTTTCTGAAGCATTTATTTCAGATCAATCTGCTGATAAAATTGTGGAGTATTTTCATGCCCAAAAGTTAGCACTGGCTTGCATTTAATTGCTTATGTCTCAAGGAATCCAAAGATGTTAAACCCAATAAGGATAAAATAGTAAGAATGGAAAACCTACCTTATATCTGCAAATAAGGGACGTGTGGAGCAAAAACCATGAAAATCGATTTCATCTGATCTCCAGCCAATTCTGAACACAAACATAAACTTTGAGTAATTAGTCCGTGTGTGTTTGTATAGATTCTGTTCATCTCCAGTCTGGAGATATTTCTATCCTTATGGTGACATAGTTGAAGTCTATAAATGCAGAACTAGATAGTTACATTTGTTCTAATTAATGGGCCACTGTTGATTGTATTGGCTCAGCAATTGATGCCAGTAATGAAAATAAATCTTTGCATTTGATAATAAGCAGATTATTTACTATCAGCCTTGTCAATTTAGTGATAAATTTTCAGAAATTGTTTTGCATGGGGTATTTAAGCTTGTGTTATCTGACAATGGCTTTTTTTTTTTTTTTTTTTAATTTAAATGAATGTGCAGAGTCTGTGGGACCACACTTGCACAGTCCATAGCATGGTAGAGCCTTTTTTCGAGCTGAGTCACAGTATTACACAAACGCACCACTCTGTATTGTTAATAGGATGATTACTTCAGTACCCACAGCCAACGGGAACATTGTGTTTAAATGAGTGGGACAAGGATCAGGCCCTTAAGTAATACATACAGTTTTAATAACCCTCAGTTGGATGCTGAAGTGATTTTATTACATTCACTAATTATAGTTAAAGTACTATGTGCGGTCTAGAAAATGAACAGGAACAAAAGCGGATACGTTTCCAAATGTTAATTTCATCTTCAGAACTGTTTTTTGTTAATTATGCTAATTAAAAAAGGAAATCTCTGTTACATGTGATTATGGCAATATGTGTTTTTACATTAAGTGCTATACAGCAAAATACATCTGTGTGTGCCAGCCCCACTTGGGTGGATTCCATGTGCCGGGCGTTTACGTTAAATTCGCTTTGTCCTGTTTCAAGATGCGCTTTTGTGTTGGACTCACTGCTGAGTGATGCAGTGTAAATCCCTAAGAAAGGAGTCAAACCCCCCTTTTTTTTTTTCCAGCAATAGTGAGCATAAATGGCTCAGGCCTGGTACAGGAGACAAAAGTGGTCTCTCTGTTAGTGTGCTACAATTGCTTGCCATAATCTTGCCTGTCTTCAGCGGTTGGCATTAAAATGCCTCTGGCCTGTTGCCTGCATCGACTTCCACTGCAGTGCTCCATCCAGGGCACCTCTGCCCATGATGGTGAAACCAAGGGGGTACTTGAGGCACTCTCAGAAAGGAAATTTATTGATCACTTGTTCATTTAATGGAAAAAAAACAAATCTAAAATTGGCTGGCATGGGCATCTTCCCACTGATTTGCTAACCTAGCACTGGTAGGACAGGCTGTGCTACGCCAGCCTTTAAAAGGAGGCTGTGATCATTCTGAAAAGCTTTTGAAGCAAAGTCTGAGCTACTGATGAGTTTTGCACGCAGAGCAGGAGCAGCTACCTGTCAGAAAAATCTGCATTGGAGGCTTCAGTAATGTTTTTTCTATTTCCAGAGTTGCCTGCTGGTTGGGAGAAAATTGAGGATCCCGTATATGGTGTCTACTATGTAGAGTAAGTGCTGCTCTCCGGTTCTGGTGTGGCTGTCGCGTGGAGGAAGGCTTTCCTCCGCAGCAGTCTGTATGCTTTGTTGGTAGTATCTCATACCGAGGAGGAGGAGGAGACCCTGGCCCCTTAATGGCTGGGGGATGCTATATTTGCTGGGAAAGGGCAGCCCTGCCTTGCCATTCTCCATCCTCTGGTGGGCTGTGGCTGCAGCACCCTGGGGTGGGCTCAGGGGATACAGGAGCACCCCGGGGTTGGGGTGTGCAGGAGTCCCAGCACCTCACAAAATACCTCCATCCAGAGAACATTAACAAGTGTGCAATTAACTGAGCTTGATCTCCTTCGTATAGTGCTATGATCAACATGCGAGCGTGCAAAGCAGACCACCAATTCAGTTACAAGTCAGAAGACGCTCAAAGGGAGGAATGGATGAGCCTGTGTGACCAAACAGCCACAGCAGAGGTTCTTGCATCAGGCTGTGTTGTTGTGAATAGAATTACAGGTTTAATGGGACTCTCTCCGGAATTAGAACAGCTTCTTCTTTATCTAGATGTCAGATCACTCCCTAGGGAAACCAGAGATCTGAGTTTTGTTTCATCACTGACCCCATAAAATGAATTTTTAATTATGTGTATACTCCTGTCTAGTAGGATGGCTTATGATAGCCCTCAGAATAGACATGGAATACAGTTTCTGTCTGCTTTGGCTTATTTCTGACCCTACCATCTGTGCCTCGGGAAACAAGGTTAGCAAACTGTGTAATTAAGGCTTAACATTTATTTACCAAAGACATCAAGAATATTTTTTGGCTATTAAATGCCATGCCAAGAGTTCTTTACAGCAT
The DNA here is from genome assembly GCF_947461875.1 of Haliaeetus albicilla. Classification (NCBI taxonomy): domain Eukaryota; kingdom Metazoa; phylum Chordata; class Aves; order Accipitriformes; family Accipitridae; genus Haliaeetus; species Haliaeetus albicilla. The sequence continues at coordinate 8,004,203 of NC_091506.1, forward strand.
TTTTTCCTGTCACTTTATATATACGTGCCTGTTAGTTTTATAGCACTCCTGAGTGATGAAATTAAATAGAAAAGTAACAGCAATGAGACATAAGTTTATTTTATTTGCTATCTATAAGCTAGCAAGATGGTTATAATTTGAGCATTTGTCTCTGTCTCTTCCAGTTCAGGCACTCTATAATTGCATAATAGTTTTTATTGAGAAACAACTGTATCATGAAAAGGTTTATATCATTTTTAAAGTAGTTATTTGTTCTTAAGTTTCTGAAGATATCTTGAAATGGGAAATTAGTTAAATATTTTTCCAGTGATTTAATATTGATCTTTAGCAGAAAAAAATCTTAACATAACTATCTAGAGTGCTGATATTGTGATTACTTGAAAAAGTGGTTGGTTGTTCATTTGGGTTTGATTTGTTTTGTTTTGTTTTTTTAAATAAAGACACATGGGACAAGAGACAATAAAATAGTAAGTTCATAATGGTAAACTTTGCTTTGGATACAATGATGGGCTTTAAGCTAATACAATTTCCTAAGGTCTACCTGCTCCTCTGCTGTAGCAAAATCACTACTGAAAAATTGCTCTTGAACAGTTGATGAGCAGCTCATCTGATCTGCAGCGAGTGCCCAGACCTGCCGCCACCGCCCTGGCATCTGTGGCTGGTGTTCGTTGTTTGGTTCATAAAATGGTTAATCCTCCGTGGAGCGCATTGCTTGTCTGCCATGTTTGGGGCTGGGCTGCTTTTTTTTCCTTTTCCTGAGATTGGTGAGAGGTATTGGCTCGAAACATCTCATACGGGTCAAAAGCTGCCTAATGGCCCTCCAAGGAGGACAGCTCAAGTTTCACCAAATGCTAGTTTCCACTGGGAGTTTTGCTGGTGGCTGATTCTGAATATATTTTGGTCCATTTAGAGCCCAGCTTTTTCAACTCATAGCCTGCGTCCCTGCAGATATTTGTAAGACACCCTGTTAATAGTGTGCATTGTTCAGATAGCTGACAGATGTTACCAGTTGTTGGGTTTTGGGTTTGTGTTTGTTTGGTTTTTTTTAATTTCAGTGAGCCAGGGAGTGACTGCACCTCTGGAAATCTGATTAAAGCAGGCATGATATAGGCCTGTCTTTTAAAATGCAATGAGACAGAGCGCCTTTTCTGTTTTAATCTCATTTTTCACAGATAGATCACTACTTTAATGTATTTGAAGGAATTAGCCATTCCTACTCAAGACATCATACCAATACTGGAATCCGCTTGTTTTCCTAAATATGCTTTTTTGGCACAACTAGGTGAGCCTTGCTCCACATACACTGCTGTTGGGTTTGTTTGGTATTTTACTCCTTTCCTCAGAGGAGTTTCATGCCTGGCCGTCATTCCTGCTTTTCACGTAAAGGGTTTCCTAATTTATTGCTCTGTTTCATCTCCAGCCACATCAACCGGAAGACCCAGTATGAAAACCCAGTTCTTGAAGCAAAGAGGAAGAAACAGCTTGAGCAGCAGCAACAGCCACCAGAAGGTTGGCACCACCAAAGCGTGATGATTGGGCTTTTCATGAGGGAACGTGCCCTCCCTTGCCTTGGCAGCACCATGCCAATATGTTTGTCCTTCCTTCTGTGGCCTTAGCATTTAAAGGCCAAATGACGTGCATAGGAAAGGTTGCATATGCCCTTCATGTAAGGTGCAGCAAAAGAGAAAATCTAAACCGTATAACCACTTAAACATAGTAGCTTTCACCCTGCTAAAGGGGAGAGAATTTTCTTTTAATGTCCTTTATTTCTGAAAAGTTTCTAACCTTCCCAGAGACAATCAAAACGCATGTTTTCCTATGTAATCTGCTCCATCAAGTTACTCACTGTAGCTGGTGGTGTTCCAGTCTGTATTGGGACTCACAGGCTACCAAAGGGGATGAGGAGTGGGCATTTACATGCGCACTAAAGAAATCCCTCTGAATGAGAGACTTCTTAACCCAAGAGCTTCGGGTTGTCAAGCTCTAACATTTGAAGTAATTTCATTATTTTAAAACACTTCCCCCCTGCCTTTTTTTTCTTTTCTTTTTTTTTTCTTCCCTTTAAATGCAGCCCAACTGTAGTGAGGGGCCTGTCGCATTTGGGTTTGTTTTGGTACCTTCGTAGCTTTCACGCCAAGTTACTTCACAACAGTTATTATCCAAGGGGAAAATAATTTAGGCTTCAACATTCCTCCTGCAGCCCCATTTCCCACAACATTAGTTCTTCTACTTAGATGCCATGAGTGCCGTGGGGAATAGATTTCATATAAATGTCGAGACCACTTAGATGCAAATCAAGTCCCAAGTTCGAGAGGGAGATAGGGTGTCCCAGCAGATGGATTAGTTGACCTGGACATAGAGAGTCCTCCAGAACTGATTTTTGGACATCCCACTCATTTTATTCCTTCTGTCCGTGACTCTGTTTCCTCTCTTGCCATGCTTCTCACGTCTCCTCTGCTTGAACCCCACACTCCCAGTGTGTGTACGTGCAGGAGCTCATAGTGCTGTTGTGAAACGAGTAACATTTCCCTCTCTGCCCTCTCTAGAATGGACAGAGGAGTGTCCATCTCTCCCACCACCCGCTGCTCCAAACCATGTTTCAAACAACCAAGAGACAGTTCGGGAAGCGCCAGTGCAAGGTAACAACCTTGTTAAACCAGTTGTAAAAGTGCAACAAGGTTTTTTTCCTGAGAATGAAATTCCCTCAGCCATGAGCAAAGGGAGTATCTCCATGACTAGTGTCACACGCCAGGGAACGTGCCTGCTTATCTGTATTCCCATAGATTTTAAGACTAGTTGTTTCGAGACCACATTTGTTGCCAAATGCAAGAGGCAAATGAGATCACCTGCATCAGAAAAGGATTGTGGCTATTCTCTGTGTAGCATTCCAAATCTTTAAAAAGGCATGGTGAAAACGTGAGTTACAACATCGGTGGGATTTAGCAGCAACTTACAAGTGCGAGTAGGAGGAGACTCTTTTCTACGGAGCTGTATGGATATGCAAGGATTAGGCTTTTACACCTTCTAAACTCTACTGAGTTTAAAATATGGCTCTTATAATAAGATCTAGTGCAGAGATTTCCTTCTGTTCTCATAGGTCAACATTCCCTCCCAAAAAGCAGCACAAAATTTCACCATGTTGCACTGTGATTAAGACACAGACATGCATTAACGTGGTAACGTGAGAGCCAAAGCCAGTGTGACCCCATGTCTGCATTTGTGGGCAGGTAGGGTTTCAAGTGAAAGTATTTTAAGAGTTTAAGAAAACTGGTCAGCATGTTTGGGAGCTGTGATATGCATAGGTTGTCTGCACTGCTGGGCAGGACCTTGGTTTTGGAGTGCTTGGGGTGTCTTGGTTGCATTTGTGACATCTGAGCAGCCAGGTTCTGGTATTGCCATGGATGAGTCTGGCTTGCAACTTTATGGAATCTCCTTTTTGTGTGCTTTGAATCCAAATGAAAATCTGGGGGGCATAGGACCTGAGGGGAACACCAGAAGAGGGAGATCCTCTGCCACTTGGAGACCTTTGCAGAGCTACCAGGCCTCCCGTGCTGAATCTCTGTAGTAACAGAGGCTGAAGAGGCATAAGTGCCATGGCCACATGTTAGGAGCAAATTACAACATGTTTCTGCAAAATCTAAGTTGAAGGTCCTCTGGAAAGTTCTGCATGAGGAGAGAATGACAGTAAGTTCAAATACTGCAGACCTACTATGAAGCTGTACACATGTACAAGTACTTTGGGCTATGACAGCCTTATTTATTAGCATCAATGGTCTGTGTATAGCCAACTGTTCACAAACCAGTTGCTTGTCTTAAATAACTGACCAGACAGACTTGAATTGTTCCTGAATTTGCAGTGTGAGCTGAAACATTGCCAAATCAGGTTGCCAGCAGGGACAGAGAGTTCCACTTGTACCTGTTGCAGTCTTAAGTGCTCTCTGGTTATAAGTGCTTGTAAGTAGGCTTCATCTTTGGGTACATCTAAATTGCATGGCTTTGCCCTGGTCTGCAGGAGCCAGAGGCTGGGGAAGGTGAGAGAGGGGGAATCTGGCTGGACATCATCGTGACAGAGCTGGGAGCAGCTGGGGGGAGGCTGGCCCTGGGAGCTGGGAAATACTCCTGTGCTCTGCAGGTCGGCCGTGGTGAGCCTGGCCGGGGTGCTGCTGTCCCAGCAGCCTTTCCTGCCACGAAGAGCCAGGGAGTGCTCTCTGCGGCAGGTGGCAGCAGGTCAGCCCTTCCAAAACAGATGTTGTAAATTTAGCAGTATCCAAAAGCCCCCAGCACATTCCCGAGGGGTATTGGAGTAATCCGGACTCCCAGCAAGGAAAAACGCGGGAGGTCTGGGGATGGTACCCAGACCACCAGGCATCTGGGGTTAAGCATGTCATCAGCATGCCCCAAAAATGCTGGTCTTCCTCGGGGAGATACCTGTGAATGCCACCTCTGCCTTTTACACTGTCAGGCTGAAGCAAAGGCTGCCCAAGCATCCGTGCACGGCAATGCAAAGGACCCGTCAATGCAGGGGATGACGTTAGAAGCCTTACTCAGCTCTCCTCCCACTCCTGACTGCCAGCCACCGAAATTGTGCAGCAACGTTACAGGAGAGCATTAGCCTGTCTCGGCACCACTCTGAGTGACATGTCCTGGTACCCGCTGATGACTCCTTCTCTCTTTCATTCCTTCCTCTTCCTTTCTCAGTGCTGCTCCCTCTTCTCTCGCTCCCCATTGCAGCAACTATTTCCAGCTTCCCTGTCCCCCTGCCCTATGCCCAGGGGTTTCCATCTCTCCCACTGAGGGCACTGCTGGCAGCGACATGGGCATAAGGACCCTGGCACTGCTCTCCCACCTGGGGTTTTGTAGATACAATCATTTAAAACGCGATCCCCTCCCAAATGCTGTGGGTGGGACATAGCCTGTGGTGCTGCTATCCTGTTAGCGCAGGGGAAGTTCACCCCGTATTTGTAGGCAGATGCCAGCAAGCTGTGCTTGTTCTGCTTGTCTTTTGAACCAGAAATCAGCACAGGACCAAGCCCCTCTGCATGCTGCCTCTCAGCCGTATTTGTTACCTGAGACGTTGGGTTGCACTTTGATAGTCAGGGCTTTTTTACAGCTTGGGGTCTGAGCGGAGCATCTGCCCACGATGTGCAGGATTACTGTGTTCCTGCGCTACCCTTCAAAGGCAGAAGACCGCAAGTCCTCACACTGCCCCCTCATGAATAATCTTCAAATATACTTTTTTTTTTCCCCCCCAGTCAAAGGCTTACGAGTCTCAAATCCCCTCACTCTCCCTCAAGGTCTCTTTTCTGAACCGAGGCCCATGGCAACGCTGCCGAGGTTTTTGAAAGTATGCCAGCTCTCCCGGCTGCAATACACACTGCTGATCCTGAAGCTGTCACCAGAGGGCTTAGTGGCACAGGCTTTTCCCCTCTAAGCATTAAAAACAATTAAAAGTGCAAAGGTGTTTAGTGTTGGCACTGTGAAGTACAGCAAGCGTGATCCCTTTTCCGAGCCTGTGCAACATGCTTTGCAAGGATGCGCTTTTGTCTTTGGAGCACCTCATTCCTCTTAACCGTGTTCCCAGAGAGCATTAAGAGCCCTCCAGCACAGCCGCTCCGGTCCCGGGCTGCTCTTTGATCCGTACTTCACAATGGCAGCGTTTCATCCACAACAGGCAAGGAGCAGAAAGGCAAGAGAAAAGACTTCAAACGGTGTCTGAAGAACGACATCAGTGTCCTCCCCTTTTTCACTGGAGGAGGCCACAGGGTGGTAGCGATGTGGGGTGGGGGGGGTCATGCTAAAGGGTTACACGGTGTCTTGCCAGAGCTCAGAAGTTGCTTTTTGCTCGGTGGGTTGGGAGAAGGCCAAGTGGTGAAAAACATAATGTTATTCCTTTCTGCAGAAATTCTCGCTGCAGACTCCTTCTGTAGGAGGCATTTGTGCTGCCCCTGTCCCATCCTTCCTGGGATGGATATAACCACCTCAGGACAGAGATAAGACACATATCTAAGCCAGCATTGCCAGCTTTGATATATTCCATTCTTTAAAGCAGCATGTTTTCCCCTTTGTAGCCTTGGGTCTTTGGTGTGCACAACCACAGCTAACAAAGTGCCAGGTACTAGGGGTTTGTGCTCACTCCTTTTACTGCATGATTGGATCCAAGGAGACGGGTGGAGTGCGATGAGGTGAGAAGATGCTGGAGTGAAGTGCAGTCCTGTCCCAGCACACCACTGTGTTTGTCTGTGTACTTGTTAGAACGGGGAGGGGCAGAGGAAGAACAGATCAAACGCTCTTGCCTGCCTGTTTATAGATTTTTCCAAACTTCCTACACAGGAAAACCTTTTTTTACACGAAACCCTTCTGAGTTGAAAGGCAAGTTCATCCACACCAAGCTAAGGAAAAGCAGCAGGGGTTTTGGCTTCACCGTCGTTGGAGGGGATGAGCCGGATGAATTTCTCCAAATCAAAAGTTTGGTGCTTGACGGCCCCGCAGCGCTGGATGGCAAAATGGAAACAGGTACCGATGCTTTATATCAAAATCACCACCACCACCACTTTGATTTGTATTTTTACTGCTGATTTTATGTGCAATTCATAAAGAACTGTAGCCCTCATCCCCTTTTTGGGGAAAGGCATTCAGCTTTCCCATTAGGAAGCGAGATATATAAAGGGGTATGTTCAAAATCTTACAGCAAGGCACTTTATGTCCTGGAATTTCTCAGGTGCCAAAATAACTAGCTGGGACTCTACCAGCTCCTGCTCTCCCCATGCTGACCTGTGGAGAGGAGCCAGCGGTTGTGGGGTCCCACAGCAGGCTGTGGGTTACTGCTCCCCACTGTGGCAATGGCTGCTGTATTTTTGTAGGGCTGCATCACTATGTTTTGCGTATCTGCCATGCCGCTCACCCCTCCTTCCAAGCTACTCCCAGGGAATGGGTGGAGGAGTGGGCTAGTTTGCATTTCCCTATGTGGAGGTGCCAAGGGCCAATTTGTTTTGCCAGAGATCAGGCCCAGCATGATGAAATCCTGTTAGGATTCACCTAAGGTCACAACTCCTCACTTGCAGGTGGAACATCATAACATTAAACATCCCGGTGTTGTAGCCCCAGTGTTAAAAAATGAATGATAACTTAATCGGTACCTAGATTTCAGGCCAAAGTATGTTTGAGACGTGACACGTGGCACCATATTTGAGCAGTTGGTATTTGAGAGCCTTCTGTTATAGCTCTCGTGCTCTCAGTTTTGTTTCTATCATATGTCAGTGTAGCACAGCGTATAACAGTGAGAGCCAGGCTTTGAAATAACTGTTAAATGGGCCATATACCGTCATTTGAATTTATTAATTTTTTCATGAGGCAATTCCATTTTCACTTTCAAAAATGTTTATGTACATAAAGGCTTTATGCAGTGAATCCGTTGCATATAGAGAGTTCTTGCTTGCCCAAGTGTCACCATTCCTTTTCCTTGCAAAGGTACTTAAATGCTGCTATTTCCCTGTGAGTGGTACCTGTGGATGCTGCGGATCAGCTCACAGGCTCTAGTCCTCACCTTCCTGGGGTGCACAAAACATACGTGTTTGGTATATCTATCTGTGTCCTCTGCAGGGGACGTCATAGTCAGTGTGAACGATACCTGTGTGCTGGGGCACACTCACGCTCAAGTTGTGAAAATCTTCCAGTCCATCCCCATCGGTGCCAGCGTGGACCTCGAACTGTGCCGAGGCTACCCCCTGCCCTTCGATCCCGACGATCCCAACACGAGCCTGGTTACGTCCGTGGCAATTTTGGACAAAGAGCCGATCATTGTGAATGGGCAGGAAAATTACGACTCCCCAGCGAGCCACAGTAGTAAAACAGGGAAAGTAAATGGCACAAAGGAAGCGAGACCCAGCAGCCCAGCTGAGGTCTCCTCCAACGGACCCCATGGTTACCCCAATGACACGGTGTCTTTGGCGTCTTCGATAGCAACACAACCTGAACTCATAACTGTGCATATAGTGAAAGGGCCTATGGGCTTTGGGTTTACTATAGCAGACAGTCCTGGTGGGGGTGGCCAAAGAGTGAAACAAATTGTGGACAGCCCAAGGTGCCGCGGCCTGAAGGAGGGTGACCTTATAGTCGAAGTCAACAAGAAGAATGTGCAGAGCCTCACTCACAACCAGGTGGTGGATATGCTGATTGAATGTCCTAAGGGAAGCGAAGTCACGTTGCTGGTGCAGCGAGGAGGTAAGTCTTCAAAACTGCTTTAAAATATTTCTTCTTGAAATTTTTAGAAAAATGCATGTCATGAAAGACCTGCTCTCCTAAGCTTCTCTGTAGAAATGGGTTATGTCCTGAGGTGTGGGAACTGCCCCAGGTTGGCAGTTGTCAGGTCACACAGACGGTTGAAATTATTTGTTGTTTTGATGCTGCACCGGGGTGAACGTGCGTGGAGGTGCCATGCGCACATGCGCTACACGCCGTCTTCTGGTCATACACAAAAGGGTGGCATGGTTACACTACGGTTACACCTTTACTGAAACAACAAACCTGATCTCATGCTTGTAAAACTTAATTATTTTAAATAGAACATGGACGTTTCTTGAACTGTTTTGGGGGATGGAAGAGGCTGGTAATACGTTCTGTAATTTACAGTGTTCAAAATCAGATATCCAATGACTTTTCCCTGTGGAAGGGTTACACCTGGGATACAGTTGGGAGTGGAGGAGAGAATTTAAACTTCTCCAAGTTGTAAGCAATTGAAGTGTTGCTTCTGAACATGTTAATTTGCTCCGCAATCGGGAGCCGAGCTCAGTTTTGGTTGCATTGCTGAGAGGCTGCCAGCACTTACAAAAAACACCCTACGGGCAGTGTCTGCAGCCCACATGGGAGCATGGATGGTAGGTAACCTCTCAGTGGGGTCAGCCCGTCCACAGAAACTCTTTCCCTGCACATAGTAAGTGTAAAATAATCCGAGGTACCATGCCCCACCTCACGTAGCACACTTTTAGTCCGTGGATTAAAATTACTGGAGGAGTTAGTGTCAAGCTCGCAGGGAAAGTCCAGGTCAGCTGTTGAATGCAAAATCAAGAGCAGAGGGGTCAGCTCTCCCTCCTTCTGCTCTGGCACTGGCAGCGGGCATCTGAGGGGGTGAAGGCCCGTCCCGGCTGCGCTCTCTGTCCTGTGCAGCGGTTTTCATGGACAACGCACACATCGGTGCTCAGCGCCTCGCAGCGACGAGCATGCTGCAGAGACAGTGAAGCTGGCAAGTAGGTGCTGAACGCAGCCCCCAGCCATATATATATATAAAAGCACTTTTCTGATGCATTTTCTAAAGTGTTTTGATTGTAGTAGTTAGCAACAAAAGCCAGTCCCTTTAAATGGGGGGACAGGTTGCTTTCTGAATTTGCAACTCTGGTTTGTTGTTTTTAAAGACCTATTTCAAGGAATTGATTCTGCAATTAATAGCAGCTCTGGAGAAAGCACTGCTTTTCTCCTGCTCCTTCCTTTCCAAGTACTTACTGTGTTTTTCTATTTTGATAGTAAATTAAAAAGTAGAGAACAGAATATATTAAGAGTTCTCCAATTTTCAAAGTGTGAGTTCCTTAAAGACTTTCAATGCTAGAGAGGTTTAAAAAATGCACTTCGTTCTCGTGATTAATATATGTACTATGGGGAAAATATGGTTGGAAGAAAAATAGCAGCTATTATTAACCCTCCTGGAGAGTGCATATATATCTGGTAACACCATACATTAATTATTTGAATTGTGGCTGACATTTAATAATCCTCCTTATGCCTTGAAGGCATAATGAAAAGATTTCATGAGGAAATAAAAGCATAGTTTTAATAAGATAGTTATTAGTTCCCTGGTAATCTTGCTGAATGTCTCTCTTCTACTTTTATTTAATCAAGATACTAACCACGTGTTGAGCATTTGCTATCACCTTCCTAGATAGATAACGTATCAATCTCCTTGAACTGCCTCCCTCCCTCCTTCAAGGTCCTGACATTTTCATCTGAGCATAGAGCACTTGCAGTTCCAAATTTCACGCTCTCGTGGTACAGGACTCAGAAACTGTGGTGGCCCTGGATCCACAGTTAATCATTGAAACATGTTTTTCTTCACATCCAGAAGCAAGCTGGACTGAAAGGCTCTCAGGTTGTGACACAGAAGCCAAGCAGAATACGGACAGCAATAGTAGCCCCAGCATCAAACCCAGTCAGGTTTGTTTAAACCTTGTGAGATGGTGCTGGCTAAGATGCACCCAGCGCTCAGTGCTGCTGCGCTTGGGTCCTTGCTCCTGGAACTTTACCTTGTGTTACCCTTGCCGAGTCTTTTCTCAGAAGTACCATCCCCAGACAAGGTGCCACTATTTATTTTGGTCCAATTACAGAAATGTATTTGGCTCCGGTGTCTGATAACCTCCTTCAGGGCTCTTGAAGGAGTTCTTCTTTAGCTTCACTGTCAGTTGTCCTTTCCTCCTCCTCCCTCTGGTGTCCAGCGAAGAAAATGCTCAGATGCTGTCAGGCATCCTTGCATTAGCCTAACATTTGCATTCAGTCAGGCTTTGCATGAAGCATCCCTGCAACACTAAGGCTGGTGTTCAGAGCTGTCGAAAGGATTTGTCAGAAGTGATTACTAATCAGGCAGAAAAATATCAGAAAGAGATGTGTAATATACGGGAAAAGCTCTGCCTGCTCCAAGCTACTGGTGCACTCCCAACAACAAGGTTTAATTGTTAAAATGCAAACCCACAGCCGCTGAGAGCAGCCTGTAAAATATTTACTGTGAAGTGTATTCAGCTGAAGCGCTGGCTTATGGGAGCAGGCGAGTCCTGCCGTTGCCATTGAGTGAGGAACAGAAGGATGATTTCAGGAAGGATGAAGCTGAAATGCCCCCTCTGCGCGCTTGGCTGCTCATGTGTCATCCAAAAATGGTTTGCAGGACTCATACAAGATTGGGGCAGGGGGATAAATACATTAAGAGAGGGACAATGTCAGGTCATTGAGATTTTGCTTCCCAGGGGCCCCATAGAAAACTTGCCTTATCTATGTTCTGTTTTAATTTTTTATTTTCCCCTTCCTTCTCCCCTCTCTAGGGTTTAATTATATTATTGCTGCTCTTTTCTTATTTCACCCGTACATAGTGCTGGACAAAACTCACTGAGCATATCTCATGGCTTGGACTTCAACACTTGAGGGATTCAGAAAGGATGAATTCCCGGCAAAGGCAGGGTGCAGAGGAGCTAATTGGGCTGTAGGCGAGAGCAGATCGGAAAAGCTGCTTTTGCTTAGCAAGATGAAGGGACAGAGGGGACAAAAGTATTGTCTAACTATTAGGTAGGAGAGATAGAAGATACTTAAACCAAAGAGTTGGCTGAAGAACAACTGGGTGTTGTTCAGCCATGAGTAATTTAAACTGGAAATCAGAAGAAAGTGCCAACCCATTAGAGCCTGTAAGTCAAACTGGAGGAGGCATAAAGGCTTTGTCGTCTGAAGGTGAAGCTCAGCACGTTTGAAGGCGATACGACATGGTGCCTGCAACAGCAGAGGAGATGCTTGCTAACCCAGCAGGACCGTTCAAGGGCTGTGTACCTGAGAGTAAACCAGCGCTACTGGTTACCAAATGCAGAATTAAGTATATGCTTTTGTCCCTGCACTGCACAATGTGATTACACATTTCAGTTATTTTAAAGAATTATTGTTAATAAGGTCACAAAAGGCACGCCTTTATTTTGAATTCTTGTAGCTGAAAAGGTTCTTTTAACCTTGTACCTATCAAGTACATAAAGTACTTTTCTCAGAAAAAAAGCAAAGAAAGAAGGTAATATTTGCCACTTGAAATCCATTTGTCATTGAAGTCTTGTCTACGCACAGTAATCGACTGAAATAAGCAATTCTCAAATACCTCTTCATTCTGCGCAGATTCTATTCATAATAAAAGCAACATTTTGTCAGAATAATTTCCCTGCTTCCCAAGGGACTTTTGTTCTAGGAGTTGTGTCTATGCTGGGACAGGTGTGGGGTTGTTTCAGAACAAGTTATTCTGCAAAACTATGGTGCTGTATTTTTTGCAGTCACTAAGATCTAGCATTTGTTTCAGTGAGAACATTTGGGTGTCTTACTGATGTATTTTGTGAATTACCTCAGATTAAAGAGGATTATTTTCTTCCTTTTTTTCCCTCTTTTTTTTCCAGGTCAGTCTTCAGTTCAGGTCATCCAAAAATTTTGTTATTAGTTTGTGTTCAGTTACAAGAATTAAACCGAGCGGTTTTCATGCAGGTTTGAATGGACAGTTTCCCTTCAAAGCTTTCACAGCACTCACTAGCATCTTTATTCACCGGAAGGTCAAAAATAGCATAAACCTTGAGCCTGATCTACGTAATCCCCTTGAAGATGTGTTCTCACTTTGCTCCAGATCAAAGTAAAAGCATGCAGGTGAAATGTCACTCACATGTCATGTGCAAATCAGTGGAGTTTCTAATAGCTTTCCCTAGTGCCAAATTCACATGTAACTGGGGAATGGAAATCCATCTTCTGAAAAATATATGATATATATGCTAGAGTTTCGAAACTAAATCTATTTATGGGAAGAAGAACCAATGCAACATCTACCTGTCTAAATGCCCATCGGTGGGCGCCTGAGTCTTAACTTCATGTAAAAGCAAAGTCCATGGTAAATTCCCTGTTCGTGGTTCAATTGAACGGGAAGTGTGTGTGGGGAGCGATGGAGTAGGTGGAAGTGGGGAGAGATCGGTGCCAACGGTCCTGCTCATTTGGTCCTTGACTCAGTGGTTTTAAGAAGGTCCCTGTGATACATAAAACTACAATGAAGATTTGCAGCAATGGAACAAAATTACAAAGCTCTCGAGCAGTAAACCTATTAAGTCTCCTTAGCTAGCTGGACCTTCCCTTGCTGTTCCAGTGATGCTCTGGGCATGTGAGGGTAATTAACCTCCGACACTTCCCACGGAGAGGAGTTAACTCCTTCTTGTGCTGAAAATGCATGCTAGAGTCAACTGCCCTGGACTAGAAGGCTCTTTCTGTAGCCTAAAATGGAAGGACATCTTTTTTCTCTGTCTTGTGTCTGTGCCATTGAAATATTGCATAGTAATATAAAGATACATGTCTTTTTCTTTACACTGCTTGCTGCAGCTTCAGGCTCCCCCCAGTCAGGGTAGAGAGAGTTACAAGATCCTTTAGACACAGTGGGAAAACTTTATGAACAATATATGATAACAACTTATAATTATAAGCACATTATAGCAGTATAATTGAAATCAGATTGTTCTTTGAGATCTAGAGTGTCAAAAGACAGTGCTCAGGCATAAATGAGCAGTGGCACTGAGCATTAAATATCTGAGCTGAGTGAAATCCGTTACCGCTGCAGGTTTCAGAGGACATCTCCTCACTACTCCATTCTTTCTGCCCCACCACAAACATGTAACAGTCTGAATTTTATAAGCAAAAGTATTGGTTTTGTACTTGTTTATTGAAATCCTCTCCCCCCCTATGGAAATGAAATTTTCCCTTCCTGTCCTTAGCAGAAGTGTTGGAAATGGATCAGTTAGTGGTAAGAGCCAAACAGAAAAAAACCCCCAGTATCTCACAGTGTTGGAATTAGAGGTCCTTTTCAGTTGCTTCCCTAATGATGTAAAACCATGGTAATTAGAGCTGCAATCAGCTATTCAGTGCAGACTTGAACTCTTTTGAACAAGCCACTCACTTCTGTTTGCCCTTTAGGCTTGCAGTAAAGAGTGAGTTGAAAGTCATGCCACTCTAAGCATCTAGCTGCCAGAAGATTTCAAACTGTCTTAGCAGCTGCTGAATTAGAGAAAAATTGAGTCCAAACTGCATTTAGGACAAAAATCACAACCTGGGAATCATCTGACCGTTACCACAGAGCGTGTTTGCCTCTGCCAAAGCTTCTGGAAAGGGAAGAAAAGTTCACCGTTTCCAGCAGTGTTTTCAGTTCCTAATACAGAGGGAGCAGAGCATTATACTGAGGTCTTTGTCCCGTGTTTGGATCCATAGGAACCCCCCCTGAACCCCACCTCGCTAAGCACAGAGCTGCCGGTACCAATCGTCGTGCCTGCCACCTTTGTGGTTGCTTTTCCTACTCTACTCCCCAGGCTACCATGTTGTGGCAGCTTCTTCCCTCACCCGGAGCAGGAGCAGATCTAATTCCTCTCTGCCATCTGGTGTGCTCAACTGACCTCTACATTATTTGAAAATCCCATTTCAACTCACCCCTTTTTCCTTGCCTTACCTTCTGTCAACCACCACCAGCTCCCAAAGCTCCCAGTACCTCCCATCAAACCTGTTTGTTGAATCTCTTAGCAGTTTGTCACTCAGTATAGGTTATTTTGAGCTGTACACTGAAAAATACCTGATATTGTACTACAAATAATACCACCCAGAAATAACAGGTGAGAGGATATTTTCGATAGCTCATCGGCACCCCTCACTAGTTAGTAAATTATATTTAAAAAATCAGAATCATAATATGCTTAAAGAAATATATGTCCATGTGTAATGCCAAGATTTATTTTTCAAGTTCATTATGTTGTATTCCAGGGTTATTACTTTGTAATTCCAGAGTTATGGATTTCCTGATTAAATTGGGAATCTTATTTGGCATTTAAAAATCTGTCTTCAGTTGTTTCCTCTTGTTTATTTTTGTTACTATTTCCTTTAAAGAGATTTGCCTGGGAAGAAGGGAATCAGGTTAGTGAAGTTTGTAAGTTGGTCTACAAACTGCATTAGAAATTAGATTAAATGTTTTTAAAATGTTTTGCAATGTTACTTTTCCTTTTTCTGAAAATAGACAATCCTAGTGAAAATACATTGCTAAAACTTAGGACTTAAGTGCAGGGAAGGAGCAGGTCTGGGGGAACCTTTAGTTGGGTGTAGCTGCATCTTTTTTTCCCAAACCACCACTCTGTTATTCTCTTCTCTTCTCTCTGTTAAGCGGAATTATATTCTAACAAGGCCAAAAAAAGCTGATGAGACTTTAAAGCAAGTTTAAAGCAAGTTTGATGTCACATTTACTATTCTCTTACAGCCTTATTCTGATTAGGGACTAGTATATCAAGGAGCAGATACAAAAATCGGTTGAAGTCAGGAAAAGATGAAATAAAGGAAATGTTACACATTTTGATATTTTTAATAAGAAGTTTGAAGTTCATACCCCTTATTAGAATTGCTTACGTGCGTGTATTTCAATCCACTGTGCAAGTTAATTTTCCTGTAAACAGCTCCGGAGTGTTAGATACGCCTTTTTGGGGCAATGCTGTGTATTGTTATGCAGCACCATACACTGATCACTGGTAATTGGTTTTGTAAATAAAGCTAGCAGGAACTTGTTTTCTCTTTGTGATAAAAATAAGCTAAACTTAACATTTAAAATCAGGTCATCTTATAAATAATGTAGTATTTGGGGATTACGCAGTGTTTTTCTCCTTCAAAGTGCTTTACAGGTGTTAATCTTAGTGACATTAGCCGTTTGTTTTTGATGATCTAAATTTGCAAGGTTTGGGGTAACTCTGCTTACCAAAATCACGAAGGGGTAAATTTTGGTGCTGCTGAAGTCCATGGCAAGGCTCCCATTAGACTCCAGGAGGCAGCAGGGTTTCACCAAGGTTTTGGATGCTTACAGATGCCTGCAGCCACAAAGGGTAATTGTCGGTAGCTTGTTCAGACACCAAATAGTTTGATGTGCGTTACTAATGTTCATACAAATAGTGCATTTGCAGGAACTAATTAATTAGCATTACCAGGTCGTGCTGGAGTTGCTCAATGCAAGGCATCCAGTGGAAATAGTAGGCGACAAATTCAAATACCAGCCTCAAAAAGGCCAAGCACTTAAAAATCGTACGTTAAGCTCCCACAATTCCAGATATAAAAATACCACATCGGAGTTCTTTCTGTCTTTTTATTTCAAGCCTCTAGTATTCATATCCAATTGCCTTTTCTAAACCCTGAGAGGCTAAGAAACTCCAAACAAAGCACATTGTCATATGAGCACCTGATTCCAAAACCAACAGCTTTATAATACTACAGTTCTGAGAATAAAGGAGAATCGGTATCTCTGGTATGTGGACATTTTAATTGCCTGCAGAATTTTCAGCTCTTGCTGGTGTGATACATGCAAAGTGCTGACACTAATCTGTTAGTCATTTGAGGCACAAGTGTTTTCCCCTCAGCTACCCTTCATTAACTCCATTTGCACTGATTCTCCTCTAGAAATGAGTAAACAAATGAAGAGATGCCTGTGAAATCTGCTTTTTGGGTCAGCATTAGTTTTACATCAGTTGCCCTGCATTTTTGTGGCAGCGTGGCCTATCTATGCTATAGCTTGTATCCCCCAGATATATGCGTCATCTGAGCTCCAGAGTCGCTTGGAAGGGTAAAACAGGATAAAGCAGTTGCTGATTCATTGCTTGGCATTTTGTTACCCATTTTGCATTAATTTCAAGGGCTGAGATAATTTCCTAAAGTTTTGAGATATTTCACGAAGTGTGCTTTAAGGCGGAAACCTGTACTTTAATTATTAAGGAGGTGAACAATTAATGTACTTGGAATAATGATATAATGTCAGTTCTGCGTAACCTTGCGTGCTGACAGCACAATAGTGGTGGCGTGCACGTTACGCGCACAGCTGCCTTTCTGTGGCAGGGAATCTAGATCTGCTTTAAAATCAGTAAGAAACCAAAGCATTTGCTGAATGCTGGGAGAAAAAAATGTCTGAAATCTTCCCATCAGGATGTTTTATTGCATGAAGCACCTTATCTTGCAGAAAGCGGTAGGCTTTTAGATGAGAACAAAACAGGAGGTTGCTTAGCAAATGAAAGATGAGAGCTCTGAAATTCTTCATAAAGGCTTTTTTTTCTCCCTAGCTTGAGATTTTGAAAGTTGGCTTTTTTTCCCCCCTTATGTTTTGATTTGGTTTTGGTATTAAATGCTGAAGTGGTATAAGTGGAGCAACTCAAACCCACACAATGTTGTTTTATATCAAATGTGATGTGATGTAACACAAGGTGGCACAGCAGAACCTAATACTATGCGTTAGATAAGGCAGATTTAGCTAGAGATGTGCCTCCCACATCTTCATCGGGATTTGCACAGCAGGAAATGAAGCAGACTTGGAGCTGTGCAGCAAGGAGGGGTTTATGCCACCCGGTTTTTCCTCCTACCCTTACATACTGCCTTGTGTGGCATTTTGCTGTGCATGTAATTGTAAATAACGAGGTTTTATCAGACACATTGCAGGTAGGTACGGTGGCTGCTGCCCTGATTTGGCATTATAATAACCAGCCATAACTGAATTAATGAGGTATTAGAAATCCAAGAAAGGTTTTTGTTTATCACTGTAATTAAATACATTTTGAGAGTCATTAAAAGCAATAGCAGGAGGGCAGAACTGAGGAAGAAGGATGGCTTTGTAATGGACTAGTCAATG
The DNA here is from genome assembly GCF_947461875.1 of Haliaeetus albicilla. Classification (NCBI taxonomy): domain Eukaryota; kingdom Metazoa; phylum Chordata; class Aves; order Accipitriformes; family Accipitridae; genus Haliaeetus; species Haliaeetus albicilla. Next base: position 8,021,640 of record NC_091506.1, read on the forward strand.
AGTTTGTTTGGAGACATTGTTTTTACATATCTATCCTTATGTCTCTTAAGTCTCTATTCTGAATTTTTTTCCCCCCATTCTGCACTGGAATTTTATGTTTATTTATTTTCATGTTTAATTTTTCTTCGTCAGATGGACTTATTTTTTGCGATAGTGATAGTAATTAGGACTATACCAGCCTTAAGACCCCGTTAAAGCTGTGTCTTTTGTGCCAGAAGACCTGCAATGTACCACGAATTAGACCTGAGAAGTTGGCGGGGTTTGTAGACCAGACAGATTTGGTAGAGGAGCCTGAGCTTCAGGAAGACGATGCAGCTGGCTGAGGATGCTGGGGCAGGTCAGGGCCCTGTGGCTGGGGCACATGAAGGTAACGTTGGTAGGGATGTGGCAGGTGAATATCAGTCCCCAGAAGGTTTGACTCCATCCTTATCCTTAAGGGTTAGTTTCTGAGGTGTACAGTTACATACTTGGAAGTATATTGAGTTACTGATTTATTTTTATAGAAAACTGTGTTTTAAATCAAATAGAGTCACATTTTGTGAAAACATCTGCAAATTCATTGTCCTCTATTAAAGATTTTTCTGCCTTAGCGTGCCATGTGTTCACGTGCACCCCCCAGGGCTGAATCTGGCTAAGCGTTCTATAAATATTAGCTTATTATTAAGGGTTGTTCTTTATTAATAGCAACATCAAACTAATGCCAAGGGGCCCTATTTGTAGGCGTCCCCTTTGTGCAGGCTGCTCTCCAAATACGAAATACGAGAATCTGCCATAAGCCACACAGGTTCGAGCATGTGGATTTACACCTTGTAACAGTGCTGTGATAAGTCTGAAGACAAACACCCTCACGGAGCAGGATAAATACAGATGTGACAATAGCAAAATATAGTTTCTCCTCTACCGGTGTCCTCCGTGCTAACCTTGGAGTGGCACATGAGATTGGCCTTGAGGTGCTGCTGCCCTTCGGTACCCACATGGCCATGCCATGGGACAGCCAGCTGAGGAGAGGGGGTTTAGGACTGGACGTCTTCAAAATTGCAGCGTACCCAAAAACCTGTGAGATGTGCTTTAGAAATAAAGCTTGCAAGTCATGGATTTTGTGGGCTTGTGGAAAAGGGTAGGTACTTTCATGCGTATCCACATGTGTATGCTTATGTATATGACAAAAATATATATATAATACATGTGTACACACACATACCTATGTAAAAAGAACATGGGGGTTTCTAATTACTTTCCAATTCTGATGCTTACCATTCATGAGGTTTCAGAAATGTAATGTCTATGTCTATGTACCTATTCATTTAAATATTAAGAGAGATTTTAATCTAAGCATATGATTCCAACAGCTCAAGCTTTAGGAAAAACTCTTCATTTAATGAGCATCAAAATCAAAATATAAGAACTGATGACCTGCTTTCAACCATAGGTTAGATGGGTAATTGTCACAGTAATTCTCAATCTTTTTATTACCTTACTGTCATGGCATTACCATATGTATCTTACTACATAGTTAAAATTTATATTTTTGTAGTAATTAAATAGCATTTTATTAGCCTATATCTTCTTTATCGCTTCTAAAAGCAATTCTGGTTTGAGATGCTGAAAATATGACTGAGACTTCAATTACAAGGAATTGTTTAGCATCCTGACCAAAAATGAGTAATTGAGGCTAATACAATTTAACATCTTTAGAGCATCTAGAACTGAAATTCTTGTTAATGGCAATAATATACTATGCCTCATTATGTTTTTTGCCAGTGCCAGTGGGTTAATAATGCCCAAGATGGTCTTTTGAAAACATCGCTTTCCTAGCATTAGCACTGAACATTAGCATTAGAAATGTGGCATTTTTCACTGTATTTGGTAGTTACCAAACGTGATTTACGGCAGGGTTATATTCCTGCAGTGTAAATTATTCTCTCACTTAAAGCTTGTATTGCATAGCTAATTTTTTTGCTAGTGCAGTGACACTCTTGTTACGCAGATCACGATGACAAGCAGAAAAGTTGGGCAGGGACAAGGTAGGGCTTTTCTTCTTGATGGTGCTCCTTATCCCTGTATAGGATTGCTTCTCATGCTGGAAATTATTCTGGTATGTTTTCTTGTTCTTTCTCCAGTCTGTAAAACATCAAGTTCCATCTATTATTTTAGATAGTATTTGTCCTTTATTAGAAATTTTTTTAGCAATGGATTTCACAGAATCAAGGGGATTACTTTGTCACCACCGGCCTCCCATCCTCTGCCCCCCCAGCAGCACTAATGGACATTAGCGTTAATTATTTAGAGTTCCTTGTTTTCACACAGAAAGCAGCAATCAATGTGCAATGCCAGGTATATGGCTGTGTACCACCCGACTCCAGTACTTTACCCCTCATCTTTCAAAGTGTCTGTTTTCTTTGATACAGGCTTTGGTTTTTATTCAGCACGGTGTAAGCAGTGTTATTTAGAAAGCTTGGTTGTTGTTTGTTTTTTTTTCCGGGCAGGAACATTTTCTCTGTAAATGTTAACCTTGTGACACAGTCTGAAATGTTTCTGTTCTTGTGTTTTTATTTATGTCCTGCTAATTTTCAGCTGTTGTGCATTCTGGCCTGCAGATGACATAATGGTGAAACCAAATGGGTGGCCTTTTCACTTAGGCTCACCTATAGTTTTTTTTTTGCTGTTGGGTATGGATGGTCCACAAGGTGACCAGATTGGAAGTGTTAAGCAATCATGAGAAGTGAAGATCTAGACACAGTTGTTCTTTTCCTTCATGTGCAAAAACACCCCCAAACTGAAAAATGTTGAGCAATAGTCACAGACATTGTAAGCAAGAAATAAGATGATAGTCTGGGTTCTAGACTGGCTGTTAGCAATTTCAAGTACCTTTGTCCTATGGGTGGATTGTGCAAACTGGTACTGGTTCCAGCTTCAGTTGAAATCCCATTGAAAGATACACTTTTTTTTTTTGTGGTGGAGGGAGAAGGGGTCATGCCAACTGGCCTTCACATAACCACGCTGTTCAGATGGGTTGGCTGGATGACTGCTGTGGCGCCTAGAGACAGGTCTTCCTTAAGATTCAACTTTCGATCATTTTGATCCACTGTCTCTGAAACTCGGGGCTGTGGAACAACGCGTGATGTGTCTGGTGTTCATCTAGGTAATTTTTGAGCATTTGTGGCCTTCTGAGCTCTCACCAGAATCAGGCCCTGGCTATGGTATGCCACGTGTTGTGGTCTTCCCGTGTTGCTTTGGTTGCGTAATGACAAAAGATTTGAAAAAATGTTCCTGTAAAAATTGAGGACCACTGCACGTTAGAAACAGCAACCCTTGGGGTCACAGATTTGTCCCATGGCTTCTTCCATGAACTTGTCATAGGTAGGGTTAGGAAACTCACAGTTTCCAAGCTCCAAAAGTTTTTACTACACAAGATTGCAAAATTGACACATGCCAAATAATAGGAAATAAACTGGGTTGTGGCCTTACTTCGTGGACCGCATCACTCACAACACAATACAGTGTCACGCAACAGAAATGCTGCTCCTAATGGGTAATGGTGTTAAGAGTGCTGAAGTCATGGTACGAAACTTGCTTAATGATTTGCATTTTTTCCCCTATGTTACAAAATGTAGTTGAGCAGATGGATGCAGCCAGCTGTACATAGAGCTTTAGGGAGTACTGGGGAGAAAAGAGATAGGTTTTTGTTAAGATAAATGTAATAATCTCTGTGATAATTAGTTTAATTTAGATCCCTGCATCTGACTCATTTTTGACTAACCTTGTATGAAGCCTTTCTTGCCTTGCTGACGAGTCTGTGAATTTAGTTTGATTACAATCCCTTTTTTTATGCTTGTGGATTGCTTGCTGATCACTGATATTTTTCATTAAGCAGTTGCTTTATTACATTGTTATTTAGAGGGGAGTAATTTGTGTTTTCTAATTAATTTAATTCCAGGCACATTTAGTAAGGAGCTACAATGAGCCCATTCAAGGGGCTTTAGGTCATATTGACATTGTTTACCAGATGTGCTCATTTGTTTTAAAACACTCTTAACTCTGTGATGACAACAGCTGCGTTCAGTTGTTTGGCTCTTCCACCTTCTCCAATCTGCACCTCCAAAAGCCCCAAAATTAGAAGTAAGAGATGTCCATAGGCATTAAATCACAGAGGATTTATATGGCAAAGAGCGTCGATATCAGCTATTACTATTCCATTATCGGATTTGAGGGCAGAGCAGCGGAGAAGCCTTTTGGCTTCTCTTAGCTGGGGATATGAATGCCATTACTCCAATCACTGAAAAATTGGACAATACCAAAGAGATGCAAACTGGGTATTAAGTCCATGCTTGGCCCATTTACCCCTGAAAAACTTGCAGTGAGGCTTCAGGAGAGAACGGGGCAGCCAGGAGGATGAGCAATGGCCTGGGCAGTGATGGGACATGTTAATTTAATCAAAAGGTGAATGTTGTAATTCATAGTTGTCACCATCCCAAATCCATAGGCTTGGGCAATCATTTTTGCCAGAAGCTTTTTGGAAAAGCTCGGCATGTTCTTGCTAGTGGTGCTCCTGGGATTTGGGGGTTATTCAAGCGCTTCGTGTTCATTGCTGTTAAGTACTATATCCATTCCATTATCTGGGCATGAAAACTATATATTATACCTATCATTTGCTCATTTGGCCTGCTGCGTCAAGAACTCGAGTTTTAAAATGAAACCCTAATTAGATGAATAAATAACATTTTTACAGGAAAATGTACAGGCAGGTTATTCCGCTGGCTATAAGCTTGTCCCATGAAAAACTACCAACATTTGTTAACGTGTTCTGCGGTCACTTATTTTGGTAAAAAGTCAATTACTGCTTGTTCTGGAGCAAAGTCTGGCACAGAGCAGTGACCCTGTAAGATTCATCGGCCTCCAAAGAACCTGCCAAACAATGGCCTTGATGTGTTTTCCATTATTTTTCAACCTTTTTCCATCTTTTTTGGATTGGAATAGCCAAAATTAACAACAAACTTTGAAGGAAAGGTTTGTTAATAGTTCATACTTAGTAATTAACATTTGATGCTTGTGATGCAATAAACTGAATTCTGGTACAATTTGAACCAACAGCCCAGCTGCATCTCCACTTTATTTTTTGCAGGGAACATTTGAATTGCTGTAATACCTTTTCTGGCTCATGTTGGTCTGTTAAGGGTGTGTGCGTGCGTGGGATCTGTTTTACCTATTGATTTAATAGGAAAGAGCATCTCTTGGAAAGGAAGAGTAAACGTGTGTGCATGCATGTGGAAGGGGAGAGAGAGGGGGGAGAAGCTCTATCTGTGTGTTTATCTCTGTGATAAATGATGCCTGTTAAAAATGTGACTTGCTATGAACGTTATTAGTGCTTTCCTCTTTAGGTGTATTATACAAACACAGTCACCGTCAGCAGAAATGAAGCTGCAGTCTTGATTGTTTAGTTCAAACAGTTTTGATGTTTCTTTGTCCCTCGATCAATCAGTGCCTGGAGGGCTATCAACTGTTGGCTGGGAATGCATCAGAGTGACGTGCAGAGCACAGATATTCCTCAAAAGCTGAAAATATTTCAGTTAAAATATTCGTTACAGTTTGCATCCCAGTCTGTGAGCAGGCAGCAGAGTGAGCTCTGTTTATCATTTTTAATTGTGGATCTTCCCTATTCAGAACTAACATCTTCCAAATTACCTTAAAATGAGCTTCTTCCTAGACAGATTTGTAATTCACTTGCATCACAGTTAGATGAGGGCATGGGTTTTAGCACAAACAAAATGCATAAAGTAGAAAACGTAATGCGGCATAAATGCCACATAAATCACATCCTAAAGACAAAAGCAGATTTCAAACATCTGACTTACTGAGCACTTAATGTGGAGTGTAATCTTTGTTTTGGTTTATGTTTGTTTTCTGGAGTGTAACACAGAGCAAAATATGGGGAGTTCCCTCTCCTCCAACAGTGGAGGAAAAGGAAGGTGATTTGCGAAATGCCCAGGAAAAGAGCTTTTCCTGCGTTGCAGGTAAAACCCCCGGCCAAGTGTCTCCTTTGCTGCTGGGAATTGAGGTATATGCAGAAGTAGTCGATAGAAATCCCACTTGCGTTCTCTTGCTCATCACAGAGTGAGTAAGAGGCTGCTCCAAAATGCAAAATTGTCCTTGAAAAAACCTTCTCTTGTGCCCTCCTGGTTGTTTCTTCCTTTGCATCGACTGCAACCTGTGTAAGCCCCCCTTCTCTGAGCTCCCTAGCATACCCCGCACGGGTCAGGACATTTGCAGTGCTGTTTTCAAGCCTCAGCTCTCTGAAATTGTAGCTAACAGATAAAATCTCTGGCTTCAAAGATTTACACTTAGGATGGACAGGAAGGAAAACGCGTGTTTTCTCAGTAACGTTCATGGGTATAGGGATAACAGCTTATTCCTCCCCATGCTTTTGTTTTCCTTTGCCCAGCCCGAGCCTCCCGGCTCAAGCCAATGCCCGTTTTCCTTTCAAAAATGGATTTCTAGCGAAACACTTTTTAAAAAATCAACCTGTTTCCCTTGCGCCGCCGCGATTGGTCCGATAAAATCGCCGAGCCGATCGCGTCAAAAGGAAATAGCCTCGGCTTAATTGTAAGCTAAGTCTCCCGTAATCCAGGGGAGCATTTGAGATTCTGCCCAAGCGCTGGGTTTCGGCGGCCGCTGAGGGCTGTGGGTTTCTCTCCCAGCCTCCCGGCTGCTGCAGCACAAGTCAGCATAGCTAATGCAGATAGAGCTCTCCCCCCGCTCCCTCTTCCCCGCTCCCGTCTCTCGCTCGCTCTCCCTCTCCCTGTGCTTTGATTCGATATGAACAGACTGGTAACTCCGATGCGAGAGCGAAAGCTGACATAACTCTGCAGATGGCTACGTTCGGATGATACACCTAGGGATTTTTTCTTTCGGGGAAGGTAACGTTTAGATGCTAATGTTTATTTTTCCCTTGTTGCCATTTTTCAGGACTGCCGGTCCCAAAGAAGAGCCCAAAGTCGGTAAGCACTTTTCAGCTACTATTTTTGTCTGTTTGTCTGCTTTGAAGGAGAAAGGCATGAGTTCGGTTCGTTTTCTTTGTGGGTCTCGATTGTTTTAAGTTGTCTTTCTGTTGCAACCATGATTACCTTGCACGGCTCCTGCTGCATGGGGAGATGAAAGAGGAATGCAGTGCAGAAGGGGGGACTTGTTTGCAATTAAAGCCTCAGGTTTACAGATCCTCTTCCCTGACAGATGAGCTTCTCTGTCGTTTAACTTACCAAAAAAAAGCTATTGTTTCCTTTTGGAAAGATGGGAGGCTCCACCTTCTTACCAGATAGCAATTCCTGTCGGGTGCTCATAGGCACCAACCTTTGCCATTAACTCCCTGAGTTTTCTTGAGTACCCTCGGCTGAATTATTAACAGAATGGGAAAGCATGCACCTTGTTGAGAGAGACAAAGCATGAACAGTGCATGATTTCAGTTCCCAGGGAATACAGTTAACTGTCAGAGTGCTTGCTCTGGAGGCATTTTTATACTGAGCAGGATTGTGCTGCAGGTGTGAGATTCCTTATTTAAAAAAAAAACACAAACCAGAACAGTATATTCTTGTCCCTTCTGATCCTATTTCCATGTAAAGCTGTTACCTGGATGACATGTTAGCTAACAGCATGAAAGCCATGATCTAAAGTATCATTAAAGCTGCACGCAAGATATTGTGGAAGAAATTAGTGTGCTATTTGTATGCAACAAAAAGAAATGTTTTCTTTTTAAAGGAAATTAAATACTTAAAGCCTGAAAGTTTCCAGTTATCTGTTGAGAGGGAGGGGAAAAGAGAGAATTCTCTCCCAGTAGCTTTGGGGAAGCAGAGCGAGTGAGGTCTTCGCCGTCTTGTAAGATGGTGCGAAACTTCACCGACAGTCCCCAACGGGTGCCAAAAACTGCAGCTGGGCACAGCCCACCTCGCCGCAAACCTGGGCAAGAGGTTTATGAAAGGGCTGAGCAGAAGGCTCCTGCTTTTAATACGAGTTCTCTGTTAATCCAAAAAGAAAGCCCTGAAATAATTAATGTGATTCTGATGGCTTAGGGCAGCGCTGATTAAAGTCATGTGAGCCCAGGCCTCTACCATTGTCAGCTCGCATTAATGTTGAGAGGCAAAAGTGTGGGGTGTGCTCCCTCGCAAATCACAGGCATGTCAGACCCTGCGCAGTCGCTTCTGTCATACGCGGAGATTATTTCAGCCTTCGGTAAAACAGAAGCGAGCGGGTAAAATACATACGCGTCTGGCACGTTTCTTTTCTCTGCCTGCACTTTCTTCCTCGGTCGGAGCAGGGGTGGCTGCACTTGATCTGGACGCCGACTTCTATCATTAAACCAGCCCCGATCAACGAGTCTTAGTCTTTTCAAAGCGTGGAGGCTCCCGCTTTGCCACACGCGCGTTCGGCGTCAGGTGCGGCAGGATCCTGCCCTGTCAGACACCTCTCTGGTCGGCAGCGATGCACCGTGCAAATCTGAGCAGCGTCTAAATCCATGTCGGGATAATCCTGCCTCGGTGAACAAAGAGGCTGCTTGCAAACAGGTGTAGCTCTGCAACAGCAGATTTCTCCCTACTATTTGCTTTGAGGAGCCGGTCAGCCTTGGGAAAGCAGTCCCATTCCATCGCATGCCTCTCCCGAACCCCTCTCACCTTGCTCTAGGGTCCCTCCAGTAATTTTTACGACGGCCCTAGGCGGTGCTGTTGCCTCTGAAGCGCAGGATTCACAAAAAGCAGAACCTCCTATTCCCCCTGCCTGCACACCGGATCATTTGCATTGGCAATTAGCGGCAATGTTTTACACTGCCGCATTGTGCGGCAGCGTTAATGACCGACCGCTCCTCGGAGGGGCAGAGCAGAGCGCGTCAGAGTCCGTACAGCCGCTCCTTCGTTCCCGGGCGTTGGTGATGGGCACGGGTTGGGCACGGAAACCTGGAGCAAAGCACCTCGGGGCACCCGTGTGCAGAGGAGGAGACTGTCCTTGGGGCTGTCTGGGATGGATTTACACCACCGCCAGAGCTCCTGTGGCCAAAGCGATGGTCAAAAGCATAAAAGAAGTGGTATTGCTAAACACCTTCCTTCCTCGGTTTAGTTGCAGGGTGGCTGCGGGGCGAGGGGAGCCCAGTTCTCTTGGCCATGAAGATTCCTACTTGCTCTTGTCCTGGCAGGGGAGAGCCAGGCCTGCCCCACTGGCATGCTCCCCGGCTGGGATGCCATCTTGCTGCACCCTGCCCTGGCATTTCCCAGGGATAATTTGCTGCCCTTGCAGCTGGTGGGTGAATGCGGGTGCTGCCGGCCGAGCTGTGCGCCCGCGGGCTGTGCCCAGCGCTGCACGGCTGCCTACGGGGCTTGGGTCAAATGTGCTGGCCGTTTCCTCCCCGCTCCCTTTGCCCAAGGCAGGGGGGGACTGTTTTCCAGCATTCCTCGATTAATAAGTTAGCTGCAGTTAGAGGACAGCGTACATCCAGACTGGGAGCAGTTGGCCTGATCTTAACTTGTGTTCGTTCTTTGTTTCTTCTGCTGCATCGGGGAAGACACGACCTCAGGTGTCCATCCTCTTCTGCTTCGCTCAGCGCAGTGACAAGCCCTCTCTTGTTACCTCGGATCCTTTCCCAAAGCCCGGACATGCTCCTGACTTACTGCCAACGGCTGTCTCTTTCTCAAACAAGCCCTATTTTTAGCTATCAGCCCCAGTCCCGTATTCCCGAAAGGCTGACTTCAGGCTGTTGGATATGTCCTGGCTGGGAGGAGGTGGTTTAGCCGCTTGGAGAGGTTTGTTAGTCTGGGAATATTTTTCTGCCTTGAGCTCAGTTTTCCTGGGCTGTATTTTTCAGCCTGTGTGTATCTTCTGATAAGCTTTGCTCTTTTTCTTAGTTTTTAAGGGGAGTTTTGCAGCCTTGGTGAAAGAGCCAAATTAGTAAAAAAAAAAAGTTTGCAGCTGTACATGGAACTGGGTACTTCCACAAGTTCTTTCTTCCTCCTTCCCCCCCGTCCCCCTGACACTCTCACAGCAGCTCCGTGTGCTGCTTGTTTATTTTCAGTTTCCCATTGATTCTTTTTTGAGATGAAAATGGATAATATTTTTGTATTGACCTTCTGGGGATATACATTTTCAGTGTGCAAGTTCTCTAGTATAGCAATTTCCCCTGCAATTATCCTGGTATAACATGGATGAAAACAAACTTTTTTTTTCCTTTTTTTTTTCTTTCCTTTTTGCTTGCATCAAAACACTCCACAAGGGGGCAAAGATTCCCATTTCCAGCTCAGTTTACTGTTGCTGCCAGGACCAGCTTCTCCAAAATGCTCTAGAGCACAAAATCTGCAGCTAGATCATCAGAAGATGGGATCACTGCAGGGGGAAGAAAGTGCTAAGCTCTTCCAAAAAAACAATTTTTTCTTTTGGGTGTAAAGAAATACATTGTCAGCCTAGCTGAATTGTGGTCAAAATTGCAATTCCTATGCACAGCCTGTCCCTGAGGAGAGACTTGCCACATATTTCAGGTGGATCGGCGGCACTTGGGGCTCTGCCGATGTCCTGTTTTTGTCAGGAGGAGAAATTGGTTCCACAGCATGAGTGTTTGTACAACACATCCCTCTTCATTCAGAGACCATTCCCCCCGCACCACCACCCTTGAAAAGCAGTGGGAGGAAACCACAGCAACTCTTCTCTCTTGCAGTTTTATGCCTGCAGAATCCCGTGCCAAAAAGCTTTGGTGTCCATTCGTGCCGCAGGACACGCTCCCTGCCACCATCGCCTCTTCTGCTGCGGGTTTCTCTCTGCCTGACACAGACATACACAACTGCTGCTAATAATTAGCGTCCCATCTCTGCCTGCAGCCACCTCTCAGCCGTGTCATGGGCCTCGGTTGTTTTAGCAGTCACTGTACAAAGTAACATCTAATTACTCTTTCATTTAGCATGAATGACAAACTGGCCTCCGCTATGCGGGTATCTGTAGCATTTTCCAGGCACTTGGAGACTTTTGTAAGCAGTTTTCCTCCTGTCTCCTTTTGAAACGTCACAGCTGCAAGCGCCCTGGCTCACATCACCTTTGCTGTTTTCTTCCCTCCCTGTAACCAGAGGACAATGTAGTGCTCGGTGTGGGCTCACTCATCCTCCCTGCTGAGGGAGAAGCTGCCTTTCAGGTCAGCAAATGCAATGCCTGTGGCTGAAAATGGGATTGCACGGTGAGAGGAAGAAATCCTGGAAGGCTGATGTATGCCCAAACCCTGACCGCTGCTGCCCCTTCTTCTGCAGCAATTGCACCCACGCCGCACTTGGAAATCCAAGCCACGCTGATGGTCCTGTTAACCTCAACCAGTGAGGAAAGGGCAGCTAGAAAAGACCTTCTTCCCAATCTTCTGTTTTGCAGGATGAGCACTGCAAAGTTTCAGCAAGGGTGTAGGGAAGCTGGCACAGGCCACGCATCTCAGACCTGGGGCTTGGGTAGGGCAGGAGAAGCTCCGGCTTTCCACATATTTATTTTGTCATGGCTGTAATACAGTATCAAGGTGATTGTTTTTGCCTATCGCTTGTATTTAAGCGTGCAGTCTGCCTAAATGGACTCAAGGCACTCCTCGTAGTCTTGATTTCTAGCCACTTTTGGTCAAGAGTCTTTCTGGCAAGCTATTTATGCTTACCAACAGCTCTGGAGAAGACCACAGACTCTGGAGGATTGGGGTGCTCTTGCTGACTTGGGTAGTTCAGTGCTCCGTGCTCTTGTAGCTACTGTCAGAAGTCGACACGATTCAGCTGATCTGCTTTACTTTGCACTGAAAAACATGATCAGCATCTCAGGGTGAGGTCTGAGCCGCCCGCTTTGCAGCGGTCTGCCACCAACCAGCCCCGTGCTCATCTGGCCCTGATTTAGCTGCTTTCCTGCCCACGCGTGAACGAGACAGATCCAGGCCCAAGAGGACAGAATCAGCCCCGAAGCTAGGAACGAGGCAGCTGATAGAGAAGCCATCCTTTCATTGGCATATGATCACCTCATCTCTCTTAGGAAAGCTCCACCTTTGCACCAAGGCTCGAACTTCTTCATCTGGACAGTCTTTGCTGCAGGAGCACTGCAGAGAGCAGGGCAAGACCCTGCAAGACCTCCTGATGATGATGATGTGCTGGAGCCACTGGCCCAAAACCTTTTCAGCCTCATCTGGTGATGTGAAAGTCGATTAATATTGTCTTGAATTAATTTAATTACCTACAGGCCCTATTTCCATGGTTGTGTTCCGCTTTCTCTCACGGTTGTGTTCTCCTTCTTCAACTCCTAAACAGAGATGTTTCAGGCTTTTTTGCAGGACTTATTGTTTGGAAAAAGAGCTATCCCTCTGAAGAAGTTTTCCCCTGTTTCTTGCAAAACATCTGTGTATTTGCAATTGCAACTCTAGTTTAATTAGAGGTGGTTTTGCTTGAGGTATGCTGACACTTCCATTTGCAACCCAAATACGAAACAGAAGTAATAGTTTCTTCAATATTTAGAGCTTTCATATCATAAAGTGAGAGCACTTTGTAAAGTTCAAACTTTGTTTCTTTTTAAATCAGAAAGTTTCCAGAGAGTTCTCAACGTTTCCCCAAGGGCTGAATAAAGCTTCACATTTTAGTCCCTGTATTCCAACTTCTGTAAACCAGCTATTTCCAGTGAGATTGGCCTGAAGTTTCACAGGATGCTTGTAGTTATTTTAGTAGTTTGGCCAAACAAACAAAACAATCCAGATGGCTGGACTGGGAGTTGTAAAGTGGTTTTTCTTTTTATTATTTTTAAGTTGCAAAAGAGCGATTATCCACAGCATAGATGTTTTAAAACTACTTCATTTAAAAACTGAAGGGCTGCATGTGAATTAGCTTCTTTTACCACTTAAAAAGCTAAAAATGTTTGAAATTGGCTCAGATATTTGTATTTGAGAGTCTGCAGATGAGTAATCACAGCAGGTATGCTTTGTTCAAAATTGCTTTAAAGGACAAAGGCAATTTCACATTCTAGTCGATCAAGATATCATTTAAAAAAATGCTGGTAGTGGATCAACAACTCGACTGTAAGGCTGCAAGGTCACAGTCATTTGGGCTATTGGAGCTGTTTGGTTTTTTTTTCTCAGTGTAAACCTAAAACTATGTGCAACTTAAAACCAGAAAAGATTATTGTTAAGACTCAAGAAGAGAGCACTTCGTATGGTGACTTTCTCCTCTCTAATTAATTCACCCCTGCTACGATGGACCATTGGCCGCCTGGGGTTTTGTGTTCAGGGTAAAGAAGGGGGACCCCAGACCTGTGGGCGCTTGAACCCCCCATGCTGATCGGCTCTGTGTTTGCTCCTGGCTTATCTCCCAACCCCTGCTTCGTTTTCTATGGAGAAGTCCCTGAAAGCAGAGGCTCCTGTTGCAATGTTTTTGGGTACCCCCTTACCAGCAGAAGGCTTTACATTTTTGTCTGAGGTTTCTTGGTGCAAGTGCCTGACCCCTTCTAGCCGGGAAGTTGTGGATGTTGTAAAAACAACCTGTAGGATGCTATTTTTCCGGCTGCCCTCTGCATCACAGCAGCTCCGGGAACGTGCCAGTTCCCTGTGCCAGAGCAGGTGGGAGGTCGGAGTCGACCTTGTTGCCAACCCAAGGCCGTCTCAAAAAAAAGCATTAAAAAGCATTTGCTTTTTACAGTTTGGGGAGTTCTTGTTGAGGGAGGATTTTGCTGCATATTGAGTAGTACAAATCCTGGCAATGCAAATGTGACTTGTGCTTCATTTGAGCACACCGTTGTGAATTTGAGTTAAGAATTATGTACACTGCTTAGCTAAATATTGAGCAGACAGAACTCTTGACATACTGCTTTTGAATAAGCCTTGAATTTAGGCGGACATGTTTTTTTCCTGTTTTAATATGCTCAATTAAAACAAGGAAATCAAACTGCAAACAGACATTTTCACATTTGTGAAGATCTGCCGTAATCCTGTGGATGCTCTGGGAAGAAGAGACATGAAAGTGGTACTCTGTTGTCCACCCACTTGTGATGTGGGGGTTGCCAGAGCTGCAGAGGAAAAGTGATCTTTCAGAGTAAGGGCTGTGCTTGCATCTGTTTCAGAGGGACTGTTTAAGTTTTCACAGTGAAATTTGCTAGTTTTTCCTTTTTCTTGCAGGCTCAAGTTAGATCCTAATGTTATCTGAGTAGAAGGTTGTTGAGTTTTTCTGCCTTAAAGTAGAAAAGAATCAGTGCACTGAAACTAGTAACCTATAATGAGATTTAGATTTGTTTTATGTGTGAGATGGAGAACTGCATATTTTTTTATGATAAATGACTTTGTTTTGCATATCTCTTTCTGTCAGTCTGCCTATCAAAATCTGTCATCGGGGAATTTAACTGTACCCAGCATTAACTTGTGGCAGCAAAACTGTGATTTATATATTTATTTATGTGCATGCAGAAACCCTGATCAAAGAAGGGAGAAAAATTGATGGAAAACACCCACTCAGAGACCAATAACCGTCTGTTCTCTCTCTTTCCACTTGCTTTCTTCCTTGCAGCAACCACTTGAAAGGAAAGACAGCCAAAACAGTTCTCAGCATAGCGTCTCCAGCCACCGCAGCGGGCACACCGCTTCCCCCGTTCACAGCACGCAGGTGCTGCCGGACTACACGGCTGCGGAGGCGCCGGCTGCGGATCAACCGGACAGTTCTGGGCAGAAAAAGCCAGATCCATTCAAAATCTGGGCCCAGTCCAGGAGCATGTATGAAAGCCGACGTGAGTATGAAGCAGGTGTGGTTGCTAGGGCTACGGCTCTGGCAGCCGCTCTCTGTATATTTTCTTTGTGAAGAACTGAACCTTTTAGATTTATGTGGAAAATATAAGGCTTCAGTTTGTTAATTTGGTATCCGTCAATGATATCTACTTGGTAGAGGTGCAGTTTCCTCTCTGATGAGGAATGACTTTAGATCATCTCTAGGAAAGGGCACTTAGACCAAGGCTTAATATGAAAAATCCCTTTAAAATTAAAGATCATCTTTTCCCCTATTTTTTTAGTTCGCTTTTAAATTAGGCTGAAGGAGAATTTCCAAGTTTGTTATCCAGATCCTAAACTCTTTTCTGAGGTTAATACTCGTTGTCTGATATGCATAGGAATTTCAGTAAGGAGGGGAAGTATTTAGTTTGCTGAAATTCCTATCAGATGCTTTCCAGTCTCACCCTGGGGAGGAGAAAATCCAGCTGAGCCGTTTTACTTTGACCAGAGTGGACACTTTAACAATACAGATATCAAATGCATATTGTAAGTGGCTTTTATAGCAATTAATAATCTGCACACTTGGCTAATAGTTCAGCAGGGCTTTGACTCTGCTCCAAGACTATAAATATGGTTTCAATCAGTTTCTTCTGTGCAAACAAAATAAACACGCTGGCTTTGCTTTAATTGCACTGCTGAAGAAGATTGAATCTGTAAAAGCTTCTTAAAGAAATAGTTAGCGTATTAGGTTCATTTTCAAAAGCAACAGTTACTTTCATTACAGAAAAGGGAGCTTCAAAGTCTTGGTGCTGTATGAGTATCACCTGGAGTTTGATTTTATTGTGCTAACTGGAAATTGGTAAAACCAGTATGAAATGAACATTACCCCAGAATGAAAAATGGTAGAACTGTTTTTTTCTGACCAAATGAATCACTTTGAAATCTTATGTCCTGGAAAAATTAAATCATGAGTCACAGTTTCTTGGCTGAAGATGCATCTCTTCGGATTGAATGTCTCAGCAATGCAGTTTGTAGGTGTCTCAGCTTCTGTGCGCTGCTTCCCTTCCCTTCCCAGGGATTAGGCGTACCGACCCTGCGGGCTCTTGGGCCAGGTCACGCTGATCTACGGAGAAGTGCAGTGACGGAACTTGCACGTGCGTCTCGTTGAAAAAGGAAAAAAGGTGCAAGAGCCGAGGGATGGTGACTTTTCAGCCCTGCAGAGCTGCGGGCAGAGCTCCTCCTTCTGCCTGCACGGACAAGGCTGAGGCTGTCCCATGGCACCGGCATTACCCCTGCTCAGCTCACGTGGTTCCCATAGGCGCTGTGCTGGCAATGCTTCTGACCCCCTGCAGCTACTTAGCTAATTTCTAATTAACTGTTTAACTCATACTAATTAGTCATTAGTATCAGCTTAGCAGCCTTAACTCCTGCCTGTCTTTCCTGATAAAACCAGAGGCTGAGCTGGAGAAATCCTGAAGTGCACGGGCAGGCAGCTGCCCTTCTGTTTCCACCTCCAACACCATGTGCTAAATCCTTCCTCTTTCCTCAATGGCTGCAGGTGTCTTGTAGAGGTTTTATCCTGGTCTGTGGTCTGTGATTAGAGCCCTTCCAGAGGCCTCTTGACCTGCTGGTTTCCCACACCCCATCTCTCCCTCTGGCACATTCCTCTCTGCTTGGGCCTTTTGCCAGGCTGGGTTCTGCTGCATCCCTTCAGCATCCCTGTCTCACCTTTCTGTAGTCCAGCGTCTCTGTAGTGGGGTCGATTCTCTTCTGTTGCTTCAATCCTTATCTCCTGCCTCTTGTACCAGATGAGACCTACCTATTTGAACGCCAGTGCTTTTCTACCACCTTTTCGTCCCATTGCCATTTGCTTCCCGGGAGGGCGTTTTCTGAGATTTCTTCTTTTCATAGAGAGAGGGGTTTTGGAGAATGGTAGAAGTGTGATATGGTCATGTCTCCTTGTAAGCATGTGCCACCAGAAGTGTCCAAGAGCCTATGAATTTTGGATCCTAAGCTGGAGTGAAACACATTCCCTGGGGATTAACCTGCACTCTTACCTAGTGACATGGCTTTGCTGTACCTAATGACAGGTGAAGAAAAACAGGAAAGATACAGTCTAAGTGAAGAAGGCAGTTGGACATGGTCTGTCTCTTGTTGCGGTCTGATCCCAAAGTGTGAGTGGGGACTTTATTTAGAGGTCAGTGGTCAGCTCCTTCTCCTTCCCTCCCCAAGCCCTCGCCTTTTATCCTTCTCACTAGTCTCAGAAGTGGAGACTGTGGTTCACAGCTGAAACCCAGTGCTGCTTCTGCTCTGGGAGCTTGAGGTGAGCCACTGTGTTTCTTTCCCTGTGTTTGGTCTGCATGAAAAGTGGACAATTGGTGGTTGCTCTGTTATGCACGTGACTCATTCCTTTGAGACTCACTTCCCAGTGTTGCCCAAGCAGCGGTCGTGCGGCTCTTGGACCACTCGCAGGGAGCTCTGCTGACATGGAGCACCACAGGCTGCGGGATGGAGAAACTGTTCCCTGGGCCTCCGGTTTCACTGTGTGTCTGCTCCAAATGTGCTGTTACCCAGCTGCAGTTCAGTTTAACTCCTTCTTTGGCTGGTGGTGACACAGTCATATTATTGTTTTCTTCTTTCCTTGAGCACCCATTCCCTTCGGCTTTGGGACTGAGGTTAGCATCTCCTCTCCCATCACATCCGTAGCTTTGGGTGCTAGGTGTGACTCTCTGCATCCTTCTGATGAGGGCGTGAGCAGAACTAAATAGTGTCTTATATACAGCAGGAGGATGTCACTCTAGTGCCAGTGCTGAGATTGATTGCTGCATCCAGTAACTGGGCCTTTTGGTTGGTTCTAGAAGCCCCCACTGCTCAGCTCTCCCTGCTGCCCAGTCCAGGACTTGCTCTCTATTGATTCATGGCCTTAAATTTTAATAATCCTGAAAAGGATTATAAAATGTTATTTTGACAGGCAGGGGTTTGAATCCCCAACAAGTAGACTGAAAACCAGCAACACCCATTTGTGTTGAAGTATATGATGAAGTTAAAAAAGACAGAATTTTAGAGCATTAGATCATCTTAAGTGTTTTATTTCATCCCATTTGTGAAATTGTTGAGTATAAAGAGAACATAGTGCAATTTTTCAAGTGCAGTTGACACAAGAAGATGAATTCATTAGCCCTAGCCCAGACAAAATTTGTTTTCATCTGCAAATAATAATATAAAGAGGTTTTATTCAATATATGAATACATCATCTCCAGGACGTTTCTAAGAAGTACTGAATCTATAATGACCACCTACTGCCTTTTTCACTGGGAGCGCACCCCACTGTTATTAATATTAATAATAATAATAATGTAGACATGGAAAGCACACAGGCAAGATTTTAATTTTTCAGAATTGGTAAAATGCATTCTTCCTTTCTTTGAGTATTCTTTGAATCAGTATTTCATAAAAAAAGACTGTATTTGACTTTCGTGACTTGTCTCACTGAAGCCATTGGTAGAGCAGAATTTGGTTCAAAAGCGCCAGATAACCCATCATTTTGTAAAAGCATGTATTTTTTTGATTTACCCAATGCATCTTAATATCAGGAAATACTCCAGTTCTGCGGAGGAGAGCCACAGATGTTGCCTGTTTAGGGGAAGGGAAAAAAAAAAAAGAAGAAAAATTAAGCTAAAATTAATAATGCAAACCTAAGCAACAGCTCCATAACTGTGTCTGGACTCTGGTTGAGTGGAGGCAGATGAGAAGTGCAACTTTATTGAACAAACGCGGGCTAAAGTTCCTTCACATGCAGCTCCCCTGGGTGAAGGGATCAGGCCTGCAAGGTGCTGAGTGCTTGGGCTCCAGTCCAAGGAAGCTTATTTTCAAGCTGTAAACCCAAAGGGACTTGGTTGCTTTAAGGCTAAGGCTGAGCTCAAATGCTCGGCTACAATCTGGCCCAGAGTTGCAGTTCTTTGCTGGATTAAGACTTTTGAGAATAGCCGGCTTTGTGTTAAGTGAATCTGAAAACAGATCATTTGGTGGCGATAACAAATGCACTCTTTGCTGGTGCTAAGTTTTAGCCGCCTGAGCTCCTCTTTATGGGTAACTCATTGCTGCTGGTGGGAGTTGTGTACATGAATCAGAGAGAAGGACAAACCCTTAAGGTTTAAAAACTGAAGCGGTTCCAAGATCCAGGAATGACATACATGAAGAGCACTCAGTGAGAGAAACAGCAATTGAATAGTTTATCAGAGAACCACAATTCTGAAATCTCGCACTGTTTTATTGAAAATATATTTTTATAATATGCTTTTTATTTTTCAATATATTATTAAACTTCCTTAAAGATTAACACAATCTGTTGTCAAATTTTTCTCATGTGGCCCGATTGCTTTGCAAAATACCGTATCCTACATATGGCCATCTGTCAAAACAGCAGTGACAAAATGAATTAATCTGAATTGCAGATGTGTTAATGAATCCCTTTGAAGGGCTTAAGCATTTAATTAAAAGTAAAGCAGAACACGATAGATAATTTTTAAAGCTTTTAAAATATTTAAGTTATCGTTAATAGTTGAATTTTATTTTCAGGCACATAATTTATTTGGTAGGATTTTCTTTCTCCAAATCTAATTAAAATAAGACAAACAAGTCTTGACCCCAATGTGTAGCATTCACTCATCAGCAATTACATAGAATTAAAAATATTTGCACAATGATACCAAACATTAGATACTTTCTCCCTAAAATAGAGAAGGAAAATACTCTCAGGAAATTGCGGCCGCCTTCTGATCAGACTGACTTTAAAGATGATAGTTAGTAAAAGCCCCTTGGTAGGGTTATGTCCTTTTATTATATTAATAGGAGACAAACAGTTACAGTCGTACACTTGGGCACACAGATGTGTCCATGCCCCTAGAGAGTGTCTTGCTAAAATGGACCGTAGTACTTGCAGCACGTTGCGTGAGCAGCAGAGGCTGCTGAGCCGTTCCGGAGCTGGGTTCTGGGCAGATTTTGCTGGTGTTCATCGGGCACCAGCCTGGGCCATGGCTCAGTCGAGGCATTGAGCCTTCCCCAAACCTCAGGGGCAGAACTTGGTCTTCTTGTCAAGAACATGCCGAAGCCATCTTTTGAAAGCTTTCCATGCCACCAGAAGGTTTGATTGAAAGGAAAAGACAGACAAACTGGAATTCTCCTGCAGTGGGATAGTTTAGAAGGCAGGGCTTTCCTGCAGGGGCGTAATCTCAAGAGATTTATGGCTAAATCACAGGACTTCTCAACACTGAAACTCTCCTTTGGCTTCAGTGAGACTATTCACTCTTAATTTCAGACTTGTCCTTATATACTTTGCTGAATCTGGGCCTGAAAACTTTTGTACTTTGCCAAGCTATGAGTCACTGAGAGTGCTGCTGCCTCAAATGAGCTAGTGACTAAAGCAAACTCATACTTATTATTTTTTAATCCATCTTTTGTTGAAACTGATATCACGCTGGGCAGATTTTTTTTTTATATAAAGTTGACGTGGTTTTCGTAAGATTATCGTAAGATAATTGTTAAAGTTTGTATAGGAAACTTTGATTAAAATGACCTCTAATTAAGCACTGTGTTCATTGTTCATCACCATGTATTTAGAATTTCTTTTAACATCAGGAAAAGATGCTTCCATTTGGAAAACTAACTGTGTCATGATGGTGGAAAATATTTTGTAGAGAAGTATTTTTAAGGTGTTCTCAAAGAGATTCTTCCTCTGAGGAGAAAAGAAGAGTTCTTCAAATATACCTGCATGCATGTACATAAATGTATAAATTCATATGTGTGTGTGTATTATATATCCACATGTACACAGGCATGTGCAAATAGATGTGAAAGTTAGTATGTCGTAACCCATAGTAGCTAGAACCTTAGCAATTTATGCATGAAAGCCTAACATGATCCATACAGTCAAAATTAATTCAATGAACTAACAAGAAAGCAGATACATTAAGCTTTGCAAAATTGTAAAATTAATATTACAGCTATGTCACCTTCGCCTGCAACTGGACTGAGCAAGGGTGAGAGAGAGAGAGAAATCAATTCCACGAGTTTTGGAGAATGTAAGACTGTGCCGAGAATGTATCTGTGTCTTGTGATGTCTTGTTCTGGTGTCATTGCTGCTCTGTGGCGGGGGGCTCTTCATCACCAAGGGAGTCTGGCAGGGCCGTACGCCAAGGTTAGCCACGAAGGTGCAAAGTACTTGCTTTACTGTGTGCTGGCTAGCAGTGGATTTCGTAGGCGGCGGTGGGGGGGGTATCGTGTTCCCGTTTTGTTCATGAGTCTGTCCATGTGGCTCGTTGATGGGGCTGTGGCGCTCGCCTCTCCTTCCATTCCTCCTCACGGTCCCCGCAGAACTCTTCTTACCACTTTTGTGGCGCTCTCCAAATTGTCTGGGTTAATTCAGGACGAGCATGCTGGCAAGTTTTACCCATTTGGGCTACTTACATGTTTTTTCCAGAAAGTCTCAGACATGCTTGAGGTCAGGTCAAGGTGCAAAGAAGCAACGAATGACTCCTGGAGGCCATTTTTCATTTGTTTTCAGTAAAGTTTCAGCACCACCATGAAATCTTCCCTTTATGTAAGGAAAGTGGTTCCTCTGAAGCACTCCCGAATAATGGAGAACTTGAGTAATTCTGCAGTATGGAGAGCCTCAGGGGGTCCCACCTCGGCTGTATGGAAGCGCAGAGGTGGATGGGGGTTTGTGACCTGTGCCAGTGAATCGCCACACTGCAGAGCTGGCGCAAAAAAGCGGTAAAAGGAGTTTTGTGTGGTTTGTACTCACGCTGTGTAAATGTGTGTTGTCTGTACGTTTGTTTTATCTGTGTTTCACCTCTCTGTAATCCTTCCAGCGGAAGGACCATTCCATGAATGAACGTGCTTCTTTGGGTATAGACTTGTCTTTTTTTTTTGTTGCTTCGGTTTGACACCGCCGTTACACCTCGGCTTGCCGTTATCTCCAGCGGCCGTTAATTGGCTAGCTGGTACCCGAACCGGGAACATAAGGCATCGTTCAGTGAGACTGGAGAGTTGACAAATGGGAAGGTGTTGAGAGATGCCGAGGAAACGGGCCCACGCTGAAGCTCTCTGCAGAAGCCATTTTGCCTCTGACAGATCCAACACGCGCTATTAATTGGTTGGGGCTAGCGTTTGCCAAAAAAGCCTGCAAAGTGCTGGAGAGACGCTTCCGAACGCGTCTGCTCTTCACGTTCCCCCTCACTGAAGGCAGTGACAAAACCCAATTAATTCATTGTCTAAGTTCTGCTGTTGTGCCGCACGTCTGTACGGTGGCGAGCTGCCTTCAGCCAACTCGCCTGAACAGATGAACCACGCGGGTTTCCAGCGTGTTCATCACCTGATTATTCTGTAATTGTGTCTGGACAAAAACTAGCCTCTAGTTCAGTAAGGTCATGTGCATGGGTCTTAAGCTCAGTTTATAACTGCAATTAATTAAAATGTGAAAATATTATATATAAAACCAGTTTGAAAATGTCAAAGCAGACATCTGTGCCTTAGCACTCACCTGTTCGTTTAATTTTTAGTATTCCCAGGTCTGAAATTCATATTACATTTTAAACCTGTTGAGTCGTTGAAGACAGAGCATCAGAGCTAACCAAAAATCTTAACACTGAAAAGCATCAGATGACTAGACCCAAACCTTTGTGCAACAGGCACCAACAGTGTAAAACGCAATTAGGGCCCAGTCTGACACTGATGTAAATGGAAAACAACCTGTTTATCTGCTCATAGATACAGAAAACTAGATGATGTTTCATTAAACATGTTGCATCCTGTATCTGAGTATGCATTTATTTAAATTACATTCCTGAATGATATACTTAGATTTCTTTACTAAAGATATGGGCAGCTGACTTGTAAAGGAACAGCTTTTTTATCATTAATTATAAATTTGGGGAGGAGATCATTACAAAATTAGTCAATGTTACAGATACTAACCAATAAATATTAAATGAACCTGAAGTTGTCTTCTGATATGATTTAATGTTAGCAATTAATTTTGCATTTTAAAAAAGGGATGAAAGCAAGCATGAATAAGTTAATATGAAACATTACTGTTCAACTGCACTTCAAGGTTAGTACTTCACTGTATGTAATATTCATTGTAAAAGGCTTGCTGGTGTTCCATACTAATGAGTAGGTAAGGTTGGGCTCTTTTATGTTTCCAGCTGGTTTTATCTGTTCAGTGGTTTTACAGAGCCCACACACGAGCAAGTGAGAGTCAGGAGAGCTGCATTGTTTTCAGTGGAGCCCTTCTGTTTTACACCAACGGGGGATCTGTCCCATAGTTATTTAAAGCAGTGTCAGTAAACAGATAGCAAACTATGCTTGTGAAAGTTAATTAAACAGTAGAAGTCATAACAAGTGGCTCTTTTGTCTCCCATGAAAGAGGAGGCAGCTGTATTGTTTCTGGCAGAGTAATTCTCTGTTGTACACATTTATTTATTGATGATTTGGAAGAGGCTCTTGCACTGGGTAATGATGCTAATATTGGTGGAAGGAAATATTACAGTGATAAACAAATGGCAAGTCACAATTAGACACCTAGAAAGCAGAAACCACCGTATAATTTTTAGTAGTGAATTAAATAATAATCCTTTAGTATTTAAAGCTATAAATGTTCTTCATTACGTCTAAAAATTCAAGACCACCTCATTTAATGAGTAAAATTGTGCAGCAGATCCCTCTGCATGTACACCAGAGTAGTCCTGGTTTGGGGTAAAAAGGTGTGGGTTTTTTGATTAAAAATTACAGTTTTCCTTCTTTCCCTTCAGTTCCAGATTACCAAGAGCAGGATATCTTTCTATGGAGAAAGGAAACCGGTTTTGGATTTAGGATTCTAGGTGGAAATGAGCCTGGAGAACCTGTGAGTATATCCAGAAGTGGTCATGTTTTAACTCACGACATCTTCCAGAATCACAGCAGTAGCATCTACACAGGTGCAGAAGTGCGCTGTAGCATCTCTGTTGAAGTAACTAGCAGGCTATGTATTTACATCCTGCAACTCCTTCCCACCATCCCTCCAAAAAACAAACTGCAACTCCCATAACTGAAATGGGTTTGGCTTCCCCTGCTTTTCCCTGTTTTCACGATAGCCCAAATGAAAATACATAGGTCTGAAATTGCCTAGACACTGAGGAAAGGACATCCTGGTTGGGTTTGCAAGTATTTTGATCTTAGAGTGTCAGGTTTTCCATTTGGTCAATTCCATCCTTGAATTCGCTTAACTTCTTTTCCATAAATCCAGTGCCTGTGGAAGGTGTCAGGCTTTCCTGTGCTGCACGGGTCAAAGCTAGATAGTGGCAGCGTAAATTTCCACATATTTCCCTGCCAAAATTATTTTGGTCATTTACGGAAAGAGAGGCCATGAATTCTTCTCATGTTAGAGTAACTCCACAGAACTCACTGTAGATAAACCAAGACGAGGTTGGCTGACAGGCGAGTAGTACAGAGCTTGTAAACCCTAGAGGCAATGGAAAGGAAAACTCAATCACAGCTTCCTTGACAAGACCCTCAGTGCTTTTAGCCATCTTCGTCTCTGGTCACTGTCTGGTTGAACACATTTCCTGAGGCTATCTGTCATTAGAGTGAATGGACCGCCTAATGAAACAAGATGTCAATTCATTACAATTTCATGATGTGGCTATATTCACATGGAGCTGCTTTCACAGGAGCAACTTTCCTGACCAGGAGACATTTGTCAACAATTTCTTGTCTCTACTAAACTGAGTCTAACTACCAGTGCCCCTTGCTTCCAGCTGCCTGTTGAGCTAGTTCTCATTTATCACTCTCTCTCCTCCTCTCCTTCTTTCTCTCTATCTGCCCCCCTCCGCTTTCCTTCCTTTCTCCTGTTCGTTCTAATTCATCAGATTTACATCGGTCACATTGTACCGCTGGGTGCTGCTGATGCTGACGGCCGCCTGAGATCGGGTGATGAACTGATCTGCGTGGATGGGACGCCTGTTGTCGGGAAATCGCACCAGCTTGTCGTCCAGCTTATGCAACAGGCAGCCAAACAAGGTCACGTCAATCTGACCGTCAGGCGCAAAGTGGTTTACACAGGTAGGCTGCAGTGTCACTCTGCAGGGGTAGATTTTCTTGCCAGACTCCATCTGTTCAGCAAACGGTTTAAAGAAAAAAAGCTTCTCCTTGTAATACTGGGAAAACTCAGGGGATGTGGTGTTATTATTCCTCTTTTGCCTGTTTTTAGTCTTTTTTGTTCTGGATCAAATAAGTTTCAACGATTTTGTTTCCAGTCAAGACTCTCAACCTCAGTTGGCTTCCCCAGTCAGTCTTCATGAAGGTTTCTGATAAAACGGGGAACTGTTCAGTTGCAACATACCATTTTTAGTTTGACTCAAGCAGCAGCAGACACTGTGCCTGACTGCCTGCGTTTTCTATTTACTTCCCAAAATAACCATGCTGCCTGATAGCCACCCTTAAACTAGGAGTGAGGGAAAAGATGCTGAAGAGTCCACAGGAGGGGAGGCAAGGGCAGAGCGCGAGTGAGGGCATTGGTGTGTGGTGGCTGATGTCCCAGGCACAGGAGAAGCTTCAACTGAGGTTGCAACATGTAGTCAACTAACCACAGGATGCAAAACTGTAAGTGTCGTTGGTTCTGGTAGTGCAGGGTGTGCATGTTTGTTGTAATAGAGAGATTTCTGTGTGCTGAATTATGCTGGGCATTGTGCAAGCACTGCACAAGCGTATGGTCTAAATGGACAAAAAAGAAGCTAGCAGAAAAACAAAGATGCAGAGAGAAGTGACACTGCACGGTGGCACCCAGATTAGTGACAGAAAAATGTGCTGATAGCAAGGAAAACGAAGACATGAGCATGAGCCTTCTAAATGACGTGCGACCTTATGCTTAATATTGGGGAGTGACACTGGGGTGCTCCCTCTTCTTGTGTGTCCCTTTAAGGAGCTCAAGTGTGGGATTTGGTTTAGCTCACTTATTCAAAAGAAAGGATATTATGTAGCTTTTCAAGTTTAGGCATCAGCAGAAAACTAGGCAGTGATGTACTTTCATCTTAAAGAGCATCAAAATAACATTCAGGTTGAAAATTAGGCCTGCAGTGGAAGTTAGGACTAGAACAGCACCTCTAAAATAGCTCTGTATTCTTATCCACGGCTGAGCTCCTTCCAGACAGTATTAAATAGGTGTTCACTTCTCATTTCTTTCCTTCTTCCCATTGTGGATTGAATGCCAGGTTATGTCTCTCCTAATAGCTTCTCTCTCATTCCTAACAAAGGGCTGCCAGTGTGAGAGAAGCTTTAGGAGATGAGCTTTGGGAGGAAGAGGAAGGGCAGCTGAATTTTGGTATTGTTTTTGTGCGTAGATTTTCTATCCAGTTTTACAGCCTTCAGGCTGGAAATTACCATAAAAGATTCAGATGCACGAGACATCTCTTGAGATTTCATTCAGGGGATTGTTACCCCAGACTGAGCTATTTCTGAATCATTTCAGGTGTGGACACTTACTCTAGGATAAATTATTCAGGATCCCTTCTTTCACCTTATATTTGCAGGCATTTAAATTCTGGCATAACTTTGTAGAGAAGCCTCTTCCTGAATTTTGGTCCCTTATTCCTCCTGTGATCTATATGCCAGTAGAAAAAGATTGTTCACCTAAATGGGTACTCCCAAGTCTTAAGATTTATATAGGGGAAAGTTTCTACTCCTGTATTCTTAATATGTAGAATACTGTATATTTAGTACATACTTTGAGTATCTAAGTGCAGACAGGTACTTCTGTCCAAGAATATTTTGAAGTTCTTTTTCTTTGGATCATGAGTTTACAGGTTGAGATTTTTATTTGGCATCCATTTTGTTGTTGCTTTTAAGATCTTCAACTTAATTTTGATTCACCAAATTGGAGAAGTGACCTGATTAGCAGAGGCAGCCATTCAGCAGAGACAAGCGCAATATGCTGCTCTCAGCTGCGCAAATGTACTGTGGAGAACTGGCTGAGTAACAAGAAGTGGAAGCTATTGCGGGCCACAAGCTTTAACCTGAGGCTGGCTCAGGTGAAGAAAAACACTGTGCTGGGATGTAGGCAGGGGGGAACTCTCCTGATTTCCCAGCAGATGATGGCTTAGCTGCAATATGGTCCAGCGCTTCAAGAAAGACATGTTTGAGTTGGAGAGAACCCAACTGGAGGGAGTCCAGAGGACCAGTGAGAATAAGGAGAGCTCTAGAAAACATGGTCTGCAAGGAAATATTGAACAAATTGGGATTGTTTAGCCTAAAGCAGAGAAGGGGGAGGAGGTGTTAAACTCCCCAAGACTATAAGAGGCTGGTGCAAAGAGGAAAGGAATAATATGTTCTCCATATGCCTGCTAGATAGAACTAGAAATAATAGCCTTACGTTGCAGTAGGGAAGATTAAAGTTAGATATTGCAACCAATAGATTGCCTGGGGAGATATTTAACAGCTGATTAGACAAACATCTGTCAGGACTGACAGTAAGTATAGCTGGCCCTGACTCGAGCAGAGTGTGGACTAAGTGATTTTTTTGATATTTCTTCAAGCTGATCAGATTTTAAACTCATACCACTTCCAACTTCAGTTGCTGTTAAACACTTGTTTAATGTTAATGTTAATAATGTTTAATGGTTTCCCCCCAACTGTGCTGGACTGTACAGGTGAAAGTTGCTCATTCTTCCATCCAGAAAAGCTTGGTTCACAAGTTGTTTTGCTTTAGTATGGGTGTTATTATTACTTAAGATCACATTAATCAAAGGCAATCAGTGCTACCCAGCTGATAGCTGATGAGTTTAAAAAACACACAGGTGTTGAGTGATGGGTATTTGACATTAGTCTGTCTCCTCACGGCTTGTGCCCATATACACGGTTGCACATATATAACTGAAGTGGGGTTGTGATAGCTAAAGGAGGCACCTCTGAACTAATGTAATCCAGGTTTAAAACGCCACAGAGCTTCCGAGCACACAGCACTGCACTGGTTTAACCGTGCTGCTGCTGTAGTGCGGCAGTGAAGGGCTTTGGCTGCGTGACGATACACTGGAGAGGATGAGTGTGTGTGGTCAGTGCCGTCACCGAACAGAGCTGTTGGTGGTGACATCCGAAAGGAGACAGAGCCCTTGGTCACTCTGGCCATGATTTATAGGTTAAAGCAGGTGATCTGCTTTATTTTTTTACCTTTTTCTCAGCGGATGGCACTTTTCAAGCACCAAATGATGCAGCTTGCTCAGACAGTTGTGTTTTTTAACTCCCCAGTTCCCAAGGCGGAGAATGAAGTCCCATCCCCAGCCTCTTCCCACCACAGCAGCAACCAGCCGGCCTCGCTGACAGAGGAGAAGCGAACGCCACAGGGCAGCCAGAACTCCCTCAACACCGTCAGCTCGGGCAGCGGCAGCACCAGCGGCATCGGCAGCGGCGGCGGCGGCGGCAGCGGCGTCGTCAGCGCCGTGGTCCAGCCCTACGACGTGGAAATCCGCCGCGGCGAAAACGAGGGCTTCGGCTTCGTCATCGTCTCGTCGGTGAGCAGGCCGGAGGCGGGGACGACATTCGGTAAGTCTGGGAGTTTCTTCAACGCGCCTCGAAGGAGACGCGGATTTGAGTGCTGCAGCGCAAAGAGGCTAGTGGGGATCTGTTTAATTAAAAGTTGTGAGTGTGCCCTAATGTGTGTAATTAATAGCTTAATCGGAGGCCAAGACTTGGTAGGTGTTTGCCTCCTGGGTTTTACTCAGCACTGAGTCGAGAAAAGCAAAATGAGAAATCCCAACCTGAAGAGCAAAAATGCCACCAATGACAATTCCTGATGCTCCCTGAAGCTCCTCCGGCTCTCTCTGCTAGCTGGACATCTTTCTGGGGTTTATGCTCAGAAGAGCAGCCGGGGATCCCCCCAGTGATGCCGTTTGCTAATGCAGAAATGGAGCAGGTGGAATGAAATATGTCTCCTGATGGTCGAATTGAGCCAGTTGATTTAAAAGCAGTAATGCTTAAACTGATTAACTTCTCTTTGGCAACCAGGGTTATTCTGATCCTCATTATGGAGTGAGCATGCTGATAGCTGGAAATTTTTAATTAATAGTACTTGCTGGGGAGACATAAAATGGAGAATACTGTTAAAAAAACAGGATTTTTTTTGACCCATTCCACCTCTTCCCAAATCCATTTCTTCAGTGTTGGGGGAAATGAAGTTCATGCGATGTCACACTTAATATCCTGCCCAAATAGAACCAGTCGTGGTTTCTTTCTGAAGACAGTCCTTTCTGCTAGGCAGACACTCATTTCCAGGTGTTGCTGCAGAAGAGGTGTAATTCTGTCTACAGAGCAAACAAGTCATGTTGCAAAGTACAAATAAGTGGGTTTTGCAAGTGTGCGCAGAGCAGCCTGCTCTAGAGCAGTAATGTCACTGCAAGGGGAAAACCAGTCAGAGATGCTATTTCTTCTCTTTCTGTCTCCTCTAAAAGGGCCAGAGGCAGCATCCACTTATACTTTGTAGGGGGAAAAAAAGGCATTTCCTCCCTAGTAGTCTGTGGCATGCGATAGGGATGGAGGGGGAAAGGAAAGACTGAACAAGTGCCTTGGCTGTCTTCACGCTACCTCTCAGAGCAGGATTGTGGTTTGCAGACAAAATACATTGCAGTCTCCCTGTACGGCTCAAATGTTCCTGGGCCACACAGATGCATGTGGCAAGAAGTGGTCTTTCCCCCTTTTTTTTCTAGGCTTTTTTCTCTGAAATTTCCTGCTGTTGCCTGTCAGCAGTGCCCTTCCTAATAAATCAAGGGAGCATCACCTCCTTTGCTGGTATTGATGTATAATGGGCCATTTCTAGCACTGTTCAGGGCAGTCATAGCAGCAGAGATTTCAGGGGGGAAATATCTAGTATAGACCTGGTGCATCAAGTTCTGTCAGTTCTCTGGTGCAAGCCTACCTTGGCACTGTCCTCACTGCTGGAAACTGCTCTTCTAGAATAGGTACTTTGGTACCAGAACACAACGGTGTAATGCAATAGAGACTAAACTGAACTCAGCCTAAACTGGAGAGAGCACTTTTATCTTCTGAAAGTATTTGCAAACGTGTGTAAATAACTTTTACTGTATGAAGACTATGTTCTAACTCTTTTCTGCAGAGAAACCTTGACCTGAGGTTGTAAAGAGTTGTGTTTGCTTTAGCTCAAGATACTTGCTAACTGGAGGTTTTCTGTGCAGGGGCTCCTCATGGAGATCTGTTTATCTGTGACTGTTTTTCCTTTAATTTTTTTCAAGTGTATTCAGCTTTTTCCTAATACTCTGCATGAGATGCGTTCCCTCTTCTGTGTGTGGTGCTTGCTTTGGACCTGCTTTGTAGTTTTTTTCTTTCATGGGTAGTATTTAGAGATGGGCCAAACTGGTTCTAAAACCCACCTTGGTCACTTTGGTGTAGGCTCTGTCATCTGTGTTCAGTGGATTGGGCAGAGTGGGAACTCATACCCTCAAAACAGCATTTAAACTGGATGGGGCTTTGTATTACCAGAAAGAGAAACTTTCTAATATCACAGTAAAAGAAGAAGAAGAAAAAAAAAATCTCCCTACCATTTGCAACTAATATTAACACTTTCTGCCAGTTTTCATCACTTCTTTCCAACCTTGTTCTCTCACCTCACGTTCCTTTTCTTAGCCTTTTCTTCTTTATGGTCTTTCTAGTGTTCTCATGTGTGCAGCAATGTATATCTCTAAAACTACTAATCAAATAAAGACTACAGCACAGACGGGAAAGTGCATCTTGGGGGTGAATGTATTGTGGATGCAAAGTATGAGATGACCACTCTGTGGTTTTAAGGGTTTTAATCAAGTGCTGCATGCCCGAGGGCCTTTTGCCTGTGTAAAGAAGCCGTACAAAAGCCCACTGGATTTATCTGAGTGAAGTTGTGTATCCCCTGTGTCCCAAATCTGCATTTTATGGATGACCCTGTGGTTCTGGGACAAACAATTGCATGGCACAGGAGGAGAATTTTGTCTCCAAAACACATTCATCCTAAAGTGCTCTTGCTCTGTGTGTCAGACATCTCAATGGTTTTGTGTGTGGTTTTAGAGGTATTTAAATGAGGAGGTCCTTATTCCTTCCCTGCTCCCATCCTGATGCCATCTAAGATCATAAAAGGGGAAGGGTTAACAGAAGCTGAGGTGGATGCCTGCACCAAACAGGTTACCTTTGTCAGTCTTGGCCTATCTGCAGTGGTCCTGTACCTTCCCTGGTAGTACCTTTATTCACGATGGAAGAAAACCGTTTCATGTTGCTTCCCCACGCAGCGCTGATAGAGTGAGTCTTTGTGGTAGAAAGGGAGTCGCGCTCCCTCCTAGGCCTAGAACAATTTTATCTTTCTAAGTTGAGAAAGAACAAAACATTGGCAGAAGCTTGAACAGCAGTTGACTTAGAGAAGGACTAGAGAGGCCGACACGGATGTAATCTTGGAGGAGGAAGTTTGTCTTTTCTACAAACAGTTTCGATTTTTTTTGTTCAAAAATAAAATCAGGATTTGGGTTGTGATGGGGTTGCTAAGTGCAGTTGTAGTCTATAAAGATCTCACCATTTATTAACAGAAATCAAAGTGGGGGGAGTTTTGAGTGATTAACAAAACACCTTTTTGTAAAAGGAGTAAAGTATTGTGCACTCATACTAGTTGAATGCCAATGTTTTGAACACTGGCAGCAAAGCTATCCTATAATAACTTTTGCTTGATGCATTAATTAATTAACCCTTAACCTTCTCTTTCCCTTTTCAACCCTTTTTCTCCTTTTCCCCTTCACCATATTCCCACGTATGTAAACAATTAAAAACCAAAACCAAACCAAACCAAAACAAAACAAAAACAACCCCCAAACCAATACAAAAGCGGGAAATGCATGTGTGGCCATGCCTCACAAAATAGGTCGGATAATTGAAGGGAGTCCTGCAGACCGCTGTGGCAAGCTGAAAGTAGGCGATCGGATCTTGGCCGTGAATGGGTGCTCCATCACCAACAAGTCGCATTCAGACATCGTCAACCTCATTAAGGAAGCGGGAAACACCGTTACCCTGCGCATCATTCCAGGAGATGGTAAAGTATATGTTTCCTGCTGTCTTACCTGACCCTCTCGTTGGTTTTGTTCCCTGGCTGTTTGCATCAGTTGGAGCTGCAAAGTCATGGAGGACTCAATTTCCACTCCTGCTCTGGGAATTAGCAGGGAGGGAGGTTGTGAGTTTTCCATAGCTTTATTTTTTGTTTCTTTCTATAGAAATGGGAGTTCTGTTTTTAAACAGGGAGGTGCTGATTCTACATATTAAAAAAAAAAAAAAAAAAATCTATTCTACCATGTTCCTCCATGTGTTTCCTTAAAAATGATCTTCCGTAATTTTTATGCATATCTCAGTACACTTTGATTTGATTCTTAGGTTAATAATGCAGTTGTAGAATATTTGGGAATCACTTGTTAATATGTGGGATTCCTGAAGCTTTGTATATACACAAGCAGGCTATAGAGTAAAGAGATCACAGAAAGGGATAAACACTTTGTCATGTTTTAAGCTGTTCGAAAAGAAGATTTGTTTTTATTCTGGGTAAGTTGCTTTGGGAGCGAGCTCAGTACATTTTTAAATTACTTAGTTAAATGGCAACGGGGCTGAAGCTGCTGCGTGCTTGCAGCCGATCGTTGCAAGAGTTACCCTAGACAGGATCTCACTGTTTCAGATTAGAGGGAACACACAGGATCCCTAATAATGTGCTGACACTTGGTACTAGTTTCAGGTCACTGAACTATTTAATAAGGATCTGTGTTATATATCAGTTCCATTAAATTGGTCCCTAGCTGTGATGCCAAATAGGAACAGAGCAGAAACGTAAAGTATCTGTAGCAGAACTAAAACTGCTGTAGTTCCAAATTCTAAGTATTTTGTTTGTTCTTTGTCCTGCTCTGCCACAGACAGATTCATAGTGAGAACTCGTTAGGCAGAGATCTTTTTACATCGCACTCTTTTTAAGCTGAATTCACGGGTATAAGATTTGATGGCTCAGATACAGTGCTAATGAGCATTTCTTAGAGTTGTACAGGACATTATTTGCTTTCAGTTAAATGAAAATAGAGTGTGATTAAGTTTGAAAGAAAAGTGGAGAAAGTATTCCTGAATTGAACCTTGTACCTGTAAAGCAGAATGAAGAAGTTACTTGATGTGATTTCCAGTGAGAAGCATTCGGTAGTTGCCAAGTCTCGTACTTTCTAATCTGAAAGATGGATTTGGTTACCCAACAGAGCATGATTATGCTATGTTTAGTTATAGGATAAAAATAGGCCAGGATGAGAAATGATCTGGTTATAAATTATTTCTGTTTGGGATGATCTGTTTTGCATAACGTCTTTGTTTTCCTACTGTTTAGTAACTACCAGGTCAAATGGTATATGATCCTTCGCTGCTTCCAGCAAATTGAGTGTTCATGAATAATAAAATGGCTGTGACTCAGGCTAACTCCTGAGCTGGCCAGTGCATGCCACTTTTGGAAGGTAAACTGGGAGAAGAATTGTTCATTACCTGTATTTGGTATCTGATCAAAATCAAGGCAGGGGAATCTTTGAATAAATAAAGAAATAATTTCTTTTAAAAGGCAAAAATACCTAAGAAATAAGTAACTTTTGAATGGTTTAAGAGTTTTTTGAGAAGAATGTAGCCTCCTGACGTGAGTCTTTTTCATGCAAATATGTGTACAAAATGCCATGTTAAATTGCTTAGGTTAGAAAGGAAACCTGTACGTGTGACTGACATCACGTATTCCTAGAGAAGGTGGAAAGCCATAATTTAGAGAAGGAGTCAACTCTTCCCTCCCGTAGCAGTGCAGGCTTTGAATCTTTTTCTATTGCCAACTTTGCATAGTATTAACTGCATTTATTTCCAAAAGCCAGTAAGACCAGACACTCTCAAAATCGCTGAGAGGGTTCGCTCTAAACCCCATGAGATTTAAGAAACTGGTCTCAGTGTTGTTTTCTTTTTGTCAGCTTTTGGGTGCTTTTTTGATAAATATAAATGGTCTAACAGTGTACTTAAAGGCGGGGGGGGGGGGGGGGAGAATAAATCACAAGCCATACTTCTTAGATAAACATGAAACTAAGGCTCATCACAAGACTCACAATAAACTCACACTGCTAATCTCTTCTAACATTATTAAAAACACCAAGGGCTTTTGCTTTGTAATAAGTCTTGCCATAGACCACTGCAGAATTTTATTTGCAATGAAATTACTATGCTTTAACATGCTACCAGCTGATGCAAGGATACAGAGAGCTGAAAAATGACAAGCTTAGATTAGGCATTTGATTGGTGTCTGAATGTCCTAGGGCAGAACAGGGCAAAGAATCAATGAAATATGTAGGATTTAGAACGTACAATTGTAATTCTACTAGAGATAATTTTTGCTATATTTGTGTTGTGTTCCAGTTTTGCATGGTGGCTGGCATGCATCCTGAACCAGTGTCTAAAAAACTAGCAAAATTATGCACAACTCCTGACTCATGGGATAGGGTGGGCTAAAGATAGATCCAGTACAGTGGCGTGAAGATACATCTGTACCAAAGATGTGTTGTTGCTCTACTTGGTATTCTTAGTGCGACCTACTAAAGGGTAGGAATCTTGCATTCTCTTTGGAGCCCAGCTTCATCTGATCTCCAAATATTTGTGGAGGATTTCAGAGGCTTTTGTTCTGGGTGAATACAGAACATTTAACCATGTTTTGGGACCTTCTTATGTTGGAGACCAATTTTAGCATCAAGGTGTCTTTGCAAAATACACAGAATTATTTCTTAAAATCCAACAGTGTAACCACACTTAGGGACGTCTCCTTCTCACACAAGCCAGCTGTCAGTGGCACATCCTTGCAAGGGGATGTTTTGGTCATGCCTACCCTGAGAGGTGCAGCAGACCCAGGAGCCTCTCTTGCTCTTTGAGCCACTGGGCACAAGCCAGCTCTGGTCTGGAAGATGTTACAGCTCCATATGCTGAGGGTTTGGGCATGTTAACTTGGGCACAGTACTGCAGGCAAAGGAGCTGTGCTCTCATTGCACCCATCTGTTTAAATGGTTCTTCTTTTTCTCTTTTCCTTTTCCTGAGTTTCCCTTGACACGCACTAGCTACAGAAAGGAAAAACCTTCACCTCGTCTAGATTTCTGCACAATTAAAATAAATCCATGAAATAAAATAGGTTTCCAGTACCAAGTAAACCCATGACCACTACCTCCTTAATTCAGGCAAACCCCCTCCCATTTCTGCAATTTTGTATTACAGCTGGACACTGTTTAATAATGGCAGATTTCTCCATAGTTGGTGAAATTAATTACCGGATGCCTGGAGCTTAAGAGGCAAACAAGGGCAGGATAGAAGACCTTGTAATTTTATGTTGGAAAGCCGGATGTTTCCACCCAGATTTCGTTGCTGTTGTCTGATGGTGGCTTTTTTTTTTTAAGTGGGATTGGAACTAGAGAAGTTCAGTCAGGAGAAAAGGTGCAATGTTTTAACCAGTGGTTGTGCGTTCAGTTTAGATTTTGACCTTGGAAAGTGGATCATGGTCAGTATTTTGTAATTACTTGCATCCTGGGGTCCTCTCCTAGGTAGAATTGGTAGAGGCACAAAGTGGGGCTCTCCTGCGTGCACAACTGTTGCACAAAGGAGTGAGTGCCTGCCGCTGTGGTGACTTTAGCTGGGAACGCCATGCCTAATGACTGGGTGTTTCTGTTGACCGTGCCCATCATTCTCCATATGCAACCAATGTTACAGTTCAACATTTTAAGCGGTTAAGCATGTACCACCAACTCTTCTTCTGAATTCAAATTCCTGGGTGAGGGGAAGGGTGTTTTCAGGAACTGCTGACTTCTGGAGCAATTCAAAATTCAAAACTCTTCAGTACTAATTTCAGTTCAGGATTGATACAATATGCATTTCTGGAAAATGTGTTCAGTTCAATATGCAAGAGTTCCGGGTCTTTCCTCCAAAACTGTGGTTCTAATATTTGGCTAATGGAATCGACGTGACCTTAATTTTAGGCAGAATTTTAAATGAGTTCTGGGTTAACTCTGGTCTTACTGAAGTCTATGATGAAGCTCCACAATGACAAGGGGACCATTTTGCCATGTCATACTGTGAGGGACACCTAGATAGTCACTTTTCAGTTGTGTCTCCAGCAACTCCCTTCCCAGTTTTGTGAAGCAGGAGAGAGGACCTCTCCTGGAAGCACCTCCTGCTGTGCGTAGAGAGATATGGCATTTGCACAGGCTGATGTTGGGCTGAAAGCCCTTTACCATGGCACGAACTGAGTTTTGAGGTTAATTGTGCTCTCTGTATTCTCTCGGTAAGCCCTTTTGTAAATGGTACCCAAAGCTGTTGATGCATTTGGTACACGTGGTTCCGCATCCCTGCGTGCAGCTTTGAGTGCTCAGGCAGCAGTGGGTTGTATTTCAAAGAAGGATTTCAGTAAGTTTGGGGTTTAGCCACGTTCAATATCACCTTGTGAGGTATTAGATAAAAGCCACATCTCAATCCTACCGAAGATTGCAGTTTCTGATGGAGGAAGCACTGATAAGCTTATAATCCATGGAATAGTTATTGCTACTATAAAATTAATCCAGCCAACCTACCATATTTGGAGACTTTAATGATTGGAATTCGTATCGTTAGACAACACACAAAACATTAAACATTCTTCAACCCTTCCTCCACAAGTTCGTCCTCATTCTGAGTGTGTCTAGCAGTCAGAGGTGTTTCTAATTGAGATTTCCCTTTTTTGTTGGGTTTTTTTCATTTTCTAATTGAGTGTACAGTTTCATATGCATAATTACTGACTTATCTTAGACTTTATCCTGTCAATTTTTTTATTTAATAAATTTGAGCCAATCTCAAGTTCTTTAAAAACAACATAATGATGCTTTCCAGTGAAATGCCTTTGCAAAACTTTTTTTTCTTTCAGTGAATAGCCAGTGGTCTTCCCTCATAATGGAAAAAAAAATTTATTTTGCAGAATCCTCCAATGCTACTTTATTGACCAATGCAGAAAAAATTGCTACAATTACAACCACACATACTCCTCAGCAAATACCACAGGAGACCAGGTCAGATTGTTTTTCTTGAGGAGAGCGTGTTGACATGTTCTCTCTTTAGTTATTTCTTGATCATCTTCACATCCCATGAGCTGTATTTTTCTTCTCTCCCTCTTTCTCTTATTTGTTACAGCAGGAACAACACCAAACCAAAGCAGGAATCCCAGTTTGATTTCAAGCCACCCCAAGCAGCGCAGGTAAGGAGGACATTTCTAATTGTTTTGTTTACCACAGACTGTTGTTTCCAATCTGCTTGAAGGCTGTGTTCGAATATTTCCCTTGAAAATTCCTACTGGGAAGCTGTTCTCCCTCAGTCTCTTTGCTGAAGAAAGAGGAATTTGCTGATTAGTTTCTTAATATGTGTTGCTGTTGTTTCAGCTGAGAAACATTTCCAACACATTCTCATCTAGACTTTTAGGGAGGAAAAAAAAAAAAACCCCTCACGTTTTTACAACAGTAATAATTTATGTGTTTGCTTATCGAAATGTGTATTTTGAGGGGCCTCTCCAGAAAGTACTGTTGTGTGCGAATGATAAATTCTGAGGACAAAAAAGAGGAAAACTTAATAAGGGGCAATAGCTGGAGTGTTCCAGCTTTCACAGATGGCATCTTATTAGAGAGATTATCTATCTCGCTGTTAACTTTCCTTGCCACTGGCCATCCCAGAAGTAACCTCTTCCATTAGGGACTTCAAAACATCCCTACCCTAACAGCATTTGTGAAAAACAATGCACATGCTTCTGAGCTTCTTGCAAAGGAAGAGATGAGGTGGTAACAAAAAGAAAAAGCCACCACCATGGCATAGACTCATCCCAGGTACCACCAGACATTTAACTAAAGCCTGGCACTGGAAGTGACATTGCCCTAGCCTTCCTTTGCAGTTGGTAGAAAGGTAACCACCCTCCAGCAAGGTGCCTTTCTGCCCAGGACACAGGAGGTGGTGTATAACAGAGGTGCCGAAAAATGCATGGGACATGGCCAAGCCCATTCGTTCAAACAGCCCTTTGCAGACCACCGCTGGAACTCCAGGTTGCAGGGTGGGATCTGAGGAAGCAGGAAAACCTAGTCTGTGTGTGAAAACTCAACTGATTTTCTTTTTTGAATTAGGAGTAACAAAAATAATAACGTTCGTTGGTTGAGTAATTTCAAAATGAGAGTAGAGCAGCATTTAACTTTCTGTTCAATTGTGCATATGTTGTCTTCCCTCCAGCAGGACCAAGATTTTTACACTGTTGAGCTGGAAAGAGGAGCCAAAGGGTTTGGCTTTAGTCTGCGAGGTGGCCGGGAGTATAATATGGATCTGTACGTGTTGCGGCTAGCTGAGGATGGTCCAGCTGAGAGATGTGGGAAGATGAGGGTATGCACAAACGGATTTAAAACCCATGTTTCTTTCCAATAAGCTGACTTCCCTGCCTCTCCCTTACAGGCACACCTTCTGCTGTGCCAGCTAAGAGGAAAACTAAGTGTTAACAGAAAGGAGCAGTGGTTCCTATTTACTTCTGTCAGTGGCGTCTGTCACTCTTTGTATACAGTCTATAACAGCGTGTCTGCATTGGAAGATTTCACCCCTTTGTTCCAACCCAGGTTTCCAAATTCTAATACATAACCTCGCTTTTAAAGCCTAACCAAGATACATGTAGCAATGAAAACGTAATAGCCACAGTCTTTGTCAGCTCCTTTAAAGCTGCAGACATGAGTAGAGATTCAGGGTGTTCCACCTGATCCTCTCCTCTGCTAGTGGGAGAGTGGGAGAGAGCATGTATATTGACCCATGGGTTACAAAATTATAATATAGGTTTTTATTAGTATTAACTGTTAACTTTACATATCAGCTAAATTATAAACATTACAATAAGGGCATATGTTATAAAATGCCTACAGAAAAATTAAATTGCTAAGTTTTATGTACTCCTTGCTCCTCTGTTAGAGAATGCATGATAACTTTACAGCATATGTCTTTTTCTTCTCCAGATATATCATGCAAAAGGCATTTTGAAAATTCTTTTGCTAGGGGTAGATTTATAGGATAAAACTTTTGCTGATGAAAATAGATCAGTGCTGCCCTGTGGAACTCAATGTTTTGACAAGCTCTTCCAAGCCCTGTTTTCCTATCCTAATGAATGATTATATGTACAAAAGCAGCTTTGCTGGTTCATATAAGGTATCTATCCAAATGAGAAATGGACCTGAAAAAGCTATTTGAACAGTTACAGTAGACTAAAACAACTACTTTGACCAAAAACTTTACACATAATGAAAGTAAAATAAAATAACACCAGTTTTAACACAGCTCTAGGTATTGAGCAATACAGTAATGCAACGTGGTTTTACAGGACAGCAGTGAAATAATAGTTTGATACCTCAAGCTTTCCCTGTCCTCATGTCTCCCAGGCCCCTGCACATTGGTTTTTGTGGGCTGTCACTGGAAGGACTTGGGCGTATTTAGCTTCACTTGGTGCATAGTTGTTCTTCTGCCTTTGCTGTGGCTGTTGCCTTGTGGTGTGCTGGTGGTGACCCTCATGGGGGCTTGTTTCTAATCTTAGACTCTTTTCTTTTATTACATTGACAGATCGGTGATGAAATCTTAGAGATCAATGGAGAAACTACCAAGAACATGAAGCATGCTCGGGCCATCGAACTGATTAAAAATGGTGGCCGCAGGGTCCGCCTGTTTCTGAAACGTGGAGATGGCTCTGTCCCAGAATATGGTGGGTCAAACTATGAAAACATTCCTTTCTTCCCTGGCATCACTCCATGAATGATTTGTCTCAAGATCTGAAGCGGGAATTCTTTTTTTATTTTCCTTTCTCACCAGTGTCTTACCAACCTTTGCAACATATGGTTAATTGCCTCGCTTGTGCTGAATTTTCTACACATTTCATCCTTTGCTTGCTTCCATGGACTTGGGGCGCAGTGTAAGGCAAGATCATCATAGCAGTATTTTTGGTGATCAGAGAGGAAAACAAAACAAAACAAAAAAACCTTATTGTCTTGTCCAGCCAAACAAGGAATGTCATTGAACTGTGCCAAACTGTTTCTCAGCGGCTGAATTGTTGTTTCAAATAGGTCTCTACTTCTAATCAATGCAAAAACTGGGATCCTGAGTTATTATTCTGAAGCAGTGATTTTTTTTTTTGTTAGGTTTTTTCTTTTAGTTCCTGTCTGTATCCATAGAGATGAATGCCGAGATGGCTTATGAGATTTTTGCCTTCCCTTAATATTTATGTAAATATTTATAAAGTTATTTAAGAAAAAGAAGAAAAAAAAAAAAAGCTTTACTGCAAAAATATATTGATTTGGCCTCCTGAGCCCTTTTCTCCCCCCTTAAACTGTCTGCTGGTTTCAACTAGTTAATTTGTAAAGTCTGAAAAGGTGAGGAGGTTACGAAAAGGTGCTCTCGTGTCTGTCTTGGGGGAAACATTCAGTCCTCGTTTCTTACTAAGAATTGCATTAGATTTCCTTTTCTTCCCCCGGAGGTTGGATTGCTGGGTGGCTTAACTTAGCACACTATTTAATATTATAATTATGTCTTATTTATTTGAGATAATTGTCAAATATTGTGCCCTCGATGGAGGGCTACTCCCAACCAAAGGTCTTTGAGGTTTCTATAGAAACTGATGATTGAAGGGATGTCCTTTATACTTTTCTCCCCGTATTTGGGTTATTTCTGTGTCAGTAAGTTCTGTGTTTATCATTCGCTCCATGTCCTAAAACCAGAAAGAAAACCCTTCTGCACAATTTATGAACTAGATTTTCTTTTCATTTACTGTACCACGTTTGAGAGTTTCTGCTCACTCTGCTCATTATTTAACTTAAAATGACCAATTCAGAGTATAACCGACAAACAACTGAAGTGTTTAACAATATGGAAGGGAAGTTGTGGGTTTACACTTCTGTAATATAAATAGCACACCAGAAGGTTCAATGATGGCACTGAAATTCTGTAATGTTCTTTCTACTTTTGTCTTTTCCTATACTCCTTTGGATGTACAGTACTGTATCATATGCTAGACTGCATAAATACCCTGTAAATTAAGTGCTTCACTTCTCAAAGCATATGTCTGTTG
The DNA here is from genome assembly GCF_947461875.1 of Haliaeetus albicilla. NCBI lineage: Eukaryota > Metazoa > Chordata > Aves > Accipitriformes > Accipitridae > Haliaeetus > Haliaeetus albicilla. The sequence goes on from NC_091506.1 coordinate 8,062,515, forward strand.
CACTGAGGATGGAAATCCACCACCAATTTTCTTTTGGCTAATGCTAAACCACTAAACGTTCATTCTTCAAGCAAGGATTTAATATACAGGGGTTGCACTACTGTAAGGAATAACCTTGTAACATTTGGGACTCCTTCCTCTCTTCATTCTGTTCGCTGCAGTCGCAAATGGTTCCTCTAATAATGTTAAGTTCCAATATTTTTCTGACTTGATTGGAACGTGCTTCTCTATGAGGCTGTATATTTTTGTAATGAGTTTTGTACTTATTTTTAATGTTGTGGTCTCTGGTGGACTTTATTTTTCGTTGTTGTTTGATTGTTAATGTTTTTCTATGACATTCTGTGTCGCTGTTCCAGCTGTCTTTTAGAATGGATGCTCTCGTTGTCTGGGTTATTGAATCACCTCTTAGATGTCTCTTTATGTCACGATAATAACAACGCTGTCTTTGCAGCCTTATATTTGGGTGAAGCCTAGACAATCTGACTGGAAAAATAAACTTTCTTTATTCTAAGATAAAATATGAAGATTTTTCTTTCTTTCATCTTTATTATAGGGAATCTAAATTTTCTACTTTTCTCTTTCTCTTTCTCTTACTTTTCTTGGTGCTGGGCTCTTCCTTCCTCAGCGATGATACCTCCTAATATCGCTGCATGTATGAGAAATGACAAGCTCGGGGAGTCTTGCTTCTACCTTATGGGCCATAATCAAACTACGGTTTGTAGCTAAAATCAATATTAGGTGTTTTTGTGCTGTGGCCTAATTCCCTCACATTGCTTTCCGCTTCGCTATATTTTATATGTACAGCAATTCATTCCGAGCACCCTGCGTCCCCTGAATTCTAAGTACATCACAGGACACGTTTAAACCTCGCTTGTACCTTGTGCGATAGCCAGGTTGCCGCAAGCCACGTGCTTACAGCTATGGAAAAGCGGTGTGGTCCCCAGCTGCTGCCTGAAAAAGCTAATAAGCAAAAATGCACACACGTGAGTCGCAACACGGGTTTCACCTGGAAATCACAAAAATCATGGCCCATGCACACACCGACCCTCCCAAGCTAAGGAATGGAAATGCCATCAAACGGGAGATGCTTTGTGTGATGGCAGGAGGAATGAGCATGTAGAGTGTTTGGCTTGGGGGAGGGAAGACAAAAAGGAGAAAAACAGAAAAAAAATCTGTCCCCGCAAGTGTTTGTGAGAGTTTTCAGTCGTTGCCATCAGGACGCTCCACCTCGAGGTGGGTGTCGCGGTGTGAGCGGCAGGAAGCCTGCAGGAAGCGTAGCTAACGCCAGCCAAGCTGCCATGCAGAAGTTACTTTAAAAAAGAAAACAATAAGCAAACAAAAGCACCGCTTGCATTAAGTCAGCGCAGCTACTTTAATGTTTGCCATGTCTATAATGAATCATTCATAAACATCCGTTGCAAATGATGGGAGTAATTGTAGCTTAGCTACAGCGCAGGGCTGGTTTTCAGTTTTGGGGTTGGTTTTTTCCTTCTGCTTTGCAGTTTGTCTCACAGACATAGCTCAGCTGTGTTTTACCTGAAATACTACATTAAAAATAATGAACCGGAGATTAGGTTTTAATCAAGGCCATCCTACATATTACAATATCTTTCCATTGCTTTGATATGAAAAAACCATAACTTCTGTCATCGTTGTTCGAATCATTGTGGCAAAACCAAAATCTACCCTAGGACTTTTCGTAACATGGTAGAACTAAGTGAGATTAAGTAATGTCTTAAATGAAATTGAAATTGCACGATTACAGTCTAATTCTCACACCTTCAAAATGTTATTTTACGAGGTGAAAACTTAATAATCAATTCTATTTTCTGTACGTTTTCTGCTATTTGAAACAAGGCCTCCCACACCTGGAAGGCAGTTCTTTCAAAAGACTTAAAAGAAAAAAATCCTTTCCTAAAGGCCCTCTTATTGGAAACCATTAAAAAAACAGCCAACATCTGAACTTACAATTATTTTTTTTTTCCCCCCACTGGAAAGAAAGTAGTGTAACCGAAACATTATGAATTGGGCTTGGGGACAATGTAAAATGCCCCATGACCAGAAGAGCATAAAGATGATATCAGCTTGGACCAAAACACGGCTAACGAACAGAGCAGCACCAGTACTAACCTGTAACTCTCGTTGTTCGCAGTTAAATTAACAAAAGCTTCGGTTAGCCTTCGCTGACTGCTTTAACAGTTGTTTGTTTTTGTCACTAATGAAGTCTGAAGAGTGATAAGTGGTGTCACGGCGCCGCGGAAAGCATCGGTACCAAATGCTTTGCTGTTATTTTCTTTCAGACCCCAGCAGTGACAGGAACAGTCCCGCCACAGGTTCACAAAATGTATCGGAAATGAAACCCGTGCCATCCGACCGACGGCAGCACCCATCATCGGAGTCCAGTTATCCACCAGACCTTCACAAATCATCACAACATGGGGACAAGCGGACTTACCTTAGAGACCTAAAAGGCAGCAGAGAGTTTAGCAGACATCCCAACGAACACCACACTTGGAATGGGACTTCTAAAACCAACGACCACGTGCCAGGCAGGAGGACGGAGAGGTCGCCGGAGAGGAGGCACGAGAGGCAGCCGGAGAGGGCGGTGGTGAACGGGCAGAAGAGGAGGTCTCCCGAAAAGCGGAGGGAAGGGACGAGGAGCGCCGACAACACTTTGGAGAGGCGGGAGCGACACG